>NC_089780.1:11112665-11272665 GCF_040412425.1 Macrobrachium rosenbergii | reverse complement strand
GGAATTCCAATTACTTATGTAGAAGAAGCAGTCTGAATTTTTCATCAAATGAGTCACTCACTGCTATTTCTAGTATTCGCGGGAATTCCATAATCAGGAAAAGAAGGGTAATCATTCTTCATTATATCCACAAATCACTTAGTCAGCAGTTAAATCCGATTCCTCTGTATCTAATTTTATACACGGAAACCACAGGCACTGCGTTTTTCACAATCTATTTTTCATGAGTTTGCGCTAATTGGCTACTGTGATTCCACGATTAATAATTTTTTCCTCTTATTACTTCAAAAATTTTTATTCACAGCTTAATTCTTCTGTTCGGTAATACTGTTTCGATATCCACGTATTGCTCAGCCAAGAACGACAATTCACTTCCTGAGGAAGACTTGACCTAAACACGTTTTTATTTATATTTTTCTTTTCCCGTTCTAGATGATAAAAGTCTGTCCATGTTTGCATTTTTTTCAATAAAGGGTTTTTCTTCAAACAAAATGCAAAAACCGGGAAACTTTTAGATGATAAAAGTCATCATTTGTAATAAAAACTGGAACATCAAATACTGGAACATAAAGTATATAATATCAAGGAGAGAATGACAGACAAAACCTGGAAATAGGAAAGTAGAGAGACGCGCTTAAATTTATGCCAGTGACGAAGTCACAAATGAAGGGAGGAAGCATAATTTATATTGTTGCACCGACAGAAGACTTTACGTCCAACAACTTTGTCAAGAGAAGCGAGAAGGGGGAGAATTATTCCTCCGAGAGAGTCGACACTTCAGGCAATGATTAAAGAGTCCGGCCAAGTTCAAGAAGCCAGTCAGGTTAATAATATATTTTGCAACTTGCAAGAGCAATCGAGACGCACTTTTGGGGAGAGGCGTGGAAGGTCTTCTGACTTTCCGTTTCCGAGATATTTCTGTATATATATATATATATATATATATATATATATATATATATATATATATATATATATATATATATATATATATATATATATATATCTGTGTGTGTGTGTGTATTATATATATATATATTATATATATTTTATATATGTGTATATACATATATAAAAATGATGTCTTTCGTGATGTATGTAAGTATATACATGCATATATATGTATGTATGTGTATTATATATGTATATATATTTATATTTTATTTGCATATACATATATACAAATTATCTTTCGTGATATTTATAAATATATATACATATATACACACACACATACGTACTTATATACCGATAATTATTCATTAAGTAAGACATCATTCTTACTTATTCTGTGATCGCAAATAACCCAGAAGAACTTTTTAGAATAACATACATGAACTAGTTTTGCTTCTGAAGTAATTAAATGAATTATTTTCTTTTGCCTGTGGAAATTTTGCTATTTGCATACACGTTAAGAACATCAAACAAGGTTAATTAAGACAGGGGACAAAGTTCAGGGAGAGTTATAAAAAAAAAAATGAGTTATTTTCTCGGGAGAGAGAGAGAGAGAGAGAGAGAGAGAGAGAGAGAGAGAGAGAGAGAGAGAGATAATGTCAGATGTTAGATTATGAAATGTTTGTCAACGAAATGATGATATACTGTATATATAAAGAATCATTAAAAAAAGTCTGAAATGATGAAAATGATTATCAGATCACCACTTAAGACCACCTATGAATATTATTGACACTTGGTAGGAAGGGTTTTTGTTTTTTTGGAAAATTTATATAAACCTTAAATCTTGATTCTAAGACAGTAGTAAAAACTTTGCTTATATTCATCCACAATGAAATAGTTCAGCGTCAGTCGCTGGAATATTCATGGCAAGTTTAATTATCTCTTAACGTAACCAGGAAACGTGACAAATGCGTATTCTTGTGTAAATTCACTTTTTATGATGAAAGTCAATGTAAATTTGATGTCATCTTCACATATATTGTGTTAATGGATGGGTTTTTCACAGATGAGACTACGGTCAGTGACTTTGATGAATTCAGTAAATTGCACCTCTCAGAGGTATATAGGCTTAACAGTAAATCGAAAAATTACACAAATCAGACACGCATACCCACACACATACTCAAATGGGTAAAATTTTGTCCAGTTGGGATATAGTTGACCGTAAATGTACATTTAAGAAGATGTCTGCCATTAATATTATTCCTCAGTCCTGTCAAGAAACGTTCATCAGATTTTTCTCAAATTTTAGCTTCTTACTTTTCATGGAAAACTCTGAAACTTTCCAGCCGTGATCAACTTCACCCAGAAGATCCATTCAGTAAGAACTACCTTGAAAAAAAGGACCAAGTTCAACGTATGTTGACCTAATTCCTCTCAGCTGAACTATATGCATTTTGCTGAATCACTTTGGAAAAACAGAATTTAGTCTGGCAAAGAATTTTATCGTCAAAATTGTAAAACTTAGAATGGAAATTGCTCAGCCTCATCTTGGTTAAATCAAGATAATATAATTCTCCATCCTTGGATCTGAAACATCTGCTATTCCTCCCTTATTGGGTAATAATGGAGCGTTGTCAACTACATGTCAGGGCGCAAGTAAGCATACCTTAGTTTAACAGACCACTGAGCTGATTAACAGCTCTCCTAGGGCTGGCCCGAAGGATTAGGTTTATTTTACGTGGCTAAGAACCAATTGGTTGCCTAGCAACGGGACCTACAACTGATTGTGGGATCCGAACCACATTATAACGAGAAATGAATTTGTATCACCAGAAACAAATTTCTCTGAGTCTTCATTGGCCGGTCGGAGAATCGAACGCGGGCCCCGCAGAGTGCTAGTCTGTCAGGGCGCAGCCGAGGTCTATCCCATGGTCTATCCTCTTTCTGGCGGTTTGTCATGAGTCACGTCATATAATGAAATGTGTTTTAAATTTAAGGAATATATAAAGATCTTGACAGCTAGGTTGTCCCATTATCCTCTTAAGATTTTTTGGGGGGCTACGTTCTGCCTTGTCATTTTTGTTCATGAATGATTTCTTGATGCTTTTTGGCCTAATTACAGGCGCATATTCTATTCTTTGTAATGTTGCCCCCGACGGGTTAATGGTCTTTCATCTTTTACCAAATGAAAGCGGGATCTATTTGAATAATAGTGAAAATAAGTAATAGCAAATCTCCCTACATGTACAGACCCTGATTTTACATTACATGTATTATTATTATTATTATTATTATTATTATTATTATTATTATTATTATTATTATTATTATTATTATTATTAACATTTTCATATAATATTGAGACTTGACCAAAAAGTGTTCCACCGTGCCATCAATATTTTGAGCGATTCAGCAATGCATTGATTTGCTCCGAAGTTTACGAGTTTACAATAATGACAAAAATATTAAGAAAACGCTCAGAACGGATATATCTGTGAATAAAATAATTTCACACAGAATTTCATTTCCTTTACGCTTGATATGACACTGTCTTCACTGCTCAAAGACTTTTGCAACTGTGCTGAGGTGATAATATAACCGATATTCATCAGAAACGTTATACCTTAAAAAAATTTGCTGAAATGCAACAGTAAACATGTCTCGGGTTACTAAGGTCAGTTATTCTTCGCAGCTTCCACAGAAGATCTGCAAAGGTATTTTATCAGTCAAAATAATTTTTCCATCTTATATTTAAATATTACATCTAACAGTGAGTTCCAAGCGTGATGAACTAGGCTGGGTAGCAAGTTCCATCTAATGAGCCGCTTGTATATTTTGGAATAAAGTTCATCTGTAGACCAAATCACCCATACATAATTATGCTGTTTCATTTTTTGAACGAAAAGAGGTTTTCGTATTATTGATATTTTTAGTTTTTGTTTTTTCATTTTGTTAGGGATTTGTTTTATGGTTTTTTATTGGCCTGTAACGCTAAGTCTGGAGATGACAAGGGAAGGTATAGTGGAGTTGAGGACGGCCGGAAAACTCCGCAGCTGGGAAGGCAGTTTTTCCTTGCTTAATTGGCTCTCTCTCTCTCTCTCTCTCTCTCTCTCTCTCTCTCTCTCTCTGTTTTGGTGATGGTTCTGATCCGATGTATTTTTCCCACGCACGCACGTTTTGCGTGCTATGGTGCCATTATTTTCCGGTCTTTACCGAAAATTATGTCTATGAATCTTTTCATCGTCTGCTGTTTATGAAAAATCACTCGTGCAGTTTCTTGAAGGATTTTGTATATATATATATATATGTTTATGTGTATATGTATATATATATATATATATATATATATATATATATATATATATATATATATATATATATATATATATATATATATATATATATATATGTCTTTATTTTCTCTCTTTCAGTTACCCAATGTTCAATGAGATAAGACCTTTTTTACTTCCTGCTTTTGAAGATTTACTGGTTAGTCGATTTGTGAAGTAAGTGCAGTAATCTTCTGCATAATCTTATATGTGACAAATATCTTTTATATATCGTAAATGTATTTTCCTTACGTACATACATACATACATACATACATACATACATACATACATACATACATACATACCTTGAGCAATTTTCCCAAGCAGGAATTAGCTCGAGGGAAAAAATTAACAACAGTTAAAGGAACATTCAGCATTTAACTTCTGAATCATAGATGAACCCCTGTGCAAATAACTTCCCGAACATTCAGCCGTTTCATACATTTATACATACGGCTCATCAGCAGCTTGTCTATACTCCTGCACATAATGAACGCCATTCACCTTTGTCATGTTTTCCTTTGTTATCAAGTTTTCCAGTATTTCGTCTGTTCCATCTATTCAGTACTTAGGCCTTCCTTTCATCTTTATTCCAAACTTGTGGTATTTTATCTTTTATTCATGATGGTAAAATTAAAAATATTTTTTCTTAGCTTTTCCCATATTTATAATTCTTAAACCATTAAAGTCTTTTAGTCAGTGCATTTGCTGCACTACTAATTTTTCCCAGGAAATATTAAATCATTATGGTATATTAATATACTGTCATTCTTCTGGAATAATGTTTGTGAGATGACTTTTTTATATCATTGAAAATGAATGCGCGATTAAGTAGTCCATATTAAAAAATGTCTCAGTTAGAACGTTCGTTTACTCTTTTTTTGAAGAAGCTAAATATTTGCTGTCTGTAAAAGCGTGTTGTTAATCTGAATGCATTTCTCATTAAAAATGAAAGATAAAAACTCAAATCTTTCTTTTTGAAGTCGTATTGCAGAAGTTTTAGGAAAATAGTCAAGACCCAGAGGCGAGAGAGAGAGAGAGAGAGAGAGAGAGAGAGAGAGAGAGAGAGAGAGAGAGAGAGAGAGCCACTGGCATCTGGCTCCTTAGAGAGAAAGAGAGAACCCTTGCCATGTGTCTGCACAGAGAGAGAGAGAGAGAGAGAGAGAGAGAGAGAGAGAGAGAGAGAGAGAGAGAGCCACTGGCATCTGGCTCCATCTGTCTGCATAACCCTTCTAGTGTCTGAGAGAGAGAGAGAGAGAGAGAGAGAGAGAGAGAGAGAGAGAGAGAGAGAGAGAGAGAACGTCTTCCATCTGTCTGCATAGACTTATAAAGAGAGAGAGAGAGAGAGAGAGACACGTCTTCCAACCGTCTGACCTATAGACCTATAGAGAGAGAGAGAGAGAGAGAGAGCGTATAGTGCGCGCATAGTGAAATTGCTTCCTCACTCTGGGTAAATTAAGGAGCAGGAAATGAGAATCCGATATTCCAGTCACGTGACTCGGCTCTTCATTAAGGAATGTCCTCTGATATGAGCCCATCTGGAATCTCGTTGACAAGGAATGCATTCCTGCTCCTCGCTGCTTTAGGAGTCATTCCAAGTTCCTTCTATGTGGCGGTACACACTTCTGATCCTGATTCGGTATATTGCTTCTCTGTCCTGACTAATTATATCCCTTTCTTTTCTTCTTCTTATTTTTCAACTTAAAGAATTTTTTTATATATAATGAATTCACGAATTTCAAAAAACATTGATTTTAACAGATTATTTTTCAGTGGCTAATTGCGCTGGATATGTCTCCGTATAGATAATTTACTTGATAAAATTTAGTATTTAATTTATTTTGCTTTCATTACAAACTGGAATAAGAATTGTCATTCTCTTAAGATTATCTGTATAATCAAATCCTGTTTATTTATTTATTTATTTTTGTAGAGGAGACGGCTTTATTTTGTCAATTTATTTTTTTTGTTATAATTTGTAGATAGATTTATTTATTTATTTTTGTAAAGGAGACGGCATTAGAGCTCTTTGTCGAATAATGTATTTTTTTAATTTTCCAGAAAGGTTTTGTGTATAATGTGTAGATAGATAGATAGACAGATTGATAGAAGTTTATTGACCACAAGATAATACAATTAAAATTACAAACTCTTGGATATGGTCAAACAAAAGTACCTCAAAATGGACATAGAAATCTTTAGAATAAAAAAACACATTTGAATTAGAACACTTCAAACCATGCTATATAATATTTTCAGCGTATTTATATTTACAATTAAAACTGTAAGTGCAATTAAATAAACGAAAACCTCATAACCATTTAAGCAGAACCTTAACTACAACAATTTTTGTTTGCAAAGCATAAAACTAAATATACTCTGGAATAAAAATCAACATCCAACATGAGGAACAACACATTTTAAAAATTCTCAGTGCTTTTCTCATACATACGAAGACAAGATCAAATGTATTATTTTACACTGTTCTGACTTAACAAGATGGTTCGAAAATATGTCCTCAGTTCTTGTAAAATTATAGTTATGTCGTATATTCTGTTTTCTTGGGCAATGCACATAGTGTTTCGACACATAAGTAAAAAACATTAAGCCAAAAATAACAGACATGTCGCCAATAAAACGCACGATAAATATACTTTGTTTTTACGTCGGTAATGTTCTTATTTCCGTGACGTCACGCATCCCATATGGCGTGATTAAAGCTCCCAAAGAGTTTCGGTAAACATCGAAAACCGGAGACTCTTTGCGAAGCGCAGATTCCTAAAGCGAGTCAGCGTTCCTCTAATTCTGTTATGTCAAGTGTTGTGGGGCCGCGTCCATTAAGTGTTCGAATTAGCCAGTGTGGCATCGGCTGGAATGATGAAGCGGTTGTGAACAGATTCGTGTTGTTTTCTCTCGGCGGAATTTGTCGTTTTCTGTGCGGTTAGATTTCGATGGTTTGTGTTATTTTTGTTGATGTGCTCATTCAGAAATCGTTCGTGATTTCAGTGATTTTGGGTATGCCTCGTCATTTCATTCGTTTCAGATCAAGAGGTGCTTGGAATTATAGATGAGTTGAGGACAGATATCTTCGATTAATTTATACATAATTGGCGTCATAATTTTAGTATCCTTTCCATACTGATGAATTATCGTAGTTTTTCGGTAATAATTATTATACTTAGTGTCACGGACTCTGCCGGTTTTAATGCTTCATAGCCGACTACATGTGTGGAATCATTTTCATAATGATGCTTAACAGCAAGTTCCTAAATGATTAGGTTTGCCTTTTGGCTATTTATATGTCAGAGGTCAATGTCAGTCAATTGTTCATTAATGAGGTTTTCTCTTAATTTTGATACCTCTTATAACTGGTGTTATTCCATTAATATTTATTATTACTGGTGTTATTACACTTCACACTGATGAAGTGTCTTGTTTGCTTCTTGAGATTATTTTTATTGTCCTACTTTTGCGTTTGTAATCACACTGATGCATCACAGCTCCTCTGAAGCATTTGAAATTGCTTTTATCATCAAGGTCACGAATTAACAAAAACTGCGAAAATCACCAAAAACATTTCAAACAAAATTGATATTATTTCACTTGCATATAGACAGTCATACGTCACGACAGAGTCTTGGGTATCTTCTCCAGAATTTATGGACTGCTTAATTGACGAATTTCGATAATTACAGACATTCATCTAGAAACAGTGAAACAGAAGATGATTCTGCTTTTTCCTACCCTGAGTTCACATGTGTAACAGGAATTGATTTGAAGTGACAGGAATTGATTTGAAATGATATCTAAGGAAAATTATAAAAATAACATGTTGTACCACATCTGACCACGACACTTCTCCACAGGATATTAACTGAAGGTTTCAGATTGTTTGCGTTGTATCGGGAGGAGGGATCTTGCCTGAGTATGTGGTTAATTTTCTTTCGTATTTAGTATTTTGGGACGTAGTGTTTTAACATCATTGCGAATTCTTAATCTTTTAGACCCGCTGTTTTACCAACTTGATAATGAAGAGTAGTTTGAGGATCATAAGTAAAATAATCTCAAAACTTTTATGGCATAATGAATTGTATAAACTTGTATGGACAATGGAACAGACTTATTATAAACAATTACTTTCTTCTTCTTCTTCTTCTTCTTCTTCTTCTTTCTTCTTATTATTATTATTATTATTATTATTATTATTATTATTATTATTATTATTATTATTATTATTATTGTTTTAGGAATATAAGTTTTTCATGCTTGGTAAACACCGTGGAGACCCCTGTATAAGACATGATACATGCGTCATAATTAAAATAACGCTGTTTGTATGTACATTTCCATTTCATCATTATCATCATCATCATCATCATCATCATCCAGGTGCCATATCCCCAAGGACGTCGGGCAATCATGGCTCGCCACTCCTCTCTATTTCCGGCTCTCTGCAGCAGCTGAGCTGCAGACATTCTTCCTCCAGTCATTCTCACCAATCCATCCATCCACCACATCTCCATATTGATACTAAATTCACAACAGAGGATGCCAAACAGGAAGCACTGTGATCTGTCAACAGGAAATACTTTCGTCCCCTGTCAATTTCTCTGAAGTGGTGAGAACTTGTTATTCTTGCATAGTTTCATACAGTAATTCCCCTTCAAAATAAAGTTTTTTTTTGTGTGTGTATTCCTTGCATTCTCAATGACCTCCATCTTATTTTTATTTTTTGTGAAGCTACGTATATTTATAAAGGTTCTTATCGGTTTTCTCTGCAAATTTCCCTTTTATCACATGAACCACTTTTTTTTTTTTTTAATCAAAAATGACCTTCATCACCATTGCTACACTTCTGTTTTCATGTAAGGTAGATACATTTGTAGTTAGATGTCTGTTTGTATTGATTTTTATAGTATTTCCCACCTGAAATGTTCTTCGTAGTATTTCCCAACTGAAATGTTCTTCATAGTATTTCTCACCTGAAATGTTCTTGTGTCTACTTCTGGAACCGGGTTAGTGCTAGTGTTGTATTTTGTTCTTGCGCAAATATCTGTATCATATTTTACTATTTTATCCACAACTCTTACAGTAACAGATATGTAGGTCTCTCTCTCTCTCTCTCTCTCTCTCTCTCTCTCTCTCTCTCTCTCTCTCTCTCTCTCTCTCTCTCATGTATATACATGTATATATTTATATACATACATACATACATACATATATATATACATACATATACATACATATATATATATATATATATATATATATATATATATATATATATATATATATATATATATAATGTAGTATTATGAGGCATATCTATCATTCATCTAATACCAGTAAAACAGTATGTTATTCTTCACTTTCTCTTTGGTGTTTATTACGTACGTTGTCATAATTCTAACTTATTTAATTTAACTTATGTTGTCATTATTTATTACGTATTTTGTCATTATTTTAACTTATTTAAATCTTTCAGCGTTTCTTCCTCGTACAATAGAACTCCCACATTGTTCTCGGATGGATCAAAATCTTTTATCTCAACAAATAAGTCTTGAAATGCTTTATTCAAATGAAATTACTGTCAGTTGAAAAGAATAGTCGACTTAGCTTTCACTAGATTTTTTTTTTCACTAATCTCTTTGTTTTCTAACTTAAGAATAAAGTCCACTCAAAAACCACTGGTCTTTAGCGCCTCAGCAATTCTTGCACATTACACGTCTATTTTATTGTACAACAGTTCTGATGAACAAATTATCGAAAACATCGACACACGTTCACAGTAAGAAAGAGATTAAAGTCAGCAAATAATGATACCTTGTTGTGAATCGGTATTATTATACTAAAACTTTTAAAACTTAGAATTATTCTCGCTGGAAAATACCTAAGGATTTACGTTTTTACCCATCGTGTGTTTAATATTCAACCTTCTGCAGTTTATATCTTTGCGAGATCCTCCTACCCACTGAGAGTGAGCTGCTTCGTTGCAAGATTTTCAGACGAATAATAAAATGACGAGGAGAGCTGGAGAGCTGTTCTGGAAATGACAAAGTTCCAAGTCTGTTTCCGAGAGCTGTGCGTCGTTATAACCGTTTGGCAGCAAGGGCTGTAAAATGATAATGCCTTCGGGGGGGCATTTGAGCCATCGCAATCAAGACTATACATCATGTAGCGTTGCAAAAATCATTCTAAAGGTGTTTGACTGTTTGGGAAATAATAAAAGGTAAATGCACAACCATAAGCTTCCAGTCTCTCGTTTCCCATTCTTTCCGCGTCGTGTTTCGCCAACATCTAAGATTCTCCTCCATATTTCGTGAATCCATATTCTACCAGTTCACTCTTAACATTTTGATTTATGGTTCTTACGTTCCAGTTTCCTATTTTCCATTTATCGTCAGTATTTATAAATTGGGAGGTTCTTAGCAACCCCCATATCCCTAGGACTGGGGCCATTTATAAATTGTGCTTGTCTATGTATTTGGCAGAATCCTTAGGGGGTGCATTGGCTGAATACACTAAAGGACAGCAAGTTCCTTGTAGCATGACTATCGCCAATGACCCTTGCTGTTATTCATTTATTAACCAAAGTTATTCACTAGATGTATAGAGTTGAAGCCAGAGACAAAACACTTGTAGCTCAGGCTACAAGTAGCCACTGCCTGGTAGGTTGACACCTCTTTAAATCAAGGCTAGATCAACAATCAAAAATTGTAGGCTTGCTCAGGAGTATAAAAAATCATATTCAGCAGGAGTGTTAGATATGATTTTTTTATACTCCTGAGGAATCCTACAATTTTTGATTATGGGTCTAGTCTTAATCTAAAGAGTAGTGTCAACCTACCAGGCAGTAGGTACTTGTAGCCTGAACTCTGGGCCCTAGTCCGCGTAATTGCCAACTGAGTCAGTTGGACCTGATGTTCACTAAGAGGCCCTGAAGATGTACATATGCCCTGTTCATGAATAACAAGCATATCATATAAGTAAATTATTGACTACGAATATAAGGCTCCTGATGGCACAGCTGTACCCAAGTCACCCCAAATAAATAAACGAATAACTAAAAGTGAATGCATGGACGTAAAAACAAATGAAAACTGCCCTGTTCACGATTTCATGTTCGTGAATAACAAACAAATCAAATGAACCAAAATGATTGATTAAGGGTGCAGTGGTCCTCACGATACAAATACATCTTATTTATTCCCTTTTATCTGTCTGCCACTTCTCCAACGTCACAAAAATTGCAAGGAACTCGGGTGGATTGGAGGGTGCGTTCCTTTGAGTGTTGGTAAATGGATTTGAGGGCATATTTCCAACTCGCGTACTCGTCCCCATATGAGATTTTTCACAAATTCCTCTGTGGGAGAGCTCGTTGATGACAACGCCATTTCCCGAGTGTCTCAGGCTCTGCAACTTTGATTGTAGAACCCTTTGTAGTCGTCTGTCCGTCCGTGTTTATTTATGTATGTATATGTTTATTTCATGCTAAGATTTTTTAAAAATTATTTATGTGCACCCTGACAGAGAGAGAGGGAGAGAGAGAGAGGTGGTCAGGGCGTTTTGGGAATTAATGGACCAACAAAAACAGAAAACAATGATAAAAAAGAACAAGGAAGATCAACAATAAAAATACGATCATCTCCATTATAGATTATGTTCATTTCTCTGTCTGGGATCTTTAGCTATATTGCAGTAAATTACATCAAAGATAGAGTGCAATAATCGTGATTCATGATGGTGAATACTACTTCAGATTTCTGTGCATCAATCACCGCCACACCAACATGAATTAATCAAAAAGGCATCAGTTCTTAATACCAGTTATTCATGAATTTAAGTTACTCCTTGCCAGCCTGTAGAGAGAGAGAGAGAGAGAGAGAGAGAGAGAGAGAGAGAGAGAGAGAGAGAATGGAGCAAGTACAGGTAATTGCTTCTTCATTCCATGTAAATTAAGGTGCAGGAGGCGAGAATCTGATTTTCCAGTGCTGTGGCGTGGCTCACCATTTAGGAATGCTCTGTGCTATGAACCTCATCCTGGAGCCCATTGGTACGGAATGCGTACACCTCCTCTTCCCCATTTTCTATGTCTACCTCCTCTTCCCCATTTTCTGTGTTTACCTCCTCATCCCGTTTTCTATGTCATTCAGAGTTCTTTGATAATACATCGATTCATTCTCTCTTTTTTTTTTTCACCTGTCACCTGCACGGTTCAGATTATTTGTCTTCTCTCTAATTCCTTTGTTTTATCGGTTCTTTGTCTTCGCGTTCTTGGGGAGGTCGTGGAGAGCGAATCACATTAATTATTCGCGCTTCTGTTGTTTAGTGTTGACGTGTTTTGTTTGCATACCTTCGTAAAAGCGTCTTTGTTTTTCTAAGTTATGTTTTTGTATTTTGCACCCTTGGGATGTTAAATTCAGGTGATAACAATCTTGCGGTTTCAGCACCATTTTTATTGTTTTGATAGTACAATTGAATTTGCTTTTACTCTCTGTACCTTTGTTAATCTCATGGTTGTATAAAATATCTGAGAAAATGAAGATTTAGCAAATTAATTAAAGAAAATAAAGAAAATATACATTATAAATATAAAATTAAAAAGGGCGTTATTTATGCTGCATTATTAAACCGAATAAGCATTATGTTAATTTTGTTGATATATCATATTAATCTATTAACCTGTGGCAATACATTTATGTTCGAAAGAATAAAGGATAATCAAAAGGCTTTAATTTTGTTCCACTTAAACAAAGGGCGTTACTCACGCCGCACCCTGTATATATATATATATATATATATATATATATATATATATATATATATATATATATATATATATATATATATATATATATATATATATATATATATATATATATATACACATACATACATATGCAACACGGTAATTTTCTTTATCCTTGCTGTTGTGAGAATGCAGGATTTTAAAGGGGATATGCTGTTAGGTAATGAAGTGTGGGCTTGGAGAATATAAGGGAGGAAAATCAGTACAAAGATGCCTTCTCAACTTCATGGGGGTGCTTCCAACAAGCAACATAGATTAGAAGTGCAATTGATTGTTCATTGAGTTTGGTTAAATTTCCTACGAGAGAGAGAGAGAGAGAGAGATATAGAGAGTTGGTAATCATCGAAGTACCTTGTATACACATTGTGATAGTATATGAGTGACTTTAGTATACAACACAACTGGTAAATTATAATACAATATGCCAGGTGTATATGAATGCTTGAATAGATAAACGCCTAGGGCCACAGAGAGAGAGAGAGAGAGAGAGAGAGAGAGAGAGAGAGAGAGAGAGCGCCGCGCACATATACAGAGATTGCTTCCTCATTCTGGTAAATTAAGGAGCAGGAAATGAGAATCCGATATTCCAGTCACGTGACTTGGCTCTTCATTACGGAATGTCCGCTGAGTTGAACACGTCTGGGATCTCGGTGTCGTTTCTTGTACCATTTTTATAGGTTCTTGGCCCTTTCGTCTCCTAATATTCTGTATATTCTTTATCCTCTTTTATCTTTTCCTCTCTGCTTTTGAGAATTCGCAATGTTTTCAGTGTTGCTGTTACCATTGGTTAAGTCTATTGCCTAGGTTTTGTTGTTGTGTTGTCGCTTCGCTGAATAACTTTACTTTGTGGTAATTCGAAAAGTTGCATTTGGCATCCTCTGTTTATACCTTCATTATATACATGAGTTTTTATTTCGAGAAAATTCCAGTATCTACCTACAGTATCTATAAGTGTTTGCTGGGACCAGCCTACACTTTAAAGTTTTTCAGAAATACTGGTATAATATTCATGCCATTCTTCTTAGCCATCTGTCAGTTCGACAGATGGTTATTATAAAAATAAAAAAATGTGGTATTTCATTTCCTCCTAGTAACTAACTTGACTGCACCAACGCTTCAAGAGAACATTTGTAAATAGCGAAAACGAAAGTCAGAAATGACAGATTACTAACACGAAAATGTGTTCATCTTCAATTGTTGTGACTATTCAGTGTTTGAATTATGCAATGTCTTGTTGATTGGAACGATGACGTCGCAAAATAGATCGGTTTGATTTTTATCCTCTCAACTTTATTCCGAATTTTGATCGTACATTATCTCGAACATGTTTAGTCTTACTCTGACAATGAAATACAGTAAAAATTAAGTTTGGTTGCACATGTTGAGTCTCACACTGACAATGAAATACAGTAAAAATTAAGTGTGGTTATATGTAAAGTAATACCACGAAACAAGAAGCGAAGCATTTACATGAATATCTTATGCCTTCACGGATCAAAATGGAAGTAGAGCTTAGCTACGTGATAAAAAAAAAAAAAAAATAAAACTTATCAAGTCATTTTATTGATGGAAAATATTTGCAAGCAAGTGGATGATGTCAATCGCAGCCTGGTGCCAAACTCAAAGAATTATTATTATTATTATTATTATTATTATTATTATTATTATTATTATTATTATTATATTATTTAGAAGGTGAACCCTATCCATACAGAACAAGCCCACCAAAGGGGCCATTCGCTTGAAATTCAAGCCGCTTTGGATAAAAGTGAACAGTAGAAAGAGCAGAAAGTTCTCTCTCTCTTCCCTGATCTCAGATAGGCCTATAAATGGATGTAAATTGCATAACAGATAAAAAAAGGGTTAAGTATTTTCCAGACAGTCGACTTTTTCCAGACAGCCTGCGAACTCCTGCCTAATTAAAATTCCTACCGGACTCCAGCTTCAGATAATGTGAAAAATAGACGAATGATTACGGGAAATGAAAGTCACGAAAATAAACTTTCCCAAAATATTGCAAAAAGAAAGAAAAAAACGGTTTATAACGAGCAATGACATTTACGTTTTAACAGTCTCCCCCCCCCCAAGAGGATTTTGTGCAATTAGAACCTCATAAGTTCAAGGGGCAGTGTAATGCATTACTGCTCTAAACCATTTCACCTTGTATTTTAGTTATTTATTTATTTTCCATATATTTATTGATCAGTTTATTAATTTATCTTTTCATCTTTTCTAATAACTGATCTCTTCTTTCTGTTTATCCAGTTATCACCTGTAAGTTCATTCAGAACAACACCGTAGTCTTTGGTAGTTTGAATTTCAAGGCAGTGGCAATAATAATAATAATAATAATAATAATAATAATAATAATAATAATAATAATAATAATTGATAAGTATCAAGACTTGAAAATCGAAATAAGAAGGATATGGGATATGCCAGTGGAAATTGTACCCATAATCATAGGAACACTAGGCACGATCCCAAGATCCCTGAGAAAGAATCTGGAAAAACTAGATGCCGAAGTAGCTCCAGGACTCATGCAGAAGAGTGTGCTACTAGAAACAGAGCACATAGTGAGAAAAGTGATGGACTCCTAAGGAGGCAGGATGCAACCCGGAACCCCCCCACACTGTAAAAACCACCCAGTCGAATAGGATGACTGTGATAGACCAACCCAAAAAAAAAAAAAAAAAAAAAATAATAATAATAATAATAATAATAATAATAATAATAATAATAATAATAATAATAATAATAACAAGCACTTTCAGAGAGAGGTTCAGATCTGACCTAGCAGCAACATGTTCTTGCACAGAACATCCTGCTCTCAGGATTTGTGTGAAAGTTCCGGGTTTTGCCTCTTAAGATCTTTATCCGACATAAATTTGAAAACAAAACTCTTAAGTAAGTTACCGACCGTTGGAAAACGAGCGAGTTCGGAGGCTTAAAATAAATGAAAGTTTATTTAAAACTTATAATTATGAAAAACACCATCAACACGTTTTCTGTGACCCAAATATTTTTGTTCTAATTACTGCTATTATCTTTATGTTGCTCCCTTAAATGTACTTAGAAGCTGAAAATTTCTTAGGTAGACTGGAAGACTGTGTTCTTTTGGGTGTGGGCGAGTGGTCTTAGATGTATATTTCTTAATAGTGTCCTGGCTTCATATTACATTTTCCCAAAATATTCCGTATGCAAAAACAGTAGGTGAGAGTAATACGTTCCCTAATTTGCATCTCATTAGAACCGTGACGCTCTAACCCTGTAAGAACATCTACATTGTTTTGTCTTTAAATAAACTTATTATTGTTGGTTAGAGTTTTATCCTAACCTTCTGCGCTCGCTGAATTGATGAAAGGGGTTACTATTTGAAAAGGAAATGAAGAGCCAAGCTAAATAAAGAATTAAAAGCGAGAAACAAACAGAAGCAGGAATAACTTAGCGACGCAATTAAGTCTAAGATTGTTCTAAGTCGTTAGATCATTCAACTTAGGTAAATCAATCATGGGGCTACAGAATGAAGGTCATATGAATGAGTCGCCAGAGAGAGAGAGAGAGAGAGAGAGAGAGAGAGAGAGAGAGAGAGAGAGAGAGAGAGAGAGAGAGAGAGAGAGCATTCATACATATATTGGTTCCTCTTTTGGTGTAAATTAAGGAGCAGGAAATGAGAATCCGATATTCCAGTCACGCGGCTCGGCTCTTCATTCAGGAATGTCCTCAGCCATGAACCTCATCTTGGATCTCACTGACAGGGAATGCCGTCCTCCTCTTTATCGCCTCCGACGTCATTTTGGGCTCCTTTTTGTCTAAATTTATCACCCGGAGTTTTATTGGCTAGATGCCTGAGTCAGTGGTCTTTTGGACTGATTTTGAGTTGATTTTGTATGTCCTTTGTATGGTTTTTCTGTGTGGTAACTGTGACTGACAATAACAGAACTTCTTCTTCATTTAGTATTTTCATTATAAGAATTCCTAGAATCTTTCTTTTTTAGATCACCTGAAGTTTCATTGGCTAGATGCCTGAATCAGTGGTCTTTTGAACTGATTTTGTTCGCTTTGTATTTTTTTGTGTGGTAACTGTGACTGACAATAATAAAACTTCTTTATCATTCAATATTTTCATTAGAATTCTTAGAATCTTTCTTTTGAGATCACCTGAAGTTTTATCGGCTAATGCCTGTATCAGTGGTCTTTTGAACTGAATTCGTTTGCTTTGTATTTTTTTTTAGTGGCAACTGTGACTGACAGTAACAGAACTTCTTCATTTAATATTTTCATTAGAATTCTTAGACTCTTTCTTTTGAGATCACCTGAAATTTTATTGGCTAGATGCCTGTATCAGTGGTCTTTTGAACTGAATTTGTTTGCTTTGTATGTGCTTTAGATTTAATTTTATCATGTGTTCTTTTGTCGTAACCATGACTGAAAATAATAGAGCCTATTTTTCATTGGATATTTTCATTTTAAAAATTCTCAGAAGAATCTTTCTTTCCGGATCGTCTTTTCCAGATCACCAGAAGTTTTATTGGCTAGATGCCTGAATCAGCGGTCATTAGAATTGGCTTTGTGTGCTTTGCATTCAATTTTATTTGTTTTTTGTGGCAACTGTGATAGAAAATAATATAACTTCTTTTCATTCAATAGTTTCATTATAAAACTTCTCAGAGTCGTTCTTTTCAGATCGTGGGGTTAAACTCAGTTGTGGTTAATTAGGGTAAAGAGGTTAATGATTAAATTCCGATTTTTCGTTACGTTTCATTATTATTAAATAATCAGAGCTTGGCTTTGCATACAAGAGAGCGATTTAGAGATTTATACTTATTCTAAGGTAAACATGCGCGCACGTATGCGTACGTACGTGTTAATTAGTGTACATGGAAGGAAACGATTCAAGAAAACGTAATAAAACCTAAAAAAAAAAAAATGATTTTGGTCAGACTTCCGGTGACGATGGCATTGGCAGAAGTTAATAACCCCCGGGAATAATAGGTGAAGATTTCCCATTGTATGTACCTTCCGTTCCTTTTATCACTGGAAGGAGTTCGATTCCAGGATCTTAATTAATGCGGCGCCTGTCTTCAAGAGCCTCCGGGAACTCATTAAAGATACGAGCAAACTTCACAGCGCAACATGCAACTTAATGAAGATAGAGTGTAAAATATATTCATTGGAAAATACGAGTCTTACCTGCGTGGCGCTTCGAAGATCGAGAGAGAGAGAGAGAGAGAGAGAGAGAGAGAGAGAGAGAGAGAGAGAGAGAGAGAGATGAAGGGTGACTCAGAATTGAAACTGAACATTTATATTGGTGAACTGTTGAGAGAAGAGAGAGAAACTGAACATTTTTATATTGCTGAACTGTTGAGAGAGAGAGAGAGAGAGAGAGAGAGAGAGAGAGAAGGGTGATTCAGAATTGAAACTGAGAACTGTTGAGAGAGAGAGAGAGAGAGAGAGAGAGGGCTGAAACATAAGGGGGTGACACTCAGAATTTAAACTGAACATTTATATTGCTGAGCTAATGAGAGAGAGAGAGAAGGGGTGCTGAAACATAAAGGGTGACACTCAGAATTTAAACTGAACATTTATATTGCTGAGCTAATGAGAGAGAGAGAGAGAGAGAGAGAGAGAGAGAGAGAGAGAGATAGGTAAAACAGCAAAGCTGTACACTGATATTGCTGGTCTGTTGAGGGAACGATAAGCTGAATTATGAAACTGAAATATCTGAAAGAAATTGTTCTACAGTATAATGTGTAGGAAATGATTGAAGCATATCTAGAACTTATATTTATCCCTACAAGTTCTGTGGTAGTGTTATTTTCGCAGCATTTACAACAATAACATAATTATTTTCGCAGCATTTACACCAATAAGATAATTATTTTCACAGCATTCACAAGAATAAGATGATTATTTTCACAGCACTCACAACAGCAAGATAATTATTTTCACAGCAGTCACAAGAATAAGATAATTTTCGCAGCATTCACAACAAGGCGATTATTTTCACAGCATCACAACAGTAAGATGATTATTTTCGCACCATTTACAAAAAATAAGATAATTTATTTTCACAACGTAAGAACCAGTAGTCCCAAATGATCTCTTTTTTATGGGTAGATTTGATTAAATGATATTGGCTATCTAGTAATGAGTTGTGTGTCCTCAGTTGTGTATGATGAAGAGAGAGAGAGAGAGAGAGAGAGAGAGAGTCACACGTACGGGCATTGCTTCCTCACTGCGGGTAAATTAAGGAGCCGGAAATGAGAAGCGGGCCCCTCTAGTCACGTGACATGCTGGCTCCTTCATTAGAGGAATGTCCTGTGATATGAAACCACCTCGGATCTCAATGAAGAGGAACGCCTTCACTCTTATAGCCGATTTCTTTTGTCACTTCGAGTTCCTTTTCGTCTTTGTTGGCGAAGTTTGAACCTTCTTTATTACTGCTATGCCTTATCGTTACTATTAACTGAATAGTTACAACACCTTCTGGCTCTCTGGTCTCTGCTGTTATGTTATCTGAGCCATTTTCTGTCTAAATGATGTGAGGATGTTTTAACTTCTATGATCTGAGAGATCTTCGAGTTTCAGTCACTGAATATTAAGAGAATCGGATCTGACTGCAAGGGGTCTGTGGATGTCTGAGATTAATTTTATTCATTCACTTTTTACGATGTTTTTCTTGCTTCGATGTTTCATCTCTCCCTCTCATAAGTGTCTGATTACTGACATTATGAATATTTATGGGTTTCAGGTTCAAGATGTGTCCTGGGGACTGCACCTGCCTTTGTTGTAAGGAGCCAATTCAGTCTTGGTCAGTCTGGAAAACAGCCATTTCACCCACTTGTTATGTTGCTCTTTTTAGTTCGATGTTTCTGACTGCAGGAAATATGAATATTAAACTGGCAAAAGTAGTCTGGATTCAGTCTGAGCATGTGTATCAACGTGGTATTATTGTCTGGAGACTAACGGCCTGTGCTGCAAGGAGCCAATTCAGTCATGGTCAGTCTGGAGAACTTTGATTTCACTCACGTGTTTTATTGTTCTTAGTTTAATGCTGTATCTCTCTCTCTTTTTAAGTTTCTGGTTGATGGCAACATGATTGTTAATGTAGTAAAAATAGGTTGAACATGTGTGTATCAGGTTGGCATTATTTTCTGGAGACTCTACCGGCCTTTGTTATACCCAAGGAGTCGATAAACTTGTTTCAGTTTTATCTTCAGAGTATCATGAATTTTATACTTAAACATACAGGATATTTTCAAAGAAGTTACGTTGCATATAATTACATATTTTTGGATATTCAAATAGTCTCCGGGAAAATAGAAAAACTAAGTAAAATTCACAGTCCACGAAAATGAAATTTAATTTTGTTCTGAAGAGGACGGGAGATAGTCCCTTCGAAAGCTTAATAAAATTCATTTTCGTGCTCCGTGGGTTTTTATTTAGTCTTGCATACACGGAATATGTATATCTTACAGTAAGATATAAGAAGATTGCAGTACATATGTCATGCGTCTGTAGCACTGACGCTAAGATGGTACAAGAACTTCAACCATAATGACTGTAAATTGCTCGTCATCAATATTGTTTAAGAAACCTTGAATATCCACCTCAGAAAAATGTTATGTATAGAGTAATGTTAAAAATTACTGAAGATTTCGCTCGTCTAATGACCGTAAATTTTTCCACGTTTCGGTTAAATATGAATGAATCCATAGAGGATTCTAAATATAGATTGCATACCTTCCTCTGGAGAAGAGAGAGAGAGAGAGAGAGAGAGAGAGAGAGAGAGAGAGAGAGAGAGAGAGAGAGAGAGAGAGAGAGAGAGAGAGAAGCTATTGATATGCATAAATTAAGTAGCAGGAAATGAGATTCCAATATTCCAGTCACGTGACATGGCTCTTCATTTAGGAATATCCTCTGCTGTGACCCAATCTGGAATCTCACTGACAAGGAATATCTTCCTTCTCTCCGTCGCTTTCTCTGTCATCTCAGGTTCCTATTGTTTGGTCACTGTTATTTTATTACTCTTGATGTTTATTGTGAGTTAATGTTCATTTTATATGTTTATTTGTCTGTAACTTTAATTCTCTTGTCTAGGATATCATCGTGCGGTTAAAAATACTGCTATACATTTCTTTCTTACTCTTTATATTTATTTTTAGTTTTTGCACTTTTCTTTTGTTCATTTGCCCATAAATTTCATTCTGTTATCTCGACTTATCACCCATACGGTTTTAGATACTATAATGGTTTTCCTTATCATTGTTCTACAGTATAATTTTCTTGGTATGTTATTGAGAAATCACGTAGCCTGAATCAACAATTATTTTAAGGTAATTTTCTGTGACATGAGAAAAGAAAAAACTCAAAACACCTCTATGTTTCTTTATTGCTAAAAAAAAGTATGTGATAAAACCTACAGAAATTTATCACATAAAGCGTTTTATGTCGCGGCTTCCTGGGCGCAAGAAAAACAAGTCCAGGAAATGACAACTTGGAATTCTCCACTGCTTCCTCCTTTTGTTCCTCTTTCTCCCTCTCTCAAAATGGAGTTCAGTCTAAACATATCTTAATTAATGCGATGTGTGTCTTTAAGAGACTCCGGTAACTCATTAAAGATACGAGCAAACTTCCCTGAGCAACATGCAACTTAATGAAGACAGAGTGTAAGATATATTCATTGGAAAATACGAGTCTTACTTGTGTGGCAGTTTTAAGTCCCAGACAGTTAGAGAATACCAGAGAAGAGAGAGAGAGAGAGAGAGAGAGAGAGAGAGAGAGAGAGAGAGAGAGAGAGAGAGAGAGAGTGACATCATTCAACATACAACCAAGGTCTAAAAGAATTATAAAATGGAAATATTGTTGGGGAAAAACTGTGGCATATGAAATTAATAATTCCCCAAATGTATTTCTGAGAGAGAGAGAGAGAGAGAGAGAGAGAGAGAGAGAGAGAGAGAGAGAGAGAGAGACATCATTCAACACAGAACCAAGGTTTAAAAGCATTATAAAATGGAAACATTGTTGGGAGAAAACTGTGGCATATGAAATTAATAATTCCCCAAATGTATTTCTGAGTCGTGTTTACAGACGAGTCGAATTTGTAGGTGTGGTTGATTCTGCACAAGTGAGAATACTTTCTGAGCTTCTCAAACCTGGCATTTGGGCCACATATCAGTGAGGTATCCTTTCACCATTACAAACGTTCAGAAACTTCAAGTCTTCGTTCCCGTTTTCAAGGGATGTTCCACTCTATTTCGTGATGGAGAAACTTCTGGACTTCCTCTATATACTTGTACAAAGGGAAGGAATAAGTTCCTATCTTTGGTGTACTGCAAACTGACAGATGTCAGTGGGTGGTATAGATCCCACAGAAAGACCAGAGATGATTGGCAGTGGAAAAGCTTTAATCTTAAAGGGTTAACAATTCAGGTTTATGAAAGCTTAAATTCACGTATATGGGAATGTACAGTATATCAAGCAAATGAATCCAGCAGTAGAACCGTAACTTTAACAGATATGCCAACTTTATATTGGGAATTGAAATATTGAAAAATTTGAAATCAAAATGCAGAAGAGATTCAGGAGAGCTACGGTAGGATTGTAATTTGAGGTTGAATGTTACTCATTATTGAACATACGATAGTTCAAAAGAACTTTACAAATATGTAGGTTGTATAAAATGTCACAGGAAAAGGTATTATTGTATTGGAAATCTAAATTAAACTCTCAAACAGAATTAGGATACCCTAAACCCCCTCCCCCAGAAATTCGTTTCTTGCTTAGGCTGACGAACTTTGTCTGTGGAGTCGAATCGTAACATGAAATGTGAGGATATAGACTCAGTCTTCAATATATCATCTTACCCTGTCTCGTTCGTAATAAGCTAAGCTACCTCCTTCATTTATCTTATTCAGAACCCAGCAGTGACGTCTTGCTGACAGATGGCGCCATTATAGGTTTTTCCTCGACAGATAATTGAAGGCAAAGGTAATTATAATGAATTTCAGCCAAAATTAAGATGGTAAAACGTTGACAATCTCTGCTTTCCCTTTAAGTAAGTGTCTTTAAAGTTACGTATTAAAATATAGGTTTTTATCATTAGTTGGTGATAATTTTGTATTCAGTTTTTCTTCATTAAATAACTACAAAAAACTACACTCGATAATTCATGAGTATTCATTTGATAATTTGTTTAGCACTATTTTCTTAAAATCTCCTGCGCCGCATGTTTTCAGTTCACTGCTATTAGCAGAGGTTTCCTACGCAGACTTTCGATTTCAAGAGTAAAATCTTACAGTAAATCTCCGCAAATAATAGGCTAAAATCCACCATTAAAATGAGCCTTCCATTCTCACGAATGCTGACTAACAGCGTTCAGGCTGTAATGAAGTCATGGGCATTGTCAGAAGAATTATCAGTTTCGAAATTTCACCGAGAATATCGCCTCCCGAAGGGAATTCGAAGCAAACACGTCTTTTACCATTTCTCCACCTGCCTGTTTTCAAGAGCTTCCGGCAACTCATTAATGAACAAACTCATATGAACGAACTTCCTTGGGCATCTTGCAAGTTGATGGATATAAAGTGTCAAATATATTCATTGGGAAATACTAGTCGTACCTGCGTGGCACTTGAAAGTGTCAGGCAGAGAGAGAGAGAGAGAGAGAGAGAGAGAGAGAGAGAGAGAGAGAGAGAGAGAGAGGCGGGTACATAATTTTAAACTTAAATGTTTTAAGAGGTCTATGGGTGTCTATTTGAAAGGGCTTTGCAGAACTTAGAAACGTTTTTATACTCGTTAAGTTGTTTTAACTGAAAGTGGTGTTACCGAGAATTCTGAAGGAATAAATACTCCTGCGTTGGTTATTTTGTCACTGTAGTGCCTTTCAGTGACTATCTAATTAGTAATTTTTTGTTTCGTCTTTTAAGTGCGCGCATAGTTCAGTATTACCTAAATGAGTCTACCGTTCATTTGTTAGCTTCTGATAAAAATGAGTTAGATAAGAAATTTAAGCATTGTAAATAAATGTGTTAGAATGGTATAACATACGTGATGTGACAGCTTGGAAATCTCCCGGCCCAATATGAAAATGGAGGCTGGAGGTTGGTGGAGATTTGTGGAAGTGAATACGAAGGAAAGACATTGAGGGTGAAATTGCACATGCATACCCCTTTGCGTCACGTGGCGTTAGAGACGATGATGATGATGATAATGATAATGATGATGATGATGGTGGTGGTGGTGGTGATAAAAGAATACATATTTATATACAAAACACCTGTCAGTAATTTTTAGAAGAATATTTTCAGGTTTCTTTGATTCGTGTAATACTCATTCTGCAAAATAAATATTGAATATTCTCAGCTTTTTAATACAGTATATTCCGGAGCCCTTTCCGGGATCGTTAATATCAGAATCAGTAATAATAAAAAAATACATGTATTAAAAAATGTAGAATGCATGTAAAATTTGTCGGTCCTAGGAAAGTTCTCATATTGCTAACGTAAAATGTTACGTAATTTCTGTTTCGGGGGCCAGTAGTGGTAAATAAACTTCAAAGATCAATAAAACGACCAATTTTACAAATTCCGAAAAAATATATTTTATACTGTATGCTTTCATGTAGGAAAGATATCACGTGCATTTAATGCTTTTATTCCTGTGTGTAGAGAAATCGCTTCGAATGTTTAGTTTACGCATATATTACATATCCTCTGGCCAACCGGTTGAGACGTGGACACATCTCCATGAAACTTCATGAAGATAAGCTGTCGAGTATATTCATTTGGGAAGACAAGCCTATACCCTGAATTGTATTTGAAAATCACGAACACACACACAGAGAGAGAGAGAGAGAGAGAGACTCACACACACACACACACACACACACTATTGATATGAGTAAATCACGGAACAGGAATGAGATTCCGATATTCCAGTCGCATGACGTGGCTCTTCATTTAGGAATGTCCTTGGGCAATGCATCCATCCGGATCTCATTGCCAAGGAATGACTTCTTCCTCTTTTCGGCTCTCAGTATGATCTTAGTGTCCCCTTTTTTTTTTTTTTTATTGATGCGTGACTTGAGTCTTTTATCTGTTATGCTTCGTTTTCTCGTGTTTTGTTTCTTTACTGCGTCTTTTGTTTTGTGTTATCGTAAATTTCAGTCTCTGATACGACCTTCGTCAGTGTTCTTGAGAATATTTTAACCATTCATCCTTTCCATTTTCCCATAGTAATAAAATTGGAATATCAAATTTATACCAAGAGGCCAAGATCTGGGGCCTATGAGTTCGTTCCGCGCTGGAAATAATTTTGAATCAATTATTACGGGGAAATTAAGATGGAAGAAAGAGAATATGAACGGAGGTATAGTAAATGGAATGAAAGGGTTTGTATCTGGGGGCCGATGGGATGCTGCTAAGAGCCTTTAAGGAATGCCTACAGTGTACCGTGTGAGGTGCATTGACGGCACTAGATTTTCCATAGTAGAAGCTTCATTATTAACTGCAAATGTACTTGTTTTGTTTAGTGAGTTGGATTGGGGAATGTTCTTTGTTATTTTCGGACGAAAACTGATCAGGATTTATACCCCATATATATATATATATATATATATATATATATATATATATATATATATATATATATACATATATATATATTTTTATATATATATATATATATATATATATATACATATATATATATATATATATTATATGTGTATGTATGTATATATATATATATATATATATATATATATATATATATATATATATATATATATATATATATATATATATTTATATGTCACGTGTTCCTGTGATTTCAGTCCCACACAAACGTGTATGTATATGTACACACATATATACACATATATATATGTGTGTGTATGTCTTGTGTTTTGTGTTTTTGTGTGTATACAAGAACATACTTACAGAAGATAAAATCCACAAGAATTTATCTTTATAGTTAAATGCAATGTTGGCCATGGTTCAAAGAAATAAACCCAGTTATTCACATACTCCAATTTCCCATTACAACACGTGACTTTCACTGCTTTCCAAAACAATGAATTTTTCTCTTCACCTACAATTCGGGCGATGCTCGTCTTCAAAGGCGGCCTCCGGAAACTCATTAAAGGTACGAACAAACTTCCAGAGTAGCATGCAACTTGGTGGAGGTAAAAAGTCACAAGATATTCATTGGGAATTAAAAGTCAAAGCTGCATGGCTCTTGACAGTCTCGGACAGGAGAAGGAGAGAGAGGGAGAGAGAGAGAGAGAGAGAGAGAGAGAGAGAGAGAGAGAGAGAGAGAGATGTCTACAGCAAAATGGTGCTTTAGGATGTACCAAAGCGCCATGGCTCTTGACAGTCTCGGACAGGGGGGAAGAGTGAGAGAGAGAGAGAGAGAGAGAGAGAGAGAGAGAGAGAGAGAGAGAGAGAGAGAGAGAGAGAGAGAGAGAGGAAGTCTACAACGAAATGGTGCCATAGATTGTGTCTAACATCCATTTCTCTAGAGAGTATCGAAGAGAGAAAGAGAGAGAGTCTACAGCGAAATGGTGCCATAGATTGTGTCTAACATCCATTTCTCTAGAGAGAGAGAGAGAGAGAGAGAGAGAGAGAGAGAGAGAGAGAGAGAGAGAGAGAGAGAGAGAGATGTCTACAGCAAAATGGTACTGTAGGATGTACCAAAGCTCCATGACTTGAAAATTTCGGACAGAAGGAGAGAGAGAGAGAGAGAGAGAGAGTCTACAGCATAATAGTGCCATAGATTATAAACGAAATATTTTGGAAAATGAAAAATCTTGAAATTTGAAATTGAAAATATTTGGGAGACTAATTTTTCCAGCGAGGAATCCTTGAGCGTTAATCACGATATATTTAGATGTTGCCGCTTAATGGTAATTAAAAATTACTCAAGTGTCTGTTCATGATGAGATCTGTTTATACAATATATTTTGTTTGTTTTTTAAGATAAACCGTTAAGCATCTCATATTCCTAAAGCTCATGAGTTTCACGAGGACTTGTGTTACCGAGAATTTGAAGACAATAGGTCTGCTTATTTATCTGAGTCCAAACGATAATTCAACTCTTTCTATGAATGAAGGAAGTATAACGATGTATGAATCGTAGTTTGCATCACAATATAACTCCATATGTTAATCATTTTAAACCCTCGCAGGATTCAGTGTTATCTACATAAGTACTGTTAGTGTTTCATTATTAAGACGTGATTATGGTTAGCGTATCAAGCATTCGTATTGTTTATTAAAATGTCTATTAATATGCGTGGTGTGAGAAAGATTCTCGTGTAAAAGACTATGTTGTATGAATCATCTAGAAGCTCTTTGATACTGAATGTGTAAAGGGTCTTTGCACTTGTGTCATTTGTGCAATTGCATATTATTAGTGAAATTGTTATGACACACTCTCATATTATTAGTGAAATTCTTATGACACACTCTCTCTCTCTCTCTCTCTCTCTCTCTCTCTCTCTCTCTCTCTCTCTCTCTCTCTCTCTCTCTCAGCCTCACCAGCTATTTTTTCGGAAGTGTCCTCTTACACACAACACAGACCCTATGCTGGGTTATACCATAATCAGAATAAACATTAGGCATCGTAAGGTAGGAACGAAAACAAAGGGATTCATTAAAAAAAAAAAAAATGGATGAGATCTTTTCACCATTGCCTTTACATCTTGGTGTGGATTTTCAAAGAGAATAAGCAAGTGGCGAGTAGCGCTTTGATCGGATGATGAGAGCTGTGAAGGGGGACCGACTCTCCTCCGTAATTTCGCCAGGAGTAAAATGTTTGCAGTTCCCTGAATGAGGAGAATTGGAAAGATAGACGGTGAAGTGAGATGGAACTACGCAACAGTTGTTGAAACAGCGGAAACTGGAAAGCCTTTGCAAGAAAGATGAAACCACTGAAACGAGGGCGAGTTTTCAACACTTGTTGGTCTTCCAGGAAGTGTAAGGGTTCCTAGTTAATCGCGTGAGGCTTTTACGTAAGGGAGGAAATTACAGTGACTCTTGCATAAGGAATGGTTACCTGGAAGTGAGGTAATGGCACAGAGGGAAATTGAGGAAAATAATGATACAAGGGAAACATATATGAGCCAAGAATTGCTGTATAAACAGGTATAAGTACATTCTTTGAAGTAAAAAGAAATTAATTGTATTTTCAAAGACAAAGAGGTGCTCTCAAAACACACACACACAGAAATGTCGTGACAAAATAACGCAGAACATAAAAGTTTCTCAGTGAGGCCTGAATAATAGGGAAAATAATTGTATTCAAGGAGGAACTGGAAATAGTGGAGTAGGTCAAAGAATACTTTTTATACCTGATATGTGTTATATGAAATTGCAAAAAAAAGGAATCTTTTGTATTTACAGAGAAGAACTAAAGATTCTATTTAGATTTATAGTAACGAAGATTAAAAATTAAGCATTACTTATTTTCAATTAGCATTCTGGGACACTAAATTAAGATACAGTTTGTTGGCAAGTACCCGACTTGGAACAATCTGGATATGACATAATCTTCACAAGGTGGTTTAACATATATAGTATAATTTAGAGGCGGCTGAACCTTTATTATCTCATTTCCATCCTACGCCAGAATAATAGGCAAGAACTCTTGCTGAAAAAATCGTAACAGACTGCAATGTCCTTCTTTGAGTAAATTTTTGAAAAATCTGAATTTCTTCCCAGCATATCTTTTGTGTACTGTAGGTAGCCTTCACACAATTATTTTATTTTATTTTTTTTTTTGCAGGAAATGGTTTGCGGTCAGGATTTCAAGCTTTATAAAGCTACGGAATGAGAAGAAAGGATAAAGTCAATCAGGGCATCTGGCATTATGAACAGGTGAGTCAGAGGCTTTATCTGCCATATTTAGCTCCCCTTAGAATTCCTGAGGTGCTCTCATCTGGAGGTGGGTTGATTTGATTATCGAAACCGCAGAAGGAAGCTGCATGAGTAATGAGTTACATTTTATGGTTCATATGAGTTTTGTTTGACAAATTCTCTGTCAGTTTATGAATATCTCAGTGTATTTTCATAATTCTAAAGGGATGTGTATTAAAGGTTTATATTGAAAAGATCCATTTTTTTATTTTATATAATATATACTGTATATATATTATATATATAAATATATATACTATATATATATATACACTGTATATATTTTATATATATATATATATATATATATATATATATATATATATATATATATATATATATATATATATATATATATATATATATATATATATATATGGCCTGATATATTTTATAGATAACCATTGCTTTGTACTGCCTGTGATATATTAACCAGTCAGTCATTCAACAATGCCATGTGTGACATATTGATATGGCACCTCAAGACTTAGCTATTTAAACCATAGAAAGCATAGCCTCTGTAAATAGAGAGGATTCAACAAAATAAATATAAATGTCCATATCGTATTGAGCTTAGATTTAATCTGCAGGAATCCCAAGTCCAGTTAAAAAGGTATCACAGACCTTCTTGAGCTGGCTTTATTAGACAGTACATTTATGAACTAATAATAGAAATATGAGTTGCTGATGATGAATGCCTCGAAAATGGCGGGTATGTGTCGACGGTTTGTTTAAAGATATCTGTAAAATTATATGAATTTTTTTTTTTATCATAAGTCATGTGACAAATAATGCATTATTTTAGCTGTTGTTCTTCTCTCAAACCATCGCTCTTTGTGACTAGCGTTTGAATTCGAGATTTTCAGATAAGTTTTTTTTTTTTTTGCCCTTGTAATGTAAATGATGCCCTTGTAATGTAAATGAGAGAGAGAGAGAGAGAGGAGAGAGAGAGAGAGAGAGTAGAGAGAGTTTTTTAAGGAATGGCCTCTGTGATTAGTAGAATATGATCTTTTTTCACTAAAAAGTTTCATGGAGGAAATCTTTCGATAAATGTAAAAACGTTTGCTTTTGTTTTGCATGTTGAAAATATATTTAGTTGACACAGAAATATATTTTCCCTTTTATTCAGATGCTACAATAAAGGGCATGATTCATTTGTTTTGTGTGTGAATTTCGAACGCTCATACTGAAGTTTATCTCGGCTGAATTAAATTCATTTTATATGATTTTTGACATATTTATATCCTCTTATAAGTGCAGTGCCCAGACTTCGTTTAAAGTTGTCATGGTATCACGACACAATTTTGAGCTATGAAGATTACATATTCTTAGGAGGTAGGGAGGCTTTCTAACATTTGTTCAGATACGTTAAGACATATTTTCCCAGCAATGAATTCCGCCTTCCATTTTTCTCTCGAATTGAAATTGAAAGAATTTGGGCATTGGACGACCCAGTGGCTGCTAAACGTTCTTTTGGTTGAATTCACGACTTTTCCAATTTCATACGAAATTGCCCTAACGGACACTTCGAGGGAGAGAGAGAGAGAGAGAGAGAGAGAGAGAGAGAGAGAGAGAGAGAGAGAGAGAGAGAGAGAGAGAGGGGGCCACTTCAAGGTTAAGAGAGAGAGAGAGAGAGGAGAGAGAGAGAGAGAGAGGACACTTCACTTCGAGGTTGAGAGGTTAGAGAGAGAGAGAGAGAGAGAGAGAGAGAGAGAGAGAGAGGACACTTCGAGAGAGAGAGAGAGAGAGAGAGAGAGAGAGAGAGAGAGAGAGAGAGAGAGAGAGAGAGAGAGAGAGAGAGAGAGAGAGGTATCCTATGCGCTATCATATATGCGCCTGTTTCCTTACTGCCTCTTTACTGGTTAAGTTAAAAACAAACGCGAAAGCGATATTCGGCATCTAACTTCTAAATCGATTTTGATATTACCATTCCTTTCCCATCTGAAGCCCTTGGGAATTTCAGAAACCATAAGATTCCCGGCTTCTTATACGAGATTGCATTCGTTACTATTACCTGATATAAGATAGGAAACATTTGACGAGAGAGGATTTTAATGTTGGAAATGTTAAAAACTACTGTGTCGCTTGACTTCTGAGCCGTTGTTTTGAAAATTATACTTCCTGTTGCCGTTAATTTGTTTTAAACAGCTGAAGTTTTTTAGTGTATCTTGTGGTTAATGAACAATTTTTTTTTTGAGAAATTCAGAGTTATGTACGTGTACAAATACATTGTAAATTAATCAGAGAGCTTTCGAGAATCATACAGATTCTCGAAAATCTGTGTTAAGATATATTTTGAATAAATTTATGCACATACATAACCGTCGATATGTTTCTCCATTTTAAGGCTCAAGCTACCACGAGTATTTTTCAATTATTAAAACTGTTCTTATAAATCAAATACTTATATCATACCCAAACCATTACCAAACAACTTATCTTCCTCCATCACTTCTCAGTGCCCCCGAAACCCGAGGGTTCGAACAGACGTGATAAAGGTAATGACACCAGATTCGACAAAACGGGTTCTAATATCGACGAGAAACTACTGGCCCGATATTTCACCTCAACCTGAAGTATTGGACGTTTGGAATTTTAATTTTTCCTTCCGTCTTTTTCATCGGCGCCATGAGTCCCACCTGCTCCACATCAGAATGGGGGATGATTCTCATGGGTTTCGATATTGAAGGCAGAGACTTAATGACGTTTCCTGCTTTCTCCTTTAGGTGGGGTTTCGTCATATTTTTTGGGGGGCGGTTTTAGCTGGGTGGGTGAATGTCGTTAGTATTGTGGTCAGTTGTTAGAACTGTTTCTTTTTGTAATTGTTCGGTGGGTTGCAGATGGACAGACAAAAAAAGTGAAAGGAATTAGAACTGAAACGCGTTATCATCCCACCTACAAATATGCCTTCCTGTGGCCCCAAAAAAAAAAAAAAAAATGTATAAGAGGGAGGGAGATCTTTTAACAGTTAATTTTACCATTGTCATTTTCAGTAGCTTAAGTCTCTTTTCTGTTATCAGTTTTTTGTTCTAAATTCATGGCCACTAATTGCATTTTTTGATTATTGCTCAAATACTATTTTTAGCTATGCATCTTTAGAACAGTGTCATGTGGTTCTCAAATCTCAAGCTTGATTAGAAGTGAGAATGGGAAAGATGGAAAAAATTAATAAGAAAAAACGAGAGAGAGAGAGAGAGAGAGAGAGAGAGAGAGAGAGAGAGAGAGAGAGAGAGAGAGAGAGAGAGAGAGAGAGAGAGAGGTAAAATTCAAGAATGTGCCCACTGCATCAGCTTGGAGAATGTTGCTGGTAAATAGCGATAGTAAAAAAGGAGTGAAACCAGGAATTTGTGGGATGATGAAATATAAAATATATATGAAAGAAAAACAATTTTCTTAAGGTGCAAGATTATAGATGAAGCAATCAAGAACAAAGTGAGATTAATCTTAAAATTGAGGGGTGAATGTATGCAAGTGTAAGAAGAAAAAGTAAAAGTTTAACTTAAAGAAAATCATATGCACCTACAGATGTTTTAACAATGCAATGATGTATTTTTTATAGTGGGTATTTATTTTATAAGAGGTTTTTGTTAATGAATGACGAATGTTTAAGCTTGAAACATTTCTGAGAGAGAGAGAGAGAGAGAGAGAGAGAGAGAGAGAGAGAGAGAGAGAGAGAGAGAGAGAGAGAGTTTTCTTTGGATTAATCATCATGTCTTCGGGAAGGAAAGTTACGTAAGAAAGCCCATTTATCATCACATATTTAATATTCACTGAGTGCAGATGAATTTTATATTAACGTGTACAAGTTTACTTTTATCTCTTTAAATTAGGTTTTGAATGCTAACACAAAATTAAAATATGTATGAAGTGTTCACTTCTGCTCGACGGAAATCTTCTAAACGACGCCTCTCCTCTTTCCTTCAAAAGACACGACTGAAAATTAATATGAAATAGACAGATGACTCCCCATTTACTTTCTAAAGAAAGGGAGACTTTCCTCTATTTCATTTATCCGCTCGTTTGTATTTTGCCAGTCGTTTCCACTATACATTTTTGACCCTATCAATATCACCTCCCTTTGAAAAGACGCGGTAATCACGACATCGCCTTTGACATTGTTTTGAAATATGAGGCGGAAGAGGTAAGCGAACGAAACCTGTCCCTCGTCCGTAGTGTTCCAATGGCTTTGGGAACCAATCATAAGCTGAAAGACCCCTGGAAACGAGACGGAGGGAAGGGATTAAGAAACGGGAAATGAGGAATGGCAGGAGATGGCAAAAGGTTCCCGAAAGATGTTCGGAAAGAGGACTGGGGGATTCTTAGTAGCGTTGTCCCGGTAGAGGAAGTCATCCCGTTGGCTGGGAGAAGGTTTTTGGGGGAGGGTTGAGGGAGGGAGGGTTCTTAGTGTTGGGGAAGATGAAGGAGGAGGAGGAGGAGGGGGAGTTGGAGGATTGATGGCATAATCTCAAGTGAGATGTCTCCCATGCTAAGGGCGCGTTCATTCGGTCATCGGCGCGGCTGGCGAAATCCCATTTTCATAATGTATTCGAGGCAGTTGGTTATTTTTAAGGATGTTCGGATTTTGTTGCACCGAATATTCTTATTTTAGTATTATTTTACTAAAGCTAACATGATGCATCTGTTACATCAAGTTATATAAGTAAGTGGTTTTCAGGATTACCAATCAACTCTTATAAGAGAATCTTTTATTACTTATTTTTCATTCAAAAAAGTTAAGTACATCTTAGTTTAACCAGACCACTGAGCTGATTAACAGCTCTCTAGACATATTTTACGTATTTTTCATTCAAGAGAATAAACGAATAAGGTTGAGTATGCAGTTTGAATGCGTCACAACAATAAGAAGTTTGGAACATCAAGATATGATTTATCTATGTATTCAGTGCATAAGGTAAATTCTGAGGTGGCGAAGGAGTACCTTTCTCTTCTTAAAGCGATCTGGATGACACACACACTCATCTTCCGCCCACTCCTGGGCGGCCTAGTGAACGTGCAATCCTGGTCCTGACACCTTCATCTTCAAATCCAACTAAGCCGAATGTCGGGCTGCTCCATTGTGCTTTTGTGATAGCCGGCGAACCAATTTTCTTTTTCTTCTTCTTCTTCTTCTTCTTCTTCCTCTCTTCCTTTCCCCCGACATTTTTTTTTTATTTCTTTTCGCGATTCTCTGAATCCTTTTCAGTGTAATCCTGATGGGGTTTTATAATGCTATTTAGGGGGAGAAATGGGGTATATTCTCTCTCTCTCTCTCTCTCTCTCTCTCTCTCTCTCTCTCTCTGATATCACATGTGCAGTGTACTAACCAATATTGTTACAGAAAGTTTTATACATATTTTCTTTCATGAAAGATGTTTTTGTCTGTCAAATTTCTAAATAATTTTATGTTTTTATGTCTTCTCTCTCTCTCTCTCTCTCTCTCTCTCTCTCTCTCTCTCTCTCATCACATGTTCAATGTACTAACCAATATTGTTACAGAATGATTTATACATATTTTCTTTCATTAAAGGTGTTTTTTGTCTGGAAAATTTCTAAATGCGATTTTATGTCTCTCTCTCTCTCTCTCTCTCTCTCTCTCTCTCTCTCTCTCTCTCTCTCTCTCTCTCTCTCTCTCTCTGTCACATCACATGTTCAATGTACTAACCAATATTGTTACAGAAAGATTTATACTTATTTTCTTTCATTAAAGATCTTTTTTGTCTGTCAAATTTCTAAATACGATTTTATGTTTCTCTCTCTCTCTCTCTCTCTCTCTCTCTCTCTCTCTCTCTCTCTCTCTCTCTCTCTCTCTCTCTCTCTCTCTCAAAGAACAATAGATGGAAATAACATCTCACCCATATGCAGGAAGTGCAATATGAGAGACGAGACCATAAACCACATAGCAAGCGAATGTCCGGCGCTTGCACAGAACCAGTACGAAAAGAGGCATGATTCAGTAGCAGAAACCCTCAAATGGAGCCTGTGCAAGAAACACCAGCTGGCTTGCAGTAATAAGTGGTACGAACACCATCCTGAGGGAGTGATAGAAAACGATCAGGCAAAGATCCTCTGGGACTACGGTGTCAGAACAGATAGGGTGATACGTGACAATAGACCAGACGTGACGTTGATTGACAAAATCAAGAAGAAAGTGTCACTCATAGATGTGGCAATACCATTGGACACCAGAGTGGATGAGAAATAAAGAAAAAATTGATTAAATATCAAGACCTGAAAATCGAAATAAGAAGGATATGGGATATGCCCATAATCATAGGAACACTAGGCACGATCCCAAGATCCCTGAGAAGGAATCTGGAAAAGCTAGATGCCGAAGTAGCTCCAGGACTCATGCGGAAGAGTGTGCTACTAGAAACAGCTCACATAATGAGAAAAGTGATGGACTCCTAAGGAGGCAGGATGCAACCCGGAACCCCACACTATAAAAACCACCCAGTCGAATAGGATGACTGATAGAAAAAAGTAATAATAATAAATCATTCAATCTTTTATTTTAAGAATAGCTCCTGAAATAGTTAAGTTTGCAGCAAACTATTGAAATGAAGAGCATACTTCAATGGTTATTGCTGATTAAATGTTCAGTGATTGATATGAGATAGTTTCAGGCAAAAAGTTAATCAGATATAGGCTCAGATATATAGTTCGTTTGACTGATGTAGTTTTAGTACATTCCATTAAAAGCAATGAGGTATTTCAAGTTTCTATATATATTTATACAGTTCCATTTATATAATCTTTTAAAAAATAGTAAAGGAATTCAGCACTACAAAAAAATGGGTATTGTGCAACGATCATGTCCTAAAGAGGAAAACAGAGAGAGAGAGAGAGAGAGAGAGAGAGAGAGAGAGAGAGAGAGAGAGAGAGAGAGAGAGAGAGAGAGAGAGAGAGAATTGGTCGAGGAAGGGTCGTAAACACTCTCCTGCAAATTCGGTTAAGATCCAAACAATTATTATTTTTCTGTCATTTGAAAGAAACGGAATTGGGAAATTGGAGAGAAGTCTTATTTTACGATTAGTGGAGAGAGCAAGAGGCCTTTCTGTTACGACCAGATCTCAGTCTGCTGGAGAAGTTTCCGTTATTTCTGTTACTTTTTGCCAACAGCGTTCAAAGGAGGTTTGGTACTGTGCCGAGATTTTCGTGTTTTTCGGATTTCAAGCTATTTCAAGAGATAGCGGCAAATTACAACTTGGTGAGGAATTGCAATTATATTTTTTTTATACGTTCTCGTATGGGGACACAAACTCAGTATTTTTTACACAGTATGACTTCGTGTTTGTATGTAAATTACCATGTGTTCCTAACCCATCATTGCAAAGCAAATGGTTGTACAGGCTTGATCATACATTTCAAAATCCTGAATGATTTGAAATAATTTTATCGCCATCTGATATTGTTCTGGTAACCAGTACCTGAGAATTTTAGCTAAAGGTGAAGCCTAAAATCGTTAACAATTGATGTACAAGGAAAATTAAAGGAAAATATATTAGCATTAAATATAGTATTAGAGTCCTTTATTTGAAGTCAGACAGTTCATATGTGCAAGTATCCTTGTCCCAGATGTTTTGAGATTATTATCATTGGATATCATTTAAGGAACGAAAGCTTGATAGAAATGATAGTCTTCACGAAAGGCGAATTATACTTTGCTAGCTGTTCAGCTATCATAGGCTGAATTGCGTCATTATAGATTTAATTTAGGGAAATTAGCAACTTCGCTGATTATAAGACAATGAATCACATTGATATTAATTAATGAATAGGTAATTTCTTCCTGGTAAACAGCCGCCCTAATCAAATGTGGCCTTGAACTCTGGTTTTTATAATTTTCTCTGCAAGAAGATCCTTTCTACATGAAAGAAGATCACCGCTTAAGGTTTTAATCTATTTTTCTTCAAATATCTTTTATTCTTTTTTTTTTGTCCGTGGTATTAAATTATTTCTCTTTGATGAACATCAGTTTCCGTTTATTTTTATTTCATGCTGTAGAACCCGGTATTCTTTTACGTTCATTTCTCTACCTACAATTATTTCTTGGGTTTGATTCTGTTAGTGTTGCATAGTGTTACATATTATGCTTTTTTTATCGTTATTGTCCCTCCTTTCTTATCTAGCTTTATGTGCCTTTCTTGTGATTTTTATTTTCTTACCTTTAATATCATTCCTGCATCGCTTTTCATGTTTTATAAGAGCATTTTGAGTAAGCCCTTTTTCCAGTCTTATTTCAGTCAAATATCTGTTAAACGTAACATCAGTCATCTAGATTTCTTGGAATGATGACCGCTCTTCTGCTTGCAAACATTGCTTAACAATTTGTGCGGCTAAAAAGTCTGAAATTTTTTACCTTGATGGTAGTCGCTTCAGACATCACTGTTATTGCCTGAAGATACTCTTAAATCCTCGGATTGTTACTTAACTGTGAATGAAGAGATTAGAAAGACAGTGAAGGAAAAATATATAATTAAACTTTGCATTGTAAAAGTTGTTCACGCGTTCAATGGTTCGCTTATAATGAATTATGCTTTCAAAGAATCTATCCTTCATTGCAGGAGAGAAAAACTATTCTCTCTGTTCTTAGGCTTAACAATAACCCCTCCTTTACTTCCTATTGATCAGAATGAAGGAACGTCTTTCTTCAAGCTAAGTGATAAAGCTAAAAAAATTAGAGATAATAGACAGGTGATTTTATCGTCTTTACCAAGAAATATGACTAGTTTTTGGCCACGATATCCTGCAGTAACTAACTACACATCTGTTGTCCCGAGAAATGAATTAAGTAATAGTTGGTACTCAGATGACTGTGGTGGGTCGCAGGTAGGATATATAAAAGGCTTGAATTTAAATATTTATTTGACAGATAGATAGATGAATAGATGTTAGTATTGGTTTCAAGTTTTTATCTCATTACAAAGATGCACAATGCATCGATCTATGGAAAAAGGTTGACTGAGAAACCATTTCCTTAGTCTAATATAATTTCAAGGACTCAGAGGCATTTCTCTTCTGATTTGCATTAAAGTTTATTCGATGTAATTATTTTACATGATTTCGCTTGCAGATGGTGTGGTGAGTGTTATCTTATATTAAATTCAGTCTACTCTTTTGAGTTGCCTCTTCCTTTGAAAAAGTTAATTTCATTTAATGTCTTCCTTTGAAAAAGTAAATTTCACTTAATGTCTTCCTTTGAAAAAGGTATTTTCATTTAATTTGAGTTAACTCTTCTTTCCAGAACAGTTAGCTTCATTTAATTTGAGTTACTCTTCCTTTGAGAACAGTTAATTTCATTTAATATCTCTCATCTGTCTATCATTTACTTCCTTGTTTTACGAGAAAATTTAAGTAATTAATACCTGAAAGTTTATTCTGCCTGAGTCTCAAAGCAAAAGGTTTTTCCATAAGAAGGGAAGAGATAGGAAAACGTTTGAAGAAAGTTAACAACAGCAACAGAGAAAGTTGTTTATTGCTGCCTGAGAGAGAGAGAGAGAGAGAGAGAGAGAGAGAGAGAGAGAGAGAGAGAGAGAGAGAGAGAGAGAGAGGGATAAAAACGTAAACTAGTTGAAGGAGGGTCGTAAGCATCCCCCCCTTTGCAAATTTGATAAAGGTTCAGACAATAATTATTTTTTCCTAAATTTCAAAAAAACCAAATTTGGAAAGAGGATAAAGGGATTTATTCGGCGATTGGTGGAGAAAGGTAGTTGCCATCGTATTTTGGGGGCGATTTTGGTTTTTCCAGAAATTTTTTTAGTTTTTTTAGCTCTACTTGAAAATGTATTTTCAAGTCATACATAGATGAATATAATATACAGATATTATTATTTGGTTTTTATGTGATTACTTTTAGGACCAAAAATTCAAGCTTTATTCTACTGTGTCACATAGCAAAACTGATTATAAATGTTGGTGTATGTTTGTACACATTCATATTTTTGCATATTTACGAGTAAGAACATGGAATAGAAATTATATACGCCCCCTGGCAGTTTAAGCTTACCTGTTCAAACTTACTTCTGTCTGTCGTAAGACTCATTATTCAATAATGGATACTTTTTCTTGTATTGAGGTGTTACAAAACATTGCCTGCATACAGAATCGTTTTTAAGGTGATAAATTCTCTCTGGAATAAACGGAGTCTTTATAAGCGTTTCTCCTGTTCAGAGTTCGAACCACGTGTTCTCCATGCATTTTGAATGTCAGGGAAAACACAAATGCCTTTTTTATGCCATTAACTAGTGGATAATTGATTGCTTCCGTTTTGTAAGCCTTTGAAACCAGAGCGCGTAATTCTTCTTCAGTTCAGACGGTTGCAGATCACTCTTTCAGTAATATTAATTTTTAGAAGACTTTCACTGGATCCTCCGGAAATGAGGACTTGGTTTAGAAACGTTATTGGAACATAAATGCGAGGTTTGTGTCGTAGTGCAATAACAGGAATGTGCTGTTGGTTAAAAATTTCAGCGAGTGAAATATAATAATGGGAGATGGGAAGTGGAAATTTCATTTGTTTTCAGTAGTTAATCTTGTTTTTATGATTCACCTTGCAGAGTTGATATAAATTTATATATATATATATATATATATATATATATATATATATATATATATATATATATATATATATATATATATATATATATATATATATATATATATATATTTATATATATATATATAATATATATATATTTTATATATATAATTTATATATATATGTATATATATATATACATACATCTGAAACATAGATTTTATATATATGAATTTCTGACTTTCAGGGGTTTAATGTAAGACTCATCTGAAATTTAAATTAAATACGTGACACTCCCCAAGACAGAGAGAGAGAGAGAGAGAGAGAGAGAGAGAGAGAGAGAGAGAGAACCCTTTCTACAAAGAGAACAGAACATATAATGTGAATATAAGATTAGGGCTTATTGATGAGGCGAAAATCATTAGATTCAACACTCTCAAGAAATCAGATGAAAGAAGAATCACTCAGAGATGGGAACAATATACCAGACAAGGCCGGATATGGCCTATATCCCTCACACATCTGAAGAATCTGCTTTGAAGATGACTCCCAGAATGACTCCCAGAGACACCCATTTACAGACCACTTTTTTCTGGCGTTACGTTCGTCTGTTGTATCCCTTGCTTTGCTGTGTATTTGTGGAGAAGTTAAGGATGCATGGAAAATATTAAGATTTTAAATTTATTGGAAACTTATTCATTTGCTTATTAATTTGCACACTTTTACAAGTCCCATTCTCTTCCTGACACAAGAATTATTCCTCTCCTGGTTTTTATTCTGCACCACATTCATATAAACAGAAAACTCAAATATTTGGCATTTAATTTTTCTCTTAATTTTTTGTAATAAAAAATACAGGGTATGGACCTATAAAACTAAAGCTCCTGACCATTTGGTGACCACACTAAGCAAAACGGGGAGACTGGTATTATTTACCTTTTTTGGACGTTTCTCACAGTATAAAAGCGTCCTTATCATTGGCCTCAAAAGAAGAAACTAACCTGTCATTTAGGGTCAAATTCATCACACCATTGGGTCCACAACCCTTTCTTGTAGCTACTGAGCCTTGAGCCATTATCGTGCTGTCCCCAAACCAGTAGTGTGACGTTTACCACCACCTAGGTCTGGTTGTAAGGTTTGCAACCACTAAAATAGTGGTCCTCAGTAAATAGACTGACTATCAGAAGGCTGCCGTTGCCCTCAAAAAAATAGAGGTTCATAGGTTATTTGAGTAACTTCATGACCCTACATTAATGGCTCCCTAGTTTTGGGGTTCAATGCGCTTGAATCCAAGCCATTGGCTGATATATATATATATATATATATATATATATATATATATATATATATATATATATATATATATATATATATATATATATATATATATATATATACATATATATATATATATGTATATTGTATGTATGTGTATACTATATATATATATATATATATATATATATATATATATATATATATATATATATATATATATATATATATATAATGCATTGAGTTTGTTCGTTTATTCCGTTTACGTATTCAGCCCTTCCCCTCGCATTATAATCTCACTGAGAACACGACATCAGGATTAGTAATCTCACTACCGTCTTCCTATTTTTTTTTTTTTTTATTCTAACTTTTACCCCCCGTGACATTTCATTTTTTCCTTCTAATTCCGGTCATCACGACTCGAGTTGCAACACTTATTGCACCCTGCTTAACCTCTCCTTGCAACTCGCATCAACCTACCATTGAGATGATAATGAAGCTAGACAAACCGAGAAAGTTGCAGCCCGGAGAGAGAGACTTTGCTCATTATTGTTGCAAATGAATGCAACTAACACACCAATTTGGGCTGAAATGGCGCTGCATGCCGCCAAGTATTGCGCTCCTCCTTCTCCGCCCGTTCTTCTTTCCTTTGGCCCCTACCCCCTTGTAATTGGGGGTGGGGGGAGGGGGGAGGGAGGGGAGGAATCCCCTCACCCACCTACCAACCCCCACCCCCGTGCAATCCATCTCCATGGAATTCATAGCATTTCCGAGCAGAAGAAAACAGTTTTTCTCATCCATTGAAGTCGAAGTTGAGAAAATCGGCAGTTTCTCTCTCTCTCTCTCTCTCTCTCTCTCTCTCTCTTCCGACTGAAGTTAGGTAACTTTGGCAAAAGGAGTCCATTGTCATAATCCTAACAGAAGTTACTGGAGTCGTTTCTCTCGCAGTGCGATAGTTCGGTTGTAAGTTACCTCGGGAATTATGCTTTATGTATAAAAAGGTTTGGTGGGGGAAGTGATGCTGTAATTTATGTGCGCGTGTTACCGCGTTTTCGTTTTGTGAAGAAACTGGTTTGTTATGTGTTTCGTTATTTTTTATCCATGTACACACACACATTCATATACTGTATATATATGTATGTGTATATATATTATATATACATATATATGTTTATAAATATAAAAATATATATGTATATATATACATATGTATATATATATATATATATATATATATATATATATATATAGTATATATATAATATACCTATATTTATATATTGTTTTATGTAATATACCTTCTTTTATATTCTTTTTTTTCCTTCTTTATGATTTTTTAAATAATTTTCTTGAATTCGTCTGGTTAGTGTATTCCAATTATTAGTGTAATTCACACTGCATAAATATTAATCCAGACCAGATTATCTCACGAACCTCCCCAGAGAGCATCGACTGAATGAGAATATCCACCCTCGAGAAAGACAAATATATAAAAAAAGAGTCTTACAAGAATAAAGCAAATAAAAACTGAATGTGTGTAATTATTAACAAATAGCACGCATGAGTGGAAAGAGTACCTAAACAAATTCTCCCTAAACGGCCTTTTTTTTTCATCCTGCGCTGTTAATAAAGACTATCGCGCATGCGCTAATGGGTCCTCTCACTTTTCATAGAGGGGGGAAAATATGTCGTGTCGTAACTATTTGTAATACCGACGCGAAATGGAAAAGATTCTCTTTTCCTAGTGTGTGTTTGTGTGTGTGTGCGTGTGTGTGTGTGTGTGTCTAGGTACGTTGCATGATTCTACGTCGCATTCTGTTTTTAATTAAATTTTCACATGCATATATGTTGACATTTGGGAATATATACTCTGGTCGTTTTTTCACGTTTGATCGCTGTGGTTTCCCGTGGTATAATATTCTGGTTTTCTTTGCTGAATGTTACAGTCTTATCAATAATTACCTCCTTACTTGCATCGTGTTGCTGTGATGAGAAGGAAACGTGATTATTATGATTATTGTTTGGATGTAATCTGTGGCATAAACCATGTAATAAGTATTTTCCGGCGGAATTTTATACTGAAGTTGTTAACTCGATTTCGAATGTTAATGATGACTAGGTAAATAATTGGATAAATACAGATCAATAATTGATGAAAATTATATTTAATAATCGTAACCATTGTCATTAAATTCATATGTTTTTTAGGATATTGAGTTGCAACTTTGAATTAGTTTTAAATAATATATTATATATATATATATATATATATATATATATATATATATATATATATATATATATATATATATATATAATTATATGAGAGAGAGAGAGAGAGAGGAGAGGAAGGAAACTAATCCGTTTAAATTCGCAAGGAAATCAAAGGCCGAATTTCCGGCAATAGCGTCAGCTTACACGCAGTGGAATGGCAGGGATGACGTCAAGGTGAAATTGTCCCGTTGCTTGCAATCCTGTCTCACCCCAGCAAGCAATCAGACCCATCGCCCAGATTTTTGTTCACCCAACTAGAACTCCGCAGAAAAGTACGGGCGAGAGAGAGAGAGAGAGAGAGAGGTTTACAGTTGATGTATGTGTGTGTTTCGCTCCATTTGAAGTTTGGTTTGGGGCGAAATCAGACAGGATTTTCTATTTCTGATTTTTTTTTTTTTTTTTGTTACTTTGTGTTTTCATTCGCCTTTTACTTCTGAAACTGGGCGGGCGGTGATGGTTATTGAAGCGTTCGTGTTCGAGTGGAAGGGGATGGGTCCTTGAATGCGAATACATACATATATATATATATATATATATATATATATATATATATATATATATATATATATATATATATATATATATATATATATATATAATTAATATTATACATACCGAGAGAGAGACAGGACAATAGTTACTGTAACTTCTAACTTCATCTGTCCGTTAACTAATGGAACAATGATAAACTGAACGCAAGATAAGTCCTCAACACCAGCAGCGTCATATATTTACGCAGAAAGTCCACTGCTCCACAAACCTCTGTATTCCAGGGATTTTCTTCCTTCCTGAATATTAAGAGCTCATGCACTCAATGAGCCCCCATCTAATAAGCTCTGACCTTATATTTCATCCCAACTTCCCACTTGTACGCTCTTTCCAAAACCGTTTAGTTACAGCATTTTTTTATTTTTATTTTCAAACTTCCTCCTCCTTCCCCCTACATCGTCAAGAGAAGCAAATATTGTTCAGATTTTTGTAGAGATCATAGGCACATTCGTCCACTGGGAATGATGCAAATGTTGAAAGATGTGGCAAAATGGGTTATCTCAGGTGAAAGGTGAAGCGGGGTATTTTTTCGGGTGGGTTGGTCACAGTTTGGGTGACAGTTGGAGCATAGAGGGCAATAGGATGGCCAAATGTACAATATTAATATTTTCAGAAAATTAGGAGAACATGTAGAACGTTCTTTGCGAATGGAACAAAAGGAATTTAGGAGTAGGTGGCTCTTGATATTTTGAAGGATGAAATTCCGTGAAGGACAAGCAATTGATGTCACGATTGTGTATTGTACATGGATGTCAAAGAGCTTCTGATTAGCAGTTGTGTAATTACCCGAAATACCTAAGATACGTATGTGTGCCTGTGTTTGCTATGCATTTAAACATGCTTGTAGATTTCCAAGCACCAACTTAGTTGATAGTGCAAGATCTATCCAAGCATTGATTTAGAGAGGGAATAAGCTATACTCTTTAGGGCAAAGCATTTTTCGTTTTTGTATACACATATACACACATACAAGCACTTTCATTCTCTTCCATTGAATCCACTCTATGAATAATTAATCACCAGGATTCATTCATTTTTATTCGGTCGAATCCTTCTCCCCGTGCATTCACTATTAGTCCGGACGCATAAGAGAAAATGTGCCCAAAATAATCCCACCATTAAAACTCGTCCTCTCGCTTATTTATAGAATACATCCGTCCTGTACTTTCCACGAAGATTGCGACATACAACGAACTAAACGACTCTCTTTGCATGAAGGACAACATGCGTTTTCAAAACTGACTGCATTATTGACGCGAAAAAGGAAAGATTCTTTTCCATTATATCTTCATATGCATTGCGCTCGCAAACAATGATTATGGTTGAAGGTTTTACATGTGTGACCTGTTTTCATTTACGAATAAATTTCTTGGGTGTTTTGAGTTGCATTCCTCTCATGCTCTCAGTCGTCTGTCGCATTCTTCGCCATTTCCTGATTTTTACTTTTCGTCAGGGCTGTAATTTTTCAGTTTTTTATTCACGGTAATGGGAAAACTTTATATACTCGCATACCGAACCACTGCAATTATCTGTACCTTATAATTTTGCTTTGGAGGTAAAGAGCAGATTATTAACTCGCAGTAGATTCGAATGTAACCCACAATGACGTAGCAGACATTTTGTTAGCGATAAGTAAACACTTAATTGATGAGAAGAATTATACACAAAAGAAACTTCAATAAATTTCCAGAAATATCTGTATATTTTCCCGACAGGAAATTCGGTTTAGTTGGTCTGATTTGCTTTAAATGGAAATGTCTTTTTTTTCTGTTCTTAATGCATTTCCTAATAGGTCTCTATTCGTAGTTGCTTCTACGAAATAATGTGTTTGTGTAAGAGACAGTTTCAGCGTGCTTAGTGAACTCTGCTTTGCATACCATAGCTTTTTTGTGAAGTAGATTTTTAATAATCTTCCAAACATATCGCTTTTGGAATTAGAGTTACCTTGAAGAACGCAACAAAAATTAATCAGTCTTTTTACACCGCACAATGATAAATTACTCAACAGAGGTGAGAGCTTATGGGTACAGTTTAACTGTTTCACCTCTATATATAAAAAAAAAAAAAAATAAAATATATATATATATATATATATATATATATATATATATATATATATATATATATATATATAGAGAGAGAGAGAGAGAGAGAGAGAGAGAGAGAGAGAGAGAATATTATCTGATTTTAATTCTAGCTTGCTTGTCAGTGGAATCACGAAATTTAGATATACATATATATATACATAATATAAAAATAATATATCCATATATATATATATATATATATATATATATATATATATATATATATATTTATGTATGTATTTATGCATATGTATATATATATGATAGAGAGAAAAAAATAAATTATCTGATTTTAATCCTAATTGCTTGTCAGTGGAACCACAAAATTTATAGAAAACCGTTCCCATCCGCAAGTATCTGAAACCTATAAACAATTAAAGAAAGGCTTATTAGTTTTTTTAAGAAATCACTTAACTGCTTTGAAGGTGGGTGGAAAAATCGAGAAAACCTTCTGGATAATTTCAAGAACATAATTACTGCATATCGATTCTCAATTTCCTTAGAACAAGTGTTATTTTTGTCATTTCTTCAACGTTTCAGTCTATTGTCGGTCATGAATTGTCTGATGTTGTTTCTCCGTCCTTTAAAACAACTTTTATTTTTATCATGTCGTCAAAGTTCCAGTTTATTTTCAGTTACTAATTATCTGATGTTGTTTCTCTGGTCTTTAAAACAACTTTTATTTTTATAATTTCGTCAGAGTTCTAGTTAATTTCAGTCACGAATTATCTGACGTTGTTTCTCCTGTTCTTTAAAACAACTTTCATTTTTATCCTGTCAGAGTTCCAGTTTATTTTCATTCACTAATTATCTGATGTTGTTTCTCCGTCCTTTAAAACAACTTTTATTTTTTTTTATTTCGTCAAAGTTCCAGTTTATTTTCAATTACTAATTATATGATGTTGTTTCTCCGTCCTTTAAAACAACTTTTATTTTTATCATTTCGTCAAAGTTCCAGTTTTGTTTTAATTACTAATTATCTGATGTTGTTTCTCAGTCCATTAAAACAACTTTCATTTTTATCATTCCGTCACAGCTCCAGTTTAAATCAGTTGCAGAATATTTGAGTATAATTCTCTGAACTTATTTATAACTGATTTCTTTTTTTATTATTATTATATTTGTTTCTCAAAAGCCAAATAGCAGGTATGGGAGAAGTAAGCTCTCAAACAGTGCGTGCGTGTAATGAAAAATTATCTGGAGAAGCGATTCCGATGAATTCGGGTGAACACATTATTGGGCAACCACTTCCCCGTGATTTATTGTTAGTGGGTTCCTATGAAAATTTGGCCATACCTCATCGGAAAACATTTTGCCCATTGAACTTCAACATGAAGCTTATTATTTATGTTCGTATTATTATTATTATTATTATTATTATTATTATTATTATTATTATTATTATTTATTTATTATTATTATTATTATTATTATTATTATTATTATTACGAAGGATGAAGACCCCCTTTATTTAAAATGGCTTTTCTTTTTAGATTCTTCTAATAATTAGCCTTACAGATTTCAATGTTAAATAATTGTCCAATGTTCATTTCGACGGAGGGAAACAGCGTATTTCTTACAGTTATTTTAATTTTGAATTTCTGTTTCGTCGAAATAAATTGACTAATATTGATGTTTGGAAAAGTTCCGATTAGAAGAATTCAGTAAAAAATCAATTTGCAAATGCATCCCTTATTATTATTATTATTATTATTATTATTATTATTATTATTATTATTATTATTATTATTATGTATGGCTATTTGCATTTTCTTTTTAGATTCACATAAAGTTACAGAGCAAAGGTATTCGTTACAATTTTGGGGTTCAAGTCAATGGGGTTTGGGAAGTTCCGAAAAAAAAAAATAGATATCTCTTGGATAATTTTCACTATTTCCTCATGTTTTGCTGGCGGGATTTATTCAAGTCACTGGCTCTTAGCTAAAAAAAAAAAAAAAAAAAAAAAAAACATATTTGCCTTGTAATTTTTATTCCTCTTTTCCTGTGATTTAAATAGGCATCAGTTAATTCTGATAATATATTCCATTGTTTTACCTTTGGTAAAAGATGTTAGCTCTTAACATATATATCTCTCTCTTTACCGCTTATGACGCAACAAATCTTATGTTTATTTATTCATTCTCTCTCCCACGTAAGTCATGTCAGCAAGAATTAGTTCTTGCTGACATGACTTACGTGGGAGAGAGACATGATTTACGTGGAAGAGATTGAATAAGTAAACAGCGCAGTATAAATTTTTTTTGTCTTTTAAATAATCTGTGCGAACGTAAGGTAATTTTTCCTTTCGAAAATATATCTATACATATTTATATATATATATATATATATATATATATATATATATATATATATATATATATATATATATATATATATATATATGTATATGTATGTATGTATGTATGTATGTATGTTTGAATGTAAGTTTGCCCAGTCTGTTTCTGAACTGATTTCATTAACAGAAACCCTGTGATATCCAAGTTATTCCCTTATCTATCGAAGACCAGTAAGTTCACCCCAAGGAACAAACAGCGCCCCAAACAAACACCCACCCGATTTGTGACCAACATCAAAGAGCCCCCAGCATCCCTCCCCGATGGAGATTCCCCTTTAACAAACCTTGATCTTACAGTATGTAATGGTCTTTCCAGCTTAACTATAATTATATTCGGTACCCGAATGCTCAACTCTCGCTTAACAACTCTCTGATCAGAGTAACCGTTTTGGGGGTATTTCAGGTCTCTGTACTTTCAAGGGAGAGGCGGAAACGTTTTGAAGGCCGAATCGCGCGTATTTTTAATGTCCATTTTAATTGCCTTTTTCTCTTCCGAAGTTTGACGGGAGTTCTGATTGATCCGGTTAAGTGGAATTGGGTTCCATAACGGCTGCTGCTGCTGCTGCTGCTGTGACGACGGGATTGGCGACTGAAAGGGAATTCCGGAGATCATATTTGGCAGATGTTTTTCTTAATAGGTGTTAATTATCAAAAACCAGGAAGGTCTCTTGAGTCGAGATCCCGTAAATTTCCTGCCATTTTGATTTTTTTTTTTATGCGAAATATTATACAGCCGAAGTTTTTCCAAATATTTAGCATATGTTTACTTGCTCTGTTCATCATTTCACATATCTCGTATTCAGTTTTTATTCAAGCCTGAGGGGGGTGAATCAAAGAGCCTTAAAGACTGTAATGTTCAACTATAATCTTTCCCTGTAGAGGATTGGAGATGTTGATACACGCCTGCGTGCACATACACACACACCCACACACACACCACACACACATATACTGTATATATATATGTGTGTGTGTGTATAACTGAATCACTAAAATATGGAACATGATGAGTAAATAAATAAAGTGTCTGCTAAGGAAAGGACTACAAGTCGAAAGGCCTCGCAGCACTCCATTGTTTCTCTTTCCTTCTTGGATTTTGTCTTTATTTATATATATATATGTGTGTATATATATACTCGTATACACACACACACACGCATATACCGTTTGACATATCCGTACAACAACAACCTTTGTGCAAATCTGTATTTTTCGAAGCCCAAACTACATTTAATTGCTAGAGTTGAACTGTTTACTCTTGTGGCTCCACTGCTGGCTCGCCTGTAGTATTCAATTTCCACGGGCAGTATTTCAAACAACGCGAAAGAATTTGAATATTTTTTTTTTTCGGATTTTGACACAGATCGGGTCACCCTTTAAGTGCCTGAGGGTAATTCAATTATTTTCTTTGCCGGTGGACTGAATAACTTGAATTTTTGTCCACGGACGCAGCTTTCATTCTGACGCTGTAAGTTTATGTCTGTTCTTTATTTAACTTATATATTAACACGTTTGGTGAAAGAAGATTTTGTATTTATATATTTCTTCTATAGTCTTCAATATACATACATACATACATAAGTGGCTATTTTATAGTGATCTAACAGCGTTCAATGAATTTACGGTAAACAGTACTTTTAATTTCATATATATATATATATATATATATATATATATATATATATATATATATATATATATATATATATATTAACTTTATCACATACACAATTGTTCTGTGCAATAGTAGAATTACTAACAGGAACTCATTCAGACTGGACGATATCTACCATCCAATTTGAATGAAGTCCTGTGAGTAATATATATATATATATATATATATATATATATATATATATATATATATATATATATATATATATATATATATATATATATATATATATATATACACAGTATATATGTGTGTGTATGTTTGTATGTATCTTAAACGCATTTGTGATCAACCTGAACAAAGTGTACAGGATATCTTTGCGCATTTAGTTCCAGCTTGTCCATATTTCATACCAATTTCTTCTCGTCTGCAGTACTTTCATTTCCGTACCACTAACATTTCTGCATCATTTTTTCCACTGTCGTGACACTTCAGCTATCCTTTATATAAAATTATTTCCCTCCAAAATAAATTCTGGCCTGACTGCATACATAGTCAAATCTTAGCATTGTAACTTGATCTATCAAGCTTCCTATTTTGATTGAGTTTTAATTTTGTCTAAATATGCTTATATCAGCGTCTCCTATTTTTTTGTTTTTTGTTAAATTGTTCGGCGTGTATCGTATTTTAAAGTTAATTTGACGCCGTCAATTTCTTGTCTCCCATTCCATCTCACCCTTAAGGAAGAATATTTTCTCTGGTATTGTGAAGGAAGAAGATTTTCTCTGTTATTGTGAAGAAAGAATATTTCCTCTGTTATTGTGAAGTAAGAATATTTTCCCTGTTATTGTGAAGGAAGAGTATTTTCTCTGTTGTTGTGAAGGAAGAATATTTTCTCTGTTATTGTGAAGGAAGAAGATTTTCTCCGTTATTGTGAAGGACGAATATTTTCTCTGTTATTGTGAAGGATGAATATTTTCTCTGTTATTGTGAAGGAAGAATATTTTCTCTGTTATTACGAAGGAAGAATATTTTCTCTGTTATTGTGAAGGAAGAATATTTTCTCTGTTATTGTGAATCCCATAAATAATACTTTTTTTTCTCTTCCTAATGAAACTTCACTGTGACCACTTGCAAAAAGCCTATTGTGAAATTGATGAATATAAAACGTGGGCTGTTTTGATGTATGGCATAATGTCTATGAATGTTAGTATGCATGATGACGGTATGTGAATGACTGATTCATTTAGGTATTCAAGAATAAACAAAGGTGATCGCCAAAAAAAAAAAGAATTTCTGATTGGCATGCCACGCCACTAACCACTATACCAGCAGATTATAGATACGATTTAAATAGGAAAAGCCTGTTTTGGGGTAACTTGTCCTCGAGGAGAGAATATGGGATGATAAACTGGTTAAAATCTGTTTGATTTAGAGTTAAGAAGTAAAGTACAAATGGAAGGGATCTGAGAGGCATTCATGACAGAATGAATACAAGTATGCTTATTGGAGTTCGAAGAGCTACTGCAGAGACATCTGTGTATTAGTGTATGAAATACCTGACGCAAAGCAATGTAGGTGTATATTTTCTGTGTATTAGGACACATTCTTCTGCTTTTGATAGCAGAAGATGCATGTGGTAGCCAAAATTGAAAAATGAATAGGCCTTTACACATTCACATTCATGCTTTTGATAGGAGAAGATGCATGTGGTAGCCAAAATTGGAAAATGAATAGGCCTTTACACTTTCACATGCATGCTTTTGATAGCATACACTTTCACATGCATGCTTTTGATAGCAGAAGATGCATGTGGTAGCCAAAATTGAAAAATGAATAGGCCATTTAAGAGGATTAGTCGTTGTGTCTGTGTGGTATTTCATTGAGAGAGAGAGAGAGAGAGAGAGAGAGAGAGAGAGAGAGAGAGAGAGAGAGAGAGAGAGAGAGAGAGAGAGATTAAAACACCTCCATTCTTGACACTGAATCCATTGCGTGGATAATTTCTTGATATGAGTTTTTCAGGCTCGTTCGTTCCGGATACACAAGAGAGAAAGTACCTGGAGAAATTTCCTCCTTTATCGCTTATCTCCACATTTATTGACGATTTTATTCGTCCTGCACTGTCCATAAACTCCGCAGCAAAAAAAAAAAAAAAAAAATGAAACGAAATCAAATTGAAAAAAGTTAAAGGACCCTCTCGTTGCGTGGAGGGAAAAAAATACGTTTTGTCATAACTGATTGTAATGCCGGCGTGAGATGGGAAAGATTCTTTTTCCTTTTATGTCTGCGTCCGTTGTGTTTGTCCGTCGTTTTTATGGGTTTAATTAAATTTTGACATGTATATTTCGGCCGGCATTTGGGGATAAATACCCAGGATGTTTTGCGCTTGTTGGGCCGCCATGGTCGATGTTTCATGGCGTTCCCGGGTCCTTGCGCTTTCGAAATTTTTTTTTTTTTTGGAGTTTCTTTTCACGATTTTATATTTTTTTATTTCTTGTCTTCTTAGTGCTCTCGCCCCGTAGGGGGTTGGGGCCGTCAGTGCACCTCATGCGGTGCACTGTAGGCATTGCCTGAGGTTCTTTGCAGCGTCCCTAGAATCAGCCCCTTTCATTCCTGTCTTCCATCTTAACTGTCCACCCTCTTCTAACATTTTACACAGAGTGAAACTGCAACCTTTTCCTCCTGTTACAAACCTTTCGACTCTCAGTTTCCCTCTCCGCGCTGAATGACCTCATAGGTTCCAGCACTTGGTCCTTGGCCTGAATTCTGTATTCTACTCCGTTCTCTTACTTCTCTTGTTTTTGATGATAATTGGAATCAGATTTGTTCGTGATTTTCATATACACTGTGGCTTGTTAATGGCAGTTTCAATCCGTATCAGATTTTAAAAACAAATAATGTCAAGAGAGATTTGCAGGTGCACAGAATCCAGTTGTACCTGTCAGACCTTCCCGTTTCTGGATGATGATCAGGCGAGCGGTAGCATGGATGAGGATGGATGACGGGTGAAGGCTGGGGGCAACAGTCATAAAATTTTTTTTTTTTTTTTTTTTTTTTTTGAAGGATATCAAGTTGGAAGTCGGTTGAATTGTTCTGATTTGTTTAGACAGCAGAGTAAACAAGTAAGAGAAAGATATTTGGAAATGTCTACCTTCAAAAAAAAAAAAAGAAGATTGGTTTTACCTTTTCGAAAGAGTTACCGCAAAGGGACACGTCCTTCCCGTTCTGTTTAATTCCAGTTTCACTCCATCAAGCGATCTAAACCATCACGTTGGAGGAAAAAGAAGTGGGGAAATTCACACCTGGCGTTTGAAGTTTGTTAGGAGGAAAATCGGACTTGGTTTCCTTCTTTCCTATTTTCTGTCAGGCTTTTTAAATTGTCCTATACTTCAGCAACTTTTGTGATAATAAATACTGAAGTGTCTTTGGGCAGGAGAAAGCTACCACATATATAAGCAGAACGAATTTCGTCTCTCTCTTATTGGTTAGGTAGACAATATCAAGGAACAGTTTTATGCTGTGTAAGTTTTAACCTAATTCTCCCAGGTAATTGAAAGAGCAATCCAAGTGTAAATGTAATGTTTCTTTAATGTGTATTGTACTGTTTCCTAGACCTGCCAGAATTTTCAAGTAGTCTCTAGAAAAACAAGTAAAAAATGCGCCGAAGTTTCTTCGGCGCAATCGAGTTTTCTGTACAGCGTATAATGCTGTATGAAACTCTCAGCCACGGCCCGGTGGTGGCCTGTGTTGTTGGGATCCATAGCGGTGCCAGACGCATGATCATGACTACCTTTACCCTTAAATAAAATAAAAACTACTGAGGCTAGAGGACTGCAATTTGATATGTTTGATGATTGGAGGGTGGGTGATGAACATACCAATTTGCAGCCCTGTAGCCTCGATAGTTTTTAAGATCTGAGGGCGGACATAAAAAGTGCGGACGGACAGACAAGTAACCGTCGCAATACTTTCTTTTACAGAAAACTAAAAATTATAAGATGAACAAAGATAGGTATTACTTGTATGGAGAGCCACGTTGTCCGCAAAACACTTTCGTGAATTATAAATAAGCGTTTTAATCTTGACACTCGCAGATAATGCAATCAGTCCTGATACGAATACTTTTGCTCCTAATATTCCATTTAGACTGATTAATTAAAGGATTATTATGCAGCTGCTCATTTCTTAAGCCTGGCTTAATGGATCGGAATATTACATGTCTGTTTGACAGGCTTTTGCAGACTGGCATTGTATTTAATAACTGTTTCCGACGAAGAGGAAAATATTATTCAAAGATATTTTGACAGAATCAGAGTTACCTAGAAAACCAAAAGTGGATTATCCATTTTGTAGAGAGAGAGAGAGAGTTACCTGATATTAAGTATGATTACTCGGCAGTGGTTGTCAGAAACCAGTTAACGATTAAGAAAGGTGTTATGACTTTTTAAGGAATCACTTAAATTCTTCGGATGCTTGTTGGGAAAAGCAAGACAAACTTATATTACAGACGTTTTTAGAATGTAATTGCTGTATTAGTGCTCTGCATATTTAGGGCATTTTTTTTGTAATGTTTCTTCTGTATTCAAATTTTTTTCGTGTTACAGTTTTGTCAACGTTTCTGAATTTTATGTACAAAACCGACGTTTTAAATTTGTATCGCATCGAACGTTCCCTAAGTTTTATTTTAATTTGTTTTTTTTCTTTGTTATTAAGACAAACCAAAGAAAAACAGGAACTTCACAATCGTGTGCTTGCAGTTTTCCTTTTCGTCCACCCTCGAGTCATTGTCAGAGATTAAGTAAGAATGTAATCAAGTCTGAAAGGCTTAGAATTATGATGTTAATGATGATAAATATAAATTTAAATGAAACTACTTACCTGCTGAAGGCAGAGTATTTGAGCTTAGATTAATTTTTATAATTTCCAGTATGTTAATTAGATATTAACTTTGATATTTTCCAGTATGTTGATTGGATTCATCTTATGATATCAATCATAATTCTTTTTGTTACATTTCTAGACAGACGTATTGTCCACGATATAATTGCACCTGCTTCGAATATTGCGATATTTTCGATTCCGTTTTCTCTCCCCCTTGCATTTACGACCATTTTTTCCTCGGAAAGATTAAGTTGGCAGCTTTCCACCACTTGCTTGTTTTACCCTAATTATTGTTTGCTTTACTAATTACCTTTTTCCTTTTATTTTTATTCTGGAACAGTTAGCTTTTATTTTCGTTCTCGAACAGATTCTGGTTCCGAGACGCATTCTGCCCTGGCTTTGTTCCCGAATCGGTTCCTCATTATGACCATGTTTGCCTCTCCTTTGTTTCTAAGAAGCCAGGTCTCTTATTTTTTTTTTTTTTCCTATTGTTTATTTCGCCCTGTTTGTAGGTATATCATTAGGAAGGGTTACCCGACCTGCGCTGCGCTCGAATCTCAGGGGATGGTGGGTGGGATTTGTGCTCGGGAGCCGTTTAGCGCTTTGGAAACTTACAAATTTTTGTGCTTGGAAGCCGTTTAGCGCTTTGGAAACTTAAAAAAAAATTTTGTGCTTGGAAACTCTAAAATTTTAGTGCTTGGAAGCTTAAAAATTTTAGTGCGTGGAAGCTTTAAAACTTTATTGTTTGAAAGCTGTAAAATCATATTGCTTGGAAGCTTTAAAACTTAGCGCTTGGAAGCTTGAAAATTTTAGCGCTTGGAACTTTCAAATTTTAATGAACGGAAGCTTTAAAATTTCAGTGCTTGGAAGATTTGAAATGTAAGCAATTGGAAACTTGAAAATTTTATTGCTTGCAAACTTGAAAATTTTAATGCAAGGAAGATTTAGAATTTCATTGCTCAGAAGCTTTAAAATTTTAGTGCTTGGAGGCTGTAAAATTAAAGTGTTAGGTTCTGTTATTTTTGTTGTTATTCTATTGTTATAAAATTATATATATATATATATATATATATATATATATATATATATATATATATATATATATATATATATATATATATATATATATATATATGTTTTTTTTTGTAATTTGATCATTGTGGTCTTTGCTAATATATTACTCATCAAAAATTTTAGCCCACGAATCCAACATTCAGTTCGACACTAGGCATCTTTGTAATGTATGGTCATTAAGACTCCTGATAAAAGATTTATTGAGAGCTATATGACACCCTAAACAAGGAAAGTTGCTAACAAGTGCCACTGGTTGTTATAAACAATGGTCAGCAAGTGCCGGCTGTTTTCAGGTGCCAGTTAGTGCCACCTTGTCTTGCCACATGCTGCAGTTTTCAATTCGATATAGAGGGGTTATATAGCTTGAAAAGAATCCTCTCTCTCTCTCTCTCTCTCTCTCTCTCTCTCTCTCTCTCTCTCTCTCTTCATTCAGCGTACGTGCGCATATACACGAGCACACACGCCTGTATATTATGTTCAATGATATATATGGATGGGGTTATAAGGAAGGTAAGGAAACGAATGGACATGAATTAAAGTTTTGTAGGGAAAGAGAATGAATGAGAAAAAATGGATAATAGAAAAGGCGAATAAGGGATCATCAAGTAAGCATTACGATCTGCGGGAAAGATCTGGCTGGACACGATTATGGGCGTCTCTGGAAGGAAAATTTAAATGCGTGAAGTGGACATTAAGTTATCTTTCCTTCATCAGTGAGAAGAACTTGCCTGCAAATGATAGAGAAGGTAGGGACAACCTTCCGAGACGAAGTGTTTTTGTAACATCAGTAAATAAAGAATCGATCAGAGATGTGGTGAAAATAATTATAACAGTTGAAAAAGGTGAAACGGATGGAACAGCGTGCTTTGAGGTTTGGCTGTGTGGAAAGGTTAAAGGATATCAGTCTGGGGGATAATGGTTATAAATTGCAGATTTTGGGAGAATTAAAAGTGCAACAAAATACCAAGTTATGAGCAGGTGGAGTTATGGCAGACATGGAGATTGAAGAGCTCTTGATGAAATGAGCTCTCTAGTTATGTAATTTCTATATGAAGTGACTGGCACTATAGTTTTCTGCATGTAAGCTTAGTCTGAATAAAAATAATTCATATACTTAGGTAGGTTAGTACGTATGTGGCGCCACTGTAGAAAACTATCACTATATGAAGGTAGAATTGTATTAAAATGACCAAACATGCAAAAACATATTAAACTAACTATTCTTATATTAAATCTATCACAAAAATAATTCATTGATATATACTAGACCCGTGATAATCGCGGGCGTGTAAGACGAAAATCACCCCGGAGAAATTTCTTCTTTATAGCTCATTTCCTCTTTTATTGTGCATTTTATTCGCCCTCTATCGCCCATGAACCCAGTGGCACATTGGGCACTAGAGGATCCTAGCTTTACTTAGAGGAAAACTATGTAACAACAAATTGTATCGCTGGGGTGAAATGGGAAAGATTCTTTTCTCTGAAATTACCAGGTGTGCTGCGTTTGTCTGTCGTCTCTGTGGCCATAATAAAATTCTGATGGCAGAGTTTTCCTTTAGATATTTATTTCCTGCTCGAACGCTACAGCCTCATGTTTCAAAAACCTGTTTGTCGTTTGTTGGGTTTTCTGCAGGTTCTCTTATTTATTTTTTTCATTTTACTTTTTCATTTTTTTTAAAACTTAATGGGAAAACTCACCAATAGTTTTGATATATTGTGAGAATGAGTCTATCTCAGTTGATTATTTCAGTGCTAGATTCAATGATGTTTGAAGTCATGCAAAGCATTCTGCAATGATTGATGAACAGGTTAACGTTTGATTAATAATGATAATAATAAAAAAAAAATTAAGTTTTTATTGAAATGATGTCGAATGATAGTTTATCTTAGCTCGACAGAAAAGTAAAAGAGAGAGAGAGAGAGAGAGAGAGAGAGAGAGAGAGAGAGAGAGAGAGAGAGAGAGAGAGAGAGAGAGATTTTGCTCTGTCCTTATCGTCAGTGCAATGATAAAGCATGACGCCGAAGTGAAATGTCATGGTGTAATGGAATACAACGTTACTCCATCAGGCAATCAAGTCTATTGCCAAGATTTTTATTCGTTCAGCTGAGGTGGACAAAACTGCTCGGGAGAGAGAGAGAGAGAGAGAGAGAGAGAGAGAGAGAGAGAGAGAGAGAGAGAGCCTTCACAGTTGATGTACATGTGTTTTGATCTGTTTGAAGTTTGGGGTGAGTTCGGAAAGGCTTTCGTTTTTATTTTCTGAATTTTTACCTTTGTTTTCGTTTCTCTTACTTCAGTGAACTGTGTTGACGGTAATAGTTATTGACGTGTCTGTACCCTAGTGAAATTGGTAACTTTTATGAACACAAAAATATGTATATATATATGTATATATATATATATATACATATTTATTTATATATGTATATATACATATATATATATATTATATAATAATAATAATAATAATAATAATAATAATAATAATAATAATAATAATAATAAAACTTATGTTTCATTTAGAGGAAAAAACCATGATAATGTTCGACTGTTACAATCATCCTTTAACTAATTAACCTTAAAATTCAAGGTTAACCACTTTCCATACCATTATGTTCATCGGAAGTTTGTCGATGCCCATACGGAAATTTAACCATTCACCTGTACTGTATACACCATTTAAACTATAAACAACAGCAAGAGAAGATTATAAAGAAAAAAAAAAAACCCAGTTTGACCTAAAAAAAAAAAGGGGGCCGGAATATACAAGCAATCTTTATGCATACAAAAGTCATTACGCTCGAGATTGGGCATCAGATGGCGAACAGCTGGCCTGGATTAACTTCCGTAATTGATTACTGCTCCTTTTGCTCGATTGTCTTCCTCCAAGCACACTCAGCTTCCCAAAAGCAGAAGCTGCTTTCCTGGATGAAATAATCACTCAGATTTACTTCTGAATTTCCAACGGAATCCGCCTGACCTTATATCACCTTGTTAAATTCATTCTTCATGTTCTTACTATTGCCTGGTAATCAGTTTGGTCTGCAACTGTATATATATATATATATATATATATATATATATATATATATATATATATATATATATATATATATATATATATAAACAAAGCTCTAAGAGAAGAGCTGGAAGTAGAATTCATATTCGCCGAAAATGACTCTCACTTGAAATCTTGACCACATGCAACGAATCGAATGTTGTATTATACTAAAAAAATAAACTTTTCGAGCGCACGTTCACAATTGACTGAAGGGTCGAGATTGGTGATTAGTTCACTACGTATTCACTCATTCTTTCTTGACGAACCTCATTCCATTCCTGTGCTCTGTTCCGGGCCTTTCCCCCCCCCCCTGACTTGCGGTTAAACCAACTACGGTTTAATTAACCTCAAAGGTTTTACTCCTTTTCTCATCTGATTGGGGCTGTGGTTAATTGGGATGGAGTATTTTTTTCCTGCCCGTTTTTCCCTCCTGAGATGTCGATGCATATTTCTCGCCGATCGGTAAATGAATCGACCTCTCTCTCTCTCTCTCTCTCTCTCTCATAAGGTATGTCATGTCAACCTCAAGAGCCTCTCAGCAGATGAAACTCTCTATCTCTCTCTGGAAACATAAGGTATGTCATGTCACCCGCAAGAGCCCGTGCTAGCAGCAGATGAAACGATCTCTATCTCTCTCTGGAAGCATAAGGTATGTCATGTCACCCGCAAGAGCCCGTGCTAGCAGCAGATGAAACGATCTCTCTCTCTCTCTCAACATAAGGTATGTCATGTCAACCTGCAAGAGCCCGTGCTAGCAGCAAATGAAACGACCTCTCTATCTCTCTCTGGAAACATAAGGGATGTCATGTCAACCGCAAGAGACCGTGCAGCAGAAACGAAACGATCTCCAAACATAGGGATGTCAAACCGAAGAGCCCGTGCCATCAGCAAATGAAACGATCTCTCTCTCTCTCTTTCTCTTTCTCAAAATATAAGGCCAGCTTAATCATAAACAACAACAACAGTCTCCAATCTTACTGTTGATATTTTCTTAGAATAATATTCTTATGGCAATATAAGATAATATTTTCCACTGAAGATAGTCATATTTCAACGTCTTTATGGTATTGTAACTGGCAGTTAGCAAGACAATAAGTTTCAGTACTCAAGTGATTTGAAATCTCCTCCAAGGTGAAAAGGAATTGCAAACAGTGAACCTTGTCACTGTCACTGTGTGTGTGTACCTACCACATTCTCGTGCATACTTTTCACATAAAGCTTTCATGCACTCCAGTGTAGATCCCACTTTAAATTACTTTAAATACTTTTTCACGTGATATACAGAAAGCTGTAACTTACCATATTTGCTATTTTCTCTTTTATTGTACTGTTACATTAACGTGGAAATGTATCACGTGATAAAGTGATTTACCACAATAACTTTCTAGGCGTGGTCGTGGTCGGTGAATGCAGCCTTGTTTTTTGCGTGTTTGTGTGTGTGTGTGGACTTGCATTGGTTTATGTTATTTGTGTTTAAGCGAAATTTTAACTGTACTGTAGATTGCGTATGATTTGCCACACATATATTTTCGAGAATGTTATCCACCTTACTAGTTCTTCCTACTTCCAAATTTCTCACCCTATCAGATCATCTTGCTCCCCAATCCATATTCATTGCATATTAAATTAATTTTTTTCATTTTAAGATTTTTAGACGATGTTAAGTAATTTACATATCTCCGAGGTTCTTAGATTCTCGCCAACTGATATTCATAAAATTTTTTTTCTAGTGTTATATGTAATGTGAATATCCTACTTTGGTATTTGTGATTTTTTTTTAAAGGGGAAAGGCAAAAAAAATTATGAAGCTGGGTTGCAATTTTCCAAATATAAAAATACTAAATGGACATATAATGTGGTACAGAATAATAACTGAACTAAACCTCTCTGTCCTAATCGATGTTAGTTCTAAACAGAAAGGATTCTCTGAATTACGTTTTGAAATATCATTGGAATCATCAATAAACTTTTTAAAATCATTCCTTGACTATTTTCTGACAAAACAGACTCGAAATATATATCGTTATATTGATTCTTTAAAACGTTCCTGATAGTATCGAACAAAATAAGGAAAAAACTTTGGTTCTTCATTCCTTAAGATTTGTAAGGATAGTAAACATTCATTATTAGAAAGTAAAGATGGTAAACATTCATTATTAGAAATAATATCAAGACATATTTATCGTAAAATTAAAACACATCACCAACGTGCAAAACTGACATATAATCAGGCAATAGGAAATATCTCTGGACTGTGTAAATTTGCAATAGATCAAGTACAGGCAGGGAAAATGAGCGCACGACTGAATGATTACGATGGTGATTACCAACGCGAGGAATATTTCCCAGGCTCGGTAGTGATAAAAGAGCAGAGATGGACTACGACAATTTCTATTTGCAGAGAACGTAAGTCCACGTACTTTTGCATATTTTGCAGTTGTAGTTTTATCAGGCTGGAGTTGTCGTCACTTTGCAGCTATAATACGTAATACGCGTATGGGCGAACATAACGAGTGGTCATCAACAGGTAATTTTTGCAGTGCCATTGCTGGCCAGTGTGACGAGAGTTAACACTAGAAAATACAATGTCGAGCGTCCTCTTGATATTATTGACCCTGCTTGTCCCTGAAAACTTCTGTGCTTCAGAAACGCTTTTAAAAACAGGGGCGATTCTCTTAGCTGGTCCTGATCTGATGGACGAGTCTGTGCGATATTATTGCAGTAATGTTGGGTCTCTCTTTGCTGAAGGCTCTGCAATGCCCTCAATGGTTGTTTCAATTGATGCATGACTTTTTCTGGATTTCAGGTGACGTGTTTGTTTTATTATCAGGCTTAAGGTATGCATTTCACTTCTTCATATATGTCATCATAAGTCACTAGGTAAGTATATATATATATATTATTATATTTATATATATATATATATATATATATATATATATATATATATATATATATATATATAATATATATATAAACTTACAAATAAACACAGGTGCTTATTCTGTTCGTATGTGCGTGTTTGCTTCATTGCAAATCCAGGCTAAAACATTTGTATAATAATAATAACTCCGTTTTTTGTGACGGAGTTATAACGGTTAAAATAAATTGGTTCGTTGCAGTCCGCATTATGTTTAGTTATTAGAGTTGTAAATATTTGTCATTTTTACTCAATGGCTGGTATGAATGGAGTATTTAATTGCTTGCATGCTTTCATTTTGCTTGGATAGTAATTCGAATTACGTAAAAGCATTGCATATTTTCGGATTTTGACAAATGCCGTGATCCCAATTAACTGCACGTTGTCATTAAATAACGGTTTTTGCTAATGAAACAAATAACAATAAATCAGTTTCACTAATCCATCTTCCAGCCTAACGCAATAAATTTAGGATCCGGTTCCTATTCACGTCGACATAATTAAGATACTTCGTGGGTGTGTGACGGTCAAAATATTACGGTTTTCCAAGTGCTGTTTCTTCATTGAAAATTACTCACGGTGTTGAATCATTGTCCTATAGCTGCTAGTGATTGCCACCTGTTCTTCATCTGATGTAGTGTTTTTTTTATATAAATAGAAGAATAACATATAATTTAAATGAACTCGTTATATATATATATATATATATATATATATATATATATATATATATATATATATATATATATATATATATATATATAGTATATATTTTCCTATGTAAGTATATACGTATAATTTTTTATTTATTTAAAAAGGCCACAAAGAGACAAAGAAGCTTTAATAAGTCATCATATTTCGTCCAATAAACACTGGCCCTTGTCTCTGTGGGAAATGAGAGGTGTTGCACAGGCAATATTCATTTGTTGTTTACATCGTACCGGTTTAGTTTAAGAAAGTACCCCGTCCGGACCGGTTTATATTTTAAGAAAGTTACCCCGTAATAATTTTTTTTTTTTAATGATAATAATAATTTTTTCTGGGAGAATTCCTGTGTGCTGTTCTTGATAGGAGACGGATAACGTTTCAGATCTCTGTTGGAAAGAAATGACAGAAGATAATAGGAAATACAGAGAGAGAGAGAGAGAGAGAGAGAGAGAGAGAGAGAGAGAGAGAGAGAGAGAGAGAGAGAGAGAGAGAGATCAGTTATTAAAAAGGTAATTAGTAAATTAATAAATAAACATAAAAATGTAAGTAAATTATTAAAATACAAGGAGAATTCTTTTAGGTTGGTAAGCATTGCATCTTCGCTTGAACTTTTGAATTCCAATTGCACAACATTCTCAGGGAGACTGTTCCACATTCCAGCGTGTTAGGAATAAAGGAATTCTGGAACCGAGGCATATTTACTGTATATTTTTTTATCTTTTATTTAAAATGTTCAAGGTACAAAATACATAGTCTCGAGTTGCAATATTACATGAAATTTCATGTAACAATGTTCCTCAGTACCTCACTTTAAACCTATCTGAAATTTTTTTTTTTTTTTTTTATTTTACAAATGTTCATCATACAACATTTACCTTATACTTAATAACAATTTTCTTTAATATTTACTGTATATTGGTTATATTAGATTAAACCATGTATGGCAAAAAAACTTTATTAATACCGAAAGAAATAATTATCTCAAGAAATAATTAGCTGCTTTCGTTATGATATAGAAGGTGTGAGAGTTATTTCATTAATTTTGATATTCATTCAAATATTTACGTTGTCTTCATATAGTTCAAATGTCCATTGCATCAATGTACGTTTGAGATGCGTGCTCTACCCTTCCATTTCTGGTGGTTCAGTTAGAAACAATATGATTTAAGTGGCAATTATACAATCTAGTGAATTCATGTTTAGCAATAAAGTTGCATATTCATGTCATAGCTTATTCATGCAGGCATACATCAAATAGGGATATGTTTCCGGTAACCAATTATTAACTCTTTGTAAGATTATGAAATGTCCAGTATAACTCTGCCCTGGAGTTCACTAAATTAAATGGTTATCAAACAATATCAGCTAGATTTAATTCATACATGTTGAGTCAAACACAATCTACTGTTCAGTTCAAATTTCGTTGAAAAGTATGGAATAACACAAAAGGTATGTTGCCTACCCAAGCACACAATCGTAAGATATATTTAGATGTATATATATATATATATATATATATATATATATATATATATATATATATATATATATATATATCAGTATAACTGGAAATGTGGTCACCCTGGAAAAATGTTGTAAATAATGTCGAAAGGACGTTTAGATCAGGACAAGAATACTAAGGTCTAATGTCAGTTGTTAAAGAGATAAACCACTGGATTTGAGAGAGAGAGAGAGAGAGAGAGAGAGAGAGAGAGAGAGAGAGAGAGAGAGAGAGATTGAATGAGATCAGGATCTAATGTCAGTTGTTAAGAGTGAGATAAAACATTGATTTGAGAGAGAGAGAGAGAGAGAGAGAGAGAGAGAGAGAGAGAGAGAATCCATTTCCTTTGTTAGAAGAGAGATATGCAAGACAATCTTCAAAAAGTAAAAATGGTGGAAAATATTTTAACCCAACAAACCACTGTTCCAGTAAAAGGTAGAAGCGAGTAAAATCGACGTGCTTGATTAAACCATCGTTGGATTAGCTGCGTGGCCGCAGGGAAAGATTGGGGATTGGTAGAGACAGTCTGAAAAGAATAAACCTTACCGTAAAAAAATAAAGTCTTAAACATGAGTAATGCGTACCGGTAACTTGTAATGGAGGCTTATACAAATTCAAACCATTTCTAGATATGGTGAAAGGCAATTTATAATAATTTTGAAATATTTATTTGTAAACCAATGTAAAGCGTTATTTTTGGAAAATAAACATTTAAAAGAAAAACTTTCTAGGTATGTACTGTGCTTTGTATGGATTACAGCGATTACTTCAAAGATTTCATTAGTCAGTTTCCTCGATGTGGAAACAAAAGTGTACTCTTCGAATAATTATTAGCTATTATGCATTATTCAGTTTTTAAAAATATTTTCATTCATTTTTCCACATGACGTTTCAGGCTTTACCAACTAAAAAATGAGGCAGAAGAACTTTTAGGTTTGTAAACAACATCCTAGTTCAGCCTATTATTAAATTTAATTATCAGTTTAGAAAGACACCCTTAATGAATCTACGAAGAAAACAAATCGGAAGTCGTCTGTGATCTCAACTTTTAATGGCGTCTACCCTAGAGAAATTTTCCGGATATTGGGTCGTTGTTCTTAATAACAGTTCTCAAGTGTCCTTCAAAACAAGTGTCCTTTATTTGGTTTCGACACTGCTTTTTTCCCGTAACACTATTATTCCACATTATCATTGTTTAAATATTTGTATCTTGTCATCTTTTAATTTTCTCTTTATTCTTGCATTAGCATGGATTGGGAAAAGTGATTCTAAGGGTCGTTGTTCTTAATAACAGTTCTCAAGTGTCCTTCAAAACAAGTGTCCTATTTGGTTCCACATTATCATTGTTTTAAATTGTTTAAATAATTGTATCTTGTCATCTTTTAATTTTCTCTTTATTCTTGCATTAGCATGGATTGGGAAAAGTGATTCTAAGCGCAGTTTACTTTTGTAAATATACAATATCTTTCCATCGGTCTAAGAATCTAACCTAGCCTCTTGCGGGGGAAGCCCGCGTGAATGGAGACGGTTGGAGTCAGGACATCTGCCCAAATCAGTTATGGAATGAGCGGACTGGGGATTAAGCTGAGAAGCCGAAGAAGAACTTCAGTCTATGAAACTAAAACTGAACCCGCCATGCTTGTGGACACTCATTAAAAAAACATTCCTAGGATGTTTCGTATCTCATTCCTACTTGAGACTTCCTTTTAAAAGTTTGGGTATGCTTCGTAGGTATGTAAACCGTTCTCCATTCGTGATATACATTCCTATAAGACGCATTATTGTTTCAAAACAAAAGGCGTTTTGGCCCTTAACTTTTTTTTTATATAGATGCTACTGAATCGAGTTTAAGACTGTCCAACGCCTTTCCTCTTTAGCGGGACGATTTAAGACGAGAGATCTTAGAGTTCTGATAAACAAACGACAGTGGTGTTTAAATGGATTGCTGACCAATCAGCGGCCAGGAAAATTACATAGCAACTAACAGACCAATAGTGCACGTGCGTTTGATTTTAGACCTTATGTCTTAGGGACGAGACACGGAAAGTCTTGGTCCGCCTGCAGGTGGCGGCACACTGTCGGCAAAGTGTGGGAAACTTCCAGGGACACCGCCAATTCAAAATCCACCATTCAGCTGTTGCTTTCTTGTTCATAGTCGTTAGTTGCAATCGTATCTATATTATTTTCCCGGTGTAAGGAAAGCAATGACGAGGAATGGGTAAATATTAGTGATTTTTTGTATTTATAACACAGCGCCATAATTATGGTTTTATATCGAATTCACTTTACCTTGGGAATAACCTCCAAGGGGGAGTCATAGACCGATTGGTAGCCGAGTGCTCAAAGATGACTATTGTTGTATCTAAAGCAGGTTTGAACCTTGGTCAGGTCAGATGCGCTTATCAGTTATAATTGGTGAGTGAATTCGATATAAAATGATATATGTCACATCAGTTAAAATTGATAAGTGAATTCGATATAAAATGATGTCACATCAGGTATAATTGATGAAGTGAGTTCGATATAAAATGATATATGTCACATCATTTAAAACTGATAAGTGAATTCGATATAAAATTATATATGTCACATCAGTAAAAGTTTTATAAATGAAAGCGATATAAAATGATTGTCACTTGCATTGCTTGTGTTTGTAGGGGTATTTGCACATCATAAATCATATAATTGATAGAGGAAATTTGATATAAAAGTTGTTAATTCATGTATGCTTAAATAATTTTTTAGTGTAAATTTGAAAGAGAGAGATTTGTTTTAAACCTACACACCACCTCTCAACTGCTTCCATTGCAGGAATTCAATTTGAAACCAAAAAGAATACGTTATCAGGTTTTGCTACACAGTATACATAAATTATTCATATTCATAGAGGAGAGGATTTGTCTCATCAAAACAATTGTTAATTCATGTATGCATAAATAATTTTTTAGATAATTACTGAGAGAGAGAGTTGTTTTAAACCTACACACCACCTCTCAACTGCTTCCATTGCAGGAATTCCTTGATTTGAATTTCCTACGTTCAAAAAGAATACGTTATCAGGTTTTCCACTTAATGATGTATCCCTTTTCGTTAATAGCTTTCATTGCGCATTGTTCACGAGGCTGTGTCACCGGCACCCAATGCTCGAAAGGATTCTCAATGGGTATAGAGGAAATATCTGTTTTGTAAAACGTGATTATAATTTTTCCAATTATGTGTAGGGGCATTTTTTTTTGTCTTTTATTAGAAAAATACATTAATGCAGTTTTTACTGTTATTTCACAATATTTACATAATTTTACAATTCTAGGGGCATTGAAATCTTCTGTTATTTGTATGGCTTTAATATAATTTCAGCATTCATATTTCTATTGTAATTTGTGAACAAAAATACTGGAGAGGAACAGAGAGAGAGAGAGAGAGACTCACAGATGGGTTTGTATCCGCCTAAAGTTTGTTTGAAGAGAATCAGACTCGATTCTTGTTTTGCTGAATCATTATTTAGTGATTTTTTTATTCGTGTCATGATTTACTTTAGAAACGATACTGAAGCGATGGCTATTGAAATGTCTTTATTTCTAGATGGTTCAGTGGTAGCACACTCTTCAGACATTCATAAGGACACCGTTGACTGCTGATTGTGATTGAGTCAGAATGCTGGCGTGAATAAATAGGTAAATAAATCAGTTGAATGAGATAAATATGTAGAATGGTCATAAAACATCGTTCCCAGCTAACTCTGCAACGACCGGCCAATGAAGAACCAGAGGAATTTATTTCCGGTGATAAAATTCATTTCTCGTTATAATGTGGTTCGGATTCAATAAGCTTAATCCCGTTGATAACCAATTGGTTCTCAGAAAAATAGATCGAATAACCAGCCCTAAGAGCAGTTACATTTTGGTCTGGTAAATAAGGTTCGTTTTTACTCGCGTTAGGCTTCAGTGAGACAGAATGGATTAGATTCCAGATTCTTTGATTTACAAAGTACTTTATATTATGAAAGTCCTGAAGAGCAGTTGAATATGGTATAGTAAAAAAGATGTTTATGATAGCGGATTTGTTCAAAGAAAGAGCACTGAATACTAATGGCATTTAGTGAGGCTTCAAACGAAAGGCCATGGATTTTCATAGTTGAAAAGTACATAGTGATTTTGTTACGGGTTGCTGAAAGATGTTTAAAAAACCTTTGTGCTAATATCATCGATATATCAGAGCTGCAGATTTGCGAAAGAAGACGAACATAAAGTTTCTTGAAAGAAAATGTACATGATAAAATATTTGTCAACCCGAATGATACGATAAAATTATATTTGTTTTTGGTAAAGTCAAGTCAACTTTGATCAAATTCTGATTGTGATATTATTAAAAATGTGAAATATTGTATATTTTCTCTAATAAAATAAAATAAAAAAGTTTCAAAGCTGCTTACAGACCGTGAAGTGCCGTTATCTCAGATTTTGCACGATAAGGTATGACACCTTTTATGGCAAAATTTGGAATATTATTCCTTAAAGTTGTGTGGCAGTTTAAATCGCATTATGGCATAATGTGCTAGTGTGTTTTTTCGTACGGCATTTTAAATCGTATAATGGCCTGATATGCAAATATTAACATGTGTCGTGTTTTTTTTTTTTTTTTTTTTTTTTTTTCACGTTACTGACAGAGGTTTATAATTAATTTTGAGATGTCGTCTTCTTTTGAAACAAAATATCTGCCCCAATTACCTTATGATTACATAGTGACGTTAAAGAATTCTTATTTGTATTACATCGTGTTTATAAATCTTGGTTCTTCCGCTGCATAATTTATTTTATTTCGGTCCACTGAAACTGTAGTGTGTGTGTTTGTGTCTAAAAAAAATTATTACTTTGTGATGTTAAAGAATACTTTTTTTTGGCGTTACATAGTGTCTCTAAATCTTGACTGATTCGCTGTATACTTTATTTAATTTCGGTCCACTGAATTTTTGGTGAGTGTGTGTGAATGTGTTTTTAAATGAAACTATTAAAAAATGCGCCTAAGTTTCTTGGAAGTTTACTTGAAACAAACTGATTTATTGTGTCAGTCGTGTGAGAAAGCTAGTACATCCAGCTGGCTAATTAAACCGTGTTTGTCTTAACTACAGGCCTCGGGAACCGACTGAGAAAAAAGTACTTTTTTTTTAAATGTTTATTTTCCAAAATAAGCTTTACATTGGTTACAAATATTTACATTTATGGTGAAAGATACTTTACAATAATTTTGAAATATTTACAAAATTGTTATGTATTTATCAGTGAAATATTGTTGAAAGGAATCTCCTAATTGAAAATTTAGAATGTAGTCCTCAAGTTAGGAAAAAAAAGTACTGGAAAAGGAATAACAATAACAGCAAGATGATAAAGTTATCCAGTCATCAGTGGATGCTTAGTAAAACGTGAAAATTTATCAGCGCATTTTTCACTTCCATGATAATATGCTGTTGATATTCTCATCACGACCTTATAAAAGATATGTTCAGTGCATTGCTTGTATTAAAGAAAGCAAAACAAATGAAGTTTTCAATCACTGTCACTCTTAAAAGCATTTAAGCACTGCTTAATCTCAAGATTAAGTGTTTTAATTACACATTTCTCTCTCTCTCGATTAAGTGTTCTAATTACACATTTCTCTCTCTCTCGGCAGGATTTCATTAAACTCTGAAAATCGACAGACTGCAATTTTATCACTTCACTAATAAGGCGTGTTTTTTGTTTCTCCTTTCAATAGGGTAGCAATATAAAAACTATGAATTTACACACATGAGAATAATTGAAAATTTTATAAATCTATCTCCACATTCATCAGAATAATTTAACATTTGAGAAACTTTTGCCACCGGAATAATTTAACATTTGAGAAACTTTTTTTTCACACATCAGAATAATTTAACATTTGATAAACGTATTACCTCATTCATCAGAGTAATTTATCATTTGAGAAACCTTTATCTCACACATCAGAATAATTTAACATTTGATAGATTTTTTTCACACATAGAGTAATTTAACACTCGATAAACTTATTTCCACATTCATCAGAATAATTCAAAATTTGATAAACTTGTTTTCACACATTAGAATAATTTAACATTTGAGAAAATTTTTTTCGATATACATTAGAATAATTTAACATTTGCGAAATTTTTTCCACAAAGAGAGTAATTTAACACATGATAAACTTATTTGCACATTCATCAGAATAGTTCAAAATTTGATAAACTTTTTTTTCACAAATTAGAATAATGTAACATTTGAGAAACTTTTTTCTCCACACATCAGAATAATTTAACATTTGACAGATTTTTTTCCCACACATCGAATAAATTAACACTTGATATCTCGTCCTCTATTCATACCATAAAAGTATTAAATTACCTCGTGGAGGTAATTAAGAGGTAATTAACCCCATTTAAGTTAATTCACCCTATGTTACGAAACCCTGGTTGAACAGAACACATTGTAAGGCAGTGCGAGACTTTTCCAGCAACATTGTTCCCATTTTATTTATTAAAGCCCCGAATTGACTAAGCATCTAATAAATTGCATTGAAAGTGCATAGGGGAGATGCAATAATGTTATTCTCCTGCCTTCACTGAGAGAGATAAAGACGAGGCGGAGGGAAGGAGGGAACTAATTTATTGTATCGTTAAGATGGCGCCTCGTACAGGAGGAACATTTGAAGATGGCCGGCGATTATCATAACTATTATGTTTTATCGTTTGCTCCTCTTTTTGTTCGGGTGAATTTCGCCCAATTTCCATAACTTGTCCCGTCAGGTAAAAGTGGTTAATGTCTCTCTCTCTCTCTCTCTCTCTCTCTCTCTCTCTCTCTCTCTCTCTCTCTCTCTCTCTTCTTCTTCTTCTTCTTCTTCTTCTTCTTCTTCTTCTTCTCTCTCTCTCTCTCTCTCTCTCTCTCTCTCTCTCTCTCTCTTCTTATTCTTCTTCTTCTTCTTTTCTCTCTCTCTCTCTCTCTCTCTCTCTCTCTCTCTCTCTCTCTCTCTCTCTCTCTCTCTCTTCTTCTTCTTCTTCTTCTTCTTCTCTCTCTCTCTCTCTCTCTCTCTCTCTCTCTCTCTCTCTCTCTCTCTCTCTCTCTCTCTCTCTCTCTCTTCATCTTCTTCTTGCATTTTACATCTGATGACGAAGTTCATTTTCAATATTCGCTAGACCTGTATTAAAACGTCTAGAATTCATTTGTATCATTGTAAAAAGAAAATGGTTCCATCTTGTGCGTGTTTTCGTATGAGTTAAGGTTTAGTAATATCCATCATACGTCGATATTAATGTATGCCATGATACATTAAAGAAAAAAAACTTTGTCATTCAGTCATTGCAATCCCAGCGTTTATATCTGCATACATTACAAAATGTTTTGCTCGCTCGGGTTAATTACTTTCTGTAAGAATTATTATGTGTTTGATAATTAGCTTTGGAAAAGGCTGAGCCGTTTTCCTACTTCTCGGAATATACGATAGTTATGGGAAAAGATATAACGTGCTAAATGAGGGACTGGGAATTTAGGCCAAGTTAATCATGATTGCAATCTATTCCTAACCTTTATATCCGGAACAGATAATTCATTCTGCAGTTAAAGGTGCAAGAATTTTAGTCAGCGCTTCCTAATCCTCTATTTAAACCGACTGTGGACTAATTTAGTCAAGGTTTTATAGTTGTTCCTCATGAAAGGAATTAATTGACCTGATTTTTTTATTCAACAATCTTAGAAATGTTTACTTCTTTCTAAAGAGGCCATTTTGAACTTAGTTCCATACAAGAATTTGTTTTGCGTCTGCGATAACATTCGGATTCCTTTGCATAATAATAATATCCTGAAGTGTACGATAAAGTGCTGTTAATGTTAGCTTAAAATGAATCGCACAGTATGCCAGAATGTCAAGGGTATTCATAGATGAAATTTTAAAAGGTTGGAATCAACCCTAGCAGATTAATATTATGCATTCGGCCTTGTTCTAATATTACACAAACAGGCAACTCTTTGAGTGTTAAGATTGCATGTATTTTAATGAACTTTTCAAAGGCTCATTGCCACTTAATTCCATCCCAGATTGTATGTAATGTTGTTTATTTTATTTGTTATATTTTGTCGTCAAAAGTGATTTTATCATAATCTGTAACCATAATATATTTTTTATGACGTCTTCATTTTTTTAAGCACCTATCATTGATTCATTCATTGATTCATTCATCAGTAATTAGTATCATTAAAGTTTTCCTATTCAACTCAAACAGGGGAATGTTTCTAATGCTAAAACATATACCAAAATGGCCGAGTTTCTTTTTATTATTTTTCCTTTGAAAATCTTTTGATCCTTCCAACACGACCAAAACATATTCGAAGATTTTAATTTTTCTTTCTCACTAACGAAATCAAGAATTTGCCCTGAAACAAATGCCCGTGGTATTATCCAACTCAGTATGACTGTCACTAAAGCAACTAACAAATTATAGCTATGTATAAATGCATATGTTAATTTTCCCATTGGTATTATTGTGTAGATTACCAAAATTTTTTTTATTATTGCCAAACAAGAAACCCGATATAACCAATGCCTCATTTTCCATTCGCGTTAAGAACCCGGGCAAAATACGTGGGTATTCATTGCAAAGATCCGGCATAGCTTTATCAAAAATTGATAATCCAAACTTTTCATATCGGTCACATCTCTCAGAAATTAATATCCTGCCATGATAATACCTTTTGTGAAGACACAAGAAAGGTTTAGAAACATTGAACAAGCAAAAAAAAGCTGATATACCTTTTGTGAATCGCTTTTAGGAGATATTCATCAAACGTCCAAGTAAGGCGCAAAACAGCATATTTCACTCCGTCCCTTTGTGGATCAAGTATTTTACGCTTTTGCGCTACAGTTGAGTGAGAAGTTTGAGAGCGTGAGGGAAAAGGCTTCGTGTGACGTGCAGTGGCCATGATAAGAAAGCTTTTGTCAGAGCTGAAACGAGGGGAGAGTTGGGGATGGTAATAATGTTAATGATGGAAGTGTAGGACAGGGATATAAAGTGATGCGTTCAATTCATTTTCAAGACAGTGATGCTTTTTGTTGGATTTGTAAGTTTGAGAGCAACTGGTTCGGTGTAAAAGACAAAATCGTAGTTACAGTGTTTTTTAATAACTATCATTCATATAATGATCAGCTATGGAGGTGAGTTGATTTGTCTTTGTATAGAACGTGATTTTGACAAGAACGTGTATATAGGCTTAATGAGGCGAAATCAGTTGAGATTTCTCTTGAACGTTGATTGCAATATATTAGTCATTTAACCAGAATAGGTGATGATAATATATATATGTATATATATATATATATATATATATATATATATATATATATATATATATATATATATATATATATCAAATATAAGGAAATACAAGGAAACGCCAAAATGTGGACAATAAAGGCTATATTTCAGAGACCAAACTGTCTCTCTCCTCAGGCAAATAGTGAATGAGAAAAAGTTACAGAAAAGCGGTATTTATACATACAGTACTATACATATATACACATACATATATATTGATATTGATTTATTTATTGATTGATTGATTTATTTATTTGTATACATTATGCGCGTAAAGAAAGGTTACATTCTACCAGTAACCATCATCCCAACATCAGTATTTTCGTTAATGGCGTAAAACGTGAAATGAAAATATATTTATACCGGCGGTGAATCTCTCTCTCTCTCTCTCTCTCTCTCTCTCTCTCTCTCTCTCTCTCTCTCTCTCTCTCTCTCTCTCTCATTTCCTCCACGGCAGTTTTCTGCACTTTACATTCCAGCACGAAACTCTTCAAAACTCTAAGCAATTGTTTGATGGCTTAATGGGGTTAGTCTGGCCTTGCGGAAAAAGGATATTTCATTTGGACGCTCGCTGAAGTCGTAATTTCAACTTGTAATTTTTTTTGGAAAGAAAAAATCTTCTTATCTCTTTATCTTTTACTAATTTTCTTTTTGACTGAAAATACAGTTTTTTTTTTTTGTTGTATTCAGTTTAAGCTGCTTGCCACAACGAGTTTTCTTACCTACACGCCAGATATGGAAAATGCTTTAAAGAAATGAATCAGCACTTCAGCACGTATACGTTACAAAGGTTGCAACTGAAGTGACAACACTTCAGCACTTATACATTGTACATTGTACATTACATAAAAGGATGCAAACTGAAGCCACAGAACTTAAGTACATATACATTGTACATTATACATTATACATTGTACATTACAAAAAGGATGCAAACTGAAGCCACAGAACTTAAGTACATATACATTACAAAGGACAGAAGTTAAAGTTAAAACACTTCAGCACTTATACATCACAAAGGATGCGAACTGAAGTGACGACACTTCAGCACTTATACGTCACAAAGGATGCAAGATGAAGTCACAGTACTTCAACACATATACATCACAAAGAATGCAAGCTGACAACGTTTACAATAACTCCCACCATAGAAACGAGAGTGAGGCAAACCTTATCCTGTCTCGCTTGATGAACACACTACAGTGACACGCAGTAGAAAAAGAGTCGTAAGTATAATCCTTTCCTGACTGCACTAATGAACGCGGAGCATCATGCATTAAAATGAACAACGCGAAATAATAGCATCCAGACTCGAATAACGAACGTAATGCGGTGCGCATTCAGTGGGAAAATGGAAAGCGAATCTTATCCTGGCTAAATTAAAGAGAATGTCTCTGTAGACTGCTTCTCTCCTGAGCAAGTTCGCAGTTATGTATCATTTAAAAGTTTGTTAGGATGGCAGTGTTAAGGAAAGTTAACAGCAGTGAAACTGGATGATTGGTCCACTTTAGGCAATGCGGAGGGTGTTTGTGGTGTTAATTCGGTCCCTAGCTGCTGAAAGTCACATTTTAGCCTCTTTATCTCACTTCCTTCCCTGCGCCCTGTCTTCAGTCTTGCTGGCCAACCTCTCGAACTATTACTGCTTAGTGCTACTGTTCAATTTTTTCCCAGTTCTGCCTTTAACTACTTGTACTCTTTTATTTTATTTCCTGAATTTCTTTACCTTCTATCCATGGAATCCAGCGCCCCCTTTTCACTGTCCTAAGCACTTGTACTTCACTGACATTTCTACAGACAGTCTAAATTTTAAAAATTCCGTGTGACATGGGACGAATTTCTAAGTGCGTACTTGAGCGTTCTTTTTATTGACGTTCCAAAGCAATCTCACAACTCACTAAGCTTGGAGGTGTTCCCTAAAGCAAAAGCTACCACAACGGAAGGGTGCAATCAAGCCTTATGTAAATAATAATCTGGATCCCCCATGCAGATATTTTTGTGCAGGCTAGAGATGGGGAAACGTGTTAGAAGATTAAGCTAGCCTTATGCCTACATGTACCCTTGCTCAGAGTTCTGTAAGGAAGTGGAAGGCATGGCGTAGAACCCTGGCATCTGTCATCCAACCATGACCATGCATTTGACCTCTTGGCTTAAGTATTTTTTGATGGGGTTGAAGGGGTTGGTCCTTCTTGGCTCCAACAGTCTTTTAAAGCCTAGTGATTTGGTTGGGTGGGTTGTGTACAGTAGCATTCAATACTTTCATATCAAGTGGTGAGGTTTTCATTCCCATTTTGGCCATTGTTCCTGATTTCATCTGAGAGATAAATTTTGTTTTATATTAAAGGCACATAATTTTCCATGGATTTTTATACGTATATCATTAGCTTTTACGGAGAAAGCCTTAGTAAGATTCATAATAATAAAAAAATGGCAGTTCGCGAGGCATAAGCAAACCTTGGTTCCAACTGTATATATATATATATATATATATATATATATATATATATATATATATATATATATATATATATATATACATATATATATATATATGTATATAAAAGAATTCAGTTTATTTACCTTCGTTACAGTGCTGGTCTTTCGGCCAGAAGAAAAAGAAAAAAAAAAGCGTTTCAACTGGCGACCACAAACCAGTTTTTTTTAAGGGTATCTTGGTATTCGCCTCCTCGCCTCTTGTTTCCTTTAAATTTCAGTACTGTACACCGTTCCTGCATATTCTTCAGCCGTTTTTGGGAGACTGAAATGGAACAACCGCTCTGTCTATCGTTTTCCTGAGGTAAAGCCAAGGCTTTGTCTTTATTCGTTGTGTCACTACAATTTCTGTACTAGCCTTAATCCGACCTGCGACAGTTAAAGGCTTTCGTCATTCTTTGGGTTACCTTTATGGCAATGGTTATTGGCATAATTTTTAGACGGCGGCAGCATGGATGCTATGACAGTTATATATATATATATATATATATATATATATATATATATATATATATATATATATATATATATATATATATATATATATATATATATATATATATATATATATCTTATTGTGATTATGTGTGTCTTCAAGTTATAAGCCTCTAATGTACTGTTTTTGAGCGATAATACGATTTACAAATATAGAAATTGTGGACAGTTTTCCATCGAGTTTCAGAGCTTACTAAAACAATTAATACGTTGTACACCTATTTCCCATAAAAAGACACATATGAAAATAAATACCAAGAAAAGAAAAATGACTGAAACAAAACTGTGAAGAACCCAGCACGCGACAGAGAACACGTGTGGCATGCAACATGGTAGCGATGGCTGCCGGGAAAAAAAAAAGGTGAAAATATTCGGGGAATGTATTCACAAATACCAACAGAACTATACATGTCAAATTTTAATGGAAGCCGAGAAAAAGGAACGGACAAACGCGCAGGATTCGGACGTACAAAGAAATATACCATTTCCTGTTATCTCTGTCGCAATGTAATCCGTTATCCCCGTCCATCTTTTATTTTCCGTAATATTTCTCGTTTGTAATAATATCCTTTACTCTTGTAAGTTTTTTTTTTTTTATATTCAAAGAGGTGACTTCAGTAGGTTATGTGGTCCAGTGGTTATGAACGATACGGAAGGAATAAAACCATCAATAAACGAGGTGATAAACAATAAAGGGGGGAATTTGTCCGAGTATTTTTTTTTAATTACACACTCGCGTTCGTCATATGTGGACATAAAGAACGAATTTCAAATGAGAGTTATGGTTAGAGATTCAAATATTGTGTACGGTGCAACGTGGGAAGGAGAGTTTATTCAGTATATGTATTCTACTGATGTTGGTATGGATATGATTAAACTTGGTTGTATGCATGCATAATTATATATTTAGTCTTTTTAAAGATGATTATTTTCAGTTGCTCTTTTTGGAACTTTCCATACAATTCATGTCAGTACCTTATATTCTCATTCTCGTCTCCAAAAGGATGAATATATATATATATATATATATATATATATATATATATATATATATATATATATATATATATATATATATAAATGTGATTAAATGTCATGGACGCACTTATTTTCTTCCTTACCTGTAAAAATCCATGAATACCAGAAAGTTTGGCAGGAGGGATTTATTTTCAAAAATAAATTTTATTCATGTTTAGTAATATTACCAGTTAGGATGCACTATGCATGACAATCCTCCAAGGTAGCATTTCCTCATATTTAGCGCTAATCTTAGTAACAAATTCATCTTACTTGTGCAAATATTTGTACCTGTACATTTGTATATTTGTTCATTTGGTATAATTACAATCACCTGTGATGTGCATTCCACGGAAGACTAGTTGTATGCACTCGAAGTTTCAGTGTATCTCGAAAGAATTAATACGTATTATTACCATTATCTTTAAAGATAAAATATATCTCGGCAAAAGAAAGAAAATCCGGAACAAGTGTCAGAGAAACCACCAAATAAAAAAAAGGTAAAAATTCGTGTAATGTAACACCATGCCACAGCTGTCCGGCACGAACGTAACATCCAGAGAATTCATTCCCGAATGACAGCAGAAATATACATGTCAGAATTTAATTAAAGCGATAAAAACAACAGACATTCACAATGCACCTAACCAAGGAAGGAAAAAGCCTCCTCTCCCACTCCACCCCAGTAATACAACCAATTGTGACGAAACATAGATATATAAATATATAAACTTTTTGCCCAAAGCGAAGAGAGGTCGTGTATTGCGGTGTGTGATATGCTCTTTATGAACGATACAGGGTGAATAAAACCGCCAATAAACGAGAGATAAGCGGAGAAATGGGAGGAATTCTGCGCGTCATTTTTTTATTTTATGCATATTCGCAATCGCCATAGATGGACTGACAAAAAAATTGAAAAAGAGTTTGTGCGTTAGGATGCAATATACAGGAAGAAAAAATGGGTAAATCTCTCTCTCTCTCTCTCTCTCTCTCTCTCTCTCTCTCTCTCTCTCTCTCTCTCTCTCTCTCTCTCTCTATATATATATATATATATATATATATATATATATATATATATTTATATATATATATATATATATATAAAAGTGAGTATAAATTTATGTTTATATATATATGTATATGTATATAAATATATAAATATATACATATAATATATATGTATGTATGTATATACATAACCGTTTGACATCTATAAGGGAAGTAGCGCTGAAAGTTACAACACCTCCAACTGCATAATTCTTTTGAGGTGAGGTTGCTACCCAATCTCCTACTGAATGGATATTGAAAGGCCTTATGCATCGATGGAGTCCGGCCTTCCTTGTTCACCACCTCTCCAAAAACTGACACAATCCAATTCTTGATTGGATTCAAGTTTCTGCTTCACCAGTACGTAGTGAAGTAAAGATTACAATGAATTGTATTACATTTGTGTGATGTTTATCTCTTTTCCAAAGTTTTATCAATTTTTTTAGATAATATAGATAACTTTATGTGTTGCCACAAAGACAACAAAATTATGTTCGTCATTATACAGTGTATTTCACACGGGATTTAAGGTTCTGGTCGTATGTAGATATGTAGGCTAAATATATATATATATATATATATATATATATATATATATATATATATATATATATATATATATATATATATATATATTTTGTGTGCGTGTTTATGTATAACTGAATCACGAAAATAAGGAACGTGATGAATATATAAATCAAGACAAAATCCACTAAGGAAAGAGAAACAATGGAATACTGCAAGGCCTTTCGACTTCTTGTCCTTTACTTAGCTACTGAAGAAATATAAAAACAATACAATATATATATATATATATATATATATATATATATATATATATATATATATATATATATATATATATATATATATAATGTTACAATAACTAATCTGTTTTTTGTAGGAGAGATTCATTCCAACTGATAGACTACACCAGTGCTTTCCTCGGCTTCTGATGTAGGCGTAGATTAAGTTGTGTGGATGTGGTAAGCTGTCGAGAGCAATTTAAAGTCTTTGTTGGAAAAGCGAGGCGAATGGCAGTGCATGTAGATGGCGAAGTGTTTGAATGAATGATTGTAGTTTGTATATATGTATATGTATATATATATATATATATATATATATATATATACATATATATATGTGTATATATATATATATATACTGTATATATAATTGTCAATTCTCTCTCTCTCTCTCTCTCTCTCTCTCTCTCTCTCTCTCTCTCTCTCTCTCTCTCTCTCTCTCTCTCTCTCTCTCTCTCTCTCTCTGTATGTATATATATATATATATATATATATATATATATATATATATATATATATATATATATATATATATATATAATATATATAATTCTGAATTCTCTGAAATAATGAAGTGAATCGTAAATCGATAAATTATATATATATATAGTATATATATATTATATATATATATATATATATATATATATATATATATATATATATATATATATATATATATATATATATAAAATTCTCAATTCTCTGGAATAATAAGTAAACCGATAAAGCATAGATTAAAAATGTTTTACCAGCACTCTGAATAAAGAGAAAACCTAAATGAAAATGAGACAAAATAACTGCAACAACTCAGTGACTTCCTAAATGCCGATCCACTGCTAAAAGTTAAGTTCAATAGATATTTATATTGTTTTCAAAAGGACAGGATTCTCTAATGAAACTAAAAATCGCAGTAATATTGTGCCTTATATTCCCTGCTGAAATTCCAGCCAACCCTACAATTACCACCTGGGTCCCAGCTGTCACGTAGATGAAACTTCAGACAAAATGTGAATGCAAAAGTTATCAGGAACATTGACGTAATGGGAAAGGAAAGCCCGAAAAGAGCCCGCGAATGAAAATGTGGCGTAATTTATCAGTTTTTTTTTACTTATGGTACTCTTTTTCAAACACAAGGCGTCCATAAATATCTTTGGACATCTCCAGATGACATTAACAGAAACCAAATAGATAATTTTACCATTAATCAAGAGAGAAAACGAGTAAAGAATGCGCCGAAGTTTCTTCGGCGCAATCGATTTTTCTGTACAGCGTGTAATGCTGTAATGAAACTCTCAGCCACGGCCCATGGAACTCTCAGCCGCGGCCCATGAAACTCTCAGCCACGGCCCTGTGGTGGCCTTTGTCGGGTGCCAGACGCAAGATCATGGCTAACTTTAGCCGTAAATAAAATAAAAACTACTGAGGTTAGAGGGCTGCAGTTTGGTATGTTTGATGATTGGAGGGTGGATGATTAACATACCAATTTGCAGCCTTCTAGCCTCAATAGTTTTTAAGATATGAGTTTTTTTTTACAGAAAACTGAATAGCGTCGACGAATGATTGGATTTATAGCAGATATCATCATTGATCACCAACATGTCATTGCCACACTAAAGCTGAAATTAAAAGCACCCAATAAAATAATTGACAAGTTATATAGGTTTATTACTATAATGCTTTTGCAGTGCTAGAAACTACATCTGAGGATAATCAGTGAGCATTTGATTAACATCCAAATTGTATAATCACTACTGGAAAAAATGTGCTGGGATATAGGATAAACATATGGAAACACTGGATGTAGATAAGATCTTGGATAAAATAAAATTGAAGACCATTAAGTAGAATTTGATAAGTACTCGAGTCAAATAGTGAAGAAGAGATTAGAGTACCTGGAGAAACAGGTTGGAAGATACTGACAAAGTCATGTAGAGAGAGAGAGAGAGAGAGAGAGAGAGAGAGAGAGAGAGAGAGAGAGAGAGAGAGAGAGAACGCTTTCAATCCTGACTTAAGGTCATAGTGTTCTAGATGAAGATACACAACTTAAAATTCTCTGTTCCTTTAAGAAAAGTGTCATTATTATTTTGCGATTACTTTCCAGCTGTCATGAAGTCTCCGGCTTACTCTGATGCTTCTCATGTCAGGATTCATTTTCAGTCTCCGTTAAAAGAAAAATTCTGTTGCAAAAAGGAAATTTTGTCTCCAAATGAAAACATAATCCTTCCCTCCGCCTTTTATTTTACCATGTAGAAACTGTATTCCGCTCTCGCGCAGTACATCAGCACTATGAATTATATAAATTTCTATTCTGCTTTCGTTCAGCGCTGCTAAAGCCATTCAATGGTATTCTGCGGAATATTCATTTGTAAGACGTATGGAAATAATTTTTTCCAGCCTCATCAAACTACCAAACCTTTTTTTAACTTCTCTAATAGAAAAATGAAAAAAATTCTTTTGACCCCTAAAGAGGCTTCTGTAATTTATGAAATGCTGTGACTTTTCTTCACTGTCGTGTAGAGATTGTTGTATTGTTTGTTCAAGATACTGATTTCAGTAAAACTTGTTAAAAATGCCTGACACAAGGTGTCATGTGCAATTTGAAAATGTTTGACAGAAAGTGTCATAAGATACTGATTTTAGTAAAACTTTTTAAAAATGTCTGACACAAGGTGTCATGTGCAATTTAAAAATGTCTGACAGAAGGTGTCATATGCAACTTAAAAATGTCTGACACAAGGTGTCATATGCAATTTTTCTTGATTAGGATTGTACTAACCTGTTTCTGGTTTAACCCACTGGCTGTTGTTGATGCTGTTGAACACAGCCACAGCTCCGTCTGTCACATTTGTTAGTGTTTATTGGGCCTTTGTTGTGTTGTGAACTGTTCTGTCCATTTGTTCTGTTGTGAAATGTTCTATCTATCCTCTTCACCTTTGAACACACGCATCTAAGTCTCCTCTCCTGTGCATATTTTTATCGATAATTGATTCTTCCATAACTTCTTTGATTTGATTTTTCGACTTCACACCTTCAGTCTCAGACTGACTTTTTATCTTTTAACACACACACACACACACACACACACACACACACACATATATATATATATATATATATATATGATTTTCGAGAAGTCTATTATTAACTGTATTTTAAAATATTGTCTTCATCCTAGGTATTTAATTGGTACATTGGCCATCTCTGCATTGTTTTATAAATTCCATCATATCTTGAGATTTTTTCCTTAGTGTTATTAACGGCAGTAATTCCATTACAGACCATCAACCCAGCAATCACACTGTTAATACTTTCCAGCTCCTTATTGTTATCTGTGTAAGTTGAACTTTAAATCTCATATCTGCAGGTACTGTTTAGACACTACTCCTTGGGGATCAGATGTGTTCCCCAGGTGGCCATGTGACACCCGTTTGTCTGCCTTCTCCCAAATGAGGTTAGTAATCAGTGGATATGTTTGTTCTGTTATTGTTTAATTTACTGTATCGTCTTACAGTATTCATATTATTAATATTTTCTTTACGTATATATATATGTATATATATATGTATATATATATAATATACATATATATGCATATATATATGTATATATATATACTTCATTTATTTTTTTGTTTGTCAGTTTTATATTACTGATGCCTTTTATGTTTGTTTTCTAATTTTTGTTATTTCTTTAATGCTTGCTTTGCAAGCCCATAGCCATTATTCTTTTTTGAGAGTTTGTATTTTAAGTAATAATAACATTTTTAATAATAATAATAATAATAATAATAATAATAATAATAATAATAATAATAATAAGAAAGTAAATAAATAAACAAAAATAAAATAAATAAATACAAAATAATAAATAAACAATAATAATAACATCTCTTTGGTCGATAGGTTCGCAACCATAAGATATAACCAGTCGTAAATAGTCCTAACTCAGTTTACGGCCCATCTGAATCTTGTAGCTTGTGACTTAGAGCCACTCGTCTTGATAATGATGGCACTGCGGTATAGGTGAGATTTTGGTTTGCTCGCTGTTATCATTTGTGTTTTATATATACTCAAAACGTTTCCATTATGTTCGATTACAGAGAGATAGCGTTATAAAAATAGCAACGCGTGTTTTCAGATCTATACTTTTTTCTTTTATCTGTCCTTGTATAGTAAATTGTTTGGTATTTAACAAATTTTTATTTCATCAGAATGGTTTTTTTTTTTTTTTGTAATATTCATCCCTGTTTATATGCTTGTTAAGTCTGTCTCTTTGGTATTATATATATATATATATATATATATATATATATATATATATATATATATATATATATATATATATATATATATATATAATATATTTATAAATTTATATAATATATAAATATCATACATTAATATAAATACACACACACACACACACACACACACACACACATATATATATATATATATATATATATATATATATATATATATATATATATATATATATATATATATATATATATATATAATCTGCCGTGCAATAGAGCCAAAAGATTTTCTGCACTAGATGAGCCATTCTTTCACAACCCCACTTCTATCACCTTCAAGCAATACTTATTCACGATCCTTCTTCAACTTCCTCTCATGATATATGAAGTATCTTGTATAAACACTTCCTGTAAACCGTCTTTCCTCCATTAACTCCTGAAGTGGAAAATCCCAGGGATCATTTTAATACCTTGTTTCGACATATGTTGGACTTGTTAAAACATTTTCAGTTCTTCACTTCTCATTTCCTCTATATTTTTTTTAACTTGGCGTTTGCTACGCACATGGTTCATCTAAAAAACGTTTGTATGTCGTAATATATTCGTATCTGTGTAGACCTCACATTGATAAAGAAGAGATGCAGTGACAGGTCTTATCAAACAGTCTAATTTCTGCTTCTGCGTCAACTCCGCTTCTTATCATGACTAGGTTGGATCAGTCACCATCTGACTTTCATTTTGTCATCTGCCTGGCATTCACTCAGCCTCAATATCTTACGTTCGTGTTCATTCACTTTCATCGTTCTCCATTTGCAAATCCATCCTCATTAGGACACATTGAAGAGTCCACGATAATGTTAAAGATACTTTTTTTAATCATTCGGGTTACTTTTACATATCTTGTTTTCTTTTTCTATTAATCTCTGCCAGGCAACATTCTCACCAAATCAGTTCGCCTCATGTTTTCAAATTGTATCGAAAGCTCCACTTCTTTTATAAAAAAGAAAGACTTCCATTTTTTTATCACAAGTTATCTTCTTTGTACGACGCGGATGTTTTTATTTATTTTTTTTTATTCATTGAGGATAAATTCTCGCTCAGCTGCTTGAAAATTAACACTTAGTCCGAAAAGACTGTCCTTAGTCTAAAGACACAATGCTGTCCCCTTAATCCGAAAAGCCTGTCCTCAGTCTAAAGACGCAATGCTGTCCCCTTAATCCGAAAAAACTGTCCTCAGTCTAAAGATGCAAGACCGAAAAGCCTGTCCTCATTCTAAAGTCTGTCCCCTTAATCCGAAAAAGCCGGTCCTCAGTCTAAAGACGCAATGCTGTCCTCTTAAAAAAGCCTTGTCCTCAGTCTAAAGAAACAATGCCCTGTCCCAGTCTAAAGACGCAATGCTGTCCCCTTAATCCGAAAACCCTGTCCTCAGTCTAAAGACGCAATGCTGTCCCCTTAATCCGAAAAGCCTGTCCTCAGTCTAAAGACGCAATGCTGTCCTCTTAATCCGAAAAGCCTGTCCTCAGTCTAAAGACGCAATGCTGTCCCCTTAATCCGAAAACCCTGTCCTCTGTCTAAAGACACAATGCTGTCCCCATAATTCTTTCCAGGTAAGTCCATTAACTTTATGACTATAATTCGAGCTCACCTTTATCACCTTTCCCCTTAAGTATCGAGACAAGGGTCCCTTATCTACCTCGTTCTTTTGGGACTCTCATCAGTATATATAATTCATTCTGGCTAGCTTCTCGGTCACACTGATAACCGTCGCATCTTATTTGAAATTCTATGTACTTTAATTTTTTGTTTTATTATTTAAGTCCCTTCCTTATATATATATATATATATATATATATATATATATATATATATATATATATATATATATATATATATATATATATATATATATATATATATGCACCAGTTGTTCCAAGGAAAGAGTTAAACAATAGTCTAGAAAATAGATAAAATAGAGGGAGAGAGATCGTGGGAGGAGAGATCGATGATATCTTGAACACTTCTCTCAGAACTCCTCCCGGGAACGTGATGGCAGCAGCCTCTGAAGAAATTACAGTGTAATTGTGTTTATTTTATGTACGTATTCATGTCCATCTGTATATATGCAAATAATACGCATAATGTCCTTACTTGTTATTCTCGAGTTTATTCTGCACCTTTGAGGATAAATGTCGCTGCTAATGAATTTTTTTTTATTGTAAAATCTCAAATGCGCATGCGTGAAACTGTGTTCGAAGTAATTGTGGTATGTAATTAAGGTATATAATTAGGGTATATCTATATTTTGGGTACTAGATCTTACAATTATTTTATTTTTGCATTCTGTGAACAATTTAAATGCAGGATATTCCTTTGAAATGGTGCTTGTGATTGATTATCTTTCTGAATTAATATCACTGAGAGGAAGAACTGTGTATGAGTGAAATAAGATATTTTAACAAAAATGTCCAAGAATACAGGAAGAGAGTTATAACTTTAATTAACAGTGTTCAGGAAGGAAGGAAGGAGAGGAGTGCCTCTCTGTAAGAGAGAGAGAGAGAGAGAGAGAGAGAGAGAGAGAGAGAGAGAGAGTTGCAAACTGCTGCCTTGACGTCCAAGCCCGGTCAGTTGACGCTCAGACGCCGTGCCGAGTGGGACTGTACGCCAAGCCTCTCCGAAAGGTTTTATCAGTGACATGTGCTTTGATGCGCCCTAGGAAGACGCATATATCGTGCTGATAGGGGCGTTACGAGACGCCTCTGCACCGCCGTTGCCCTGGGATCTGCGTACGTTTCTCCCTTACGCCATTTTTACTGCCCGTTATGAACCTTTGTAAGAAAATTAACTTTCCAGTTGATGACCTACTCAAAACTTTTTTTTTCTCCTGCGTGTCGTGGGTGAAAGATGTTCCACGCATTGACTCGGATTTTAGAGTCGTTTATGATTCTCACGGTTCCTTTTAATCGCGTCATTTTTTCGAGTGTCTTGAACGTGTTGCAGTCTTTTTGTCAGTCAGTATGAACAAGGTCGTTTGTCTATCTTTTTTTTTTATTAATAGTAATATACGGATTTTTTTGCGTACGTGGCAGTGAATACGTAAATGCTTAATTTGAAGAACAAGTTCAAGCGACTCTATGTGTCTTTAATCAACACCTTAAATACATACGTATATATATATATATATATATATATATATATATATATATATATATATATATATATATATATATATATATATATATATATATATATATATATATATATATATATATATATATATATATAGTTTCATCCTACGAAAAGATGATTGCAATGCGAGGGCTAGGCAGTGCCAAATGGTATAGTACTTTCCCCTCATTTTCTAGAATATTATGATATAATGGGAGAATATACTTCTTTTAATATTGTATTCTCATTATAAGCAAAATGAACCTAAAAAAAAAATATTCTTTCTTAATATTTTTGTCAATAATTTTTTTTTTTTTTTAGTAATAATAGGTTGAATAAGACTGGAGAACTGTATTATTTGGTGAAATTTTTTTGGTAATGTACAAACATATCCACACACAATAGAAACACAGATACATATATATGTATACATATATAATATATATATAATATATATAATATGTATACAGTATATATGTATATATATATATATATGTGTGTGTGTGTGTGTGTGTGTGTGTGTATGTGTTTTAAAAAAACATAAAATACCCGACGACTTAAGAAGATACCCACATAGATGTAACAAAGTGAGAGGGGCAGAATAGCATATTTCGGGTAGTGCCCACCCCTGATCAAAAAGGGAGAGTACCACCACCCAAAATATGATGCTTCCTGTTCTCCCGTTGTGTCATTCATGCGGGCGTGTGTGTGTGTGTATATATATATATATATATATATATATATATATATATATATATATATATATATATGTGTGTGTGTGTGTGTGTGTGTGTGTGTGTGTGTGTGTGTGTATATTTTGTGTGCATGTGTGTGTGTATGGGAGTATATCTGCATACATCATTGTACGTAGGATTGTATAAGGTTCATTAGATACAGAGATGCAATAAAGCAATCTTGAGTGACCCACTGGAATGCATTTATATATATATATATATATATATATATATATATATATATATATATATATATATATATATAATGTGTGTGTATGTATGTATGTTGGTTATGTGTACCATAATGCAAACTGGATTTTATTCAAGTGCCTTTTGCATGGAAAAGCACATTCATACAACCACACTTACACTCAAACACACACACACACTTTAACAAGAAATTTAGGAACTTGAAAAAGCATATCATCAGAGATGTTTATTTCGACAAAAATTTTCAAAATAAAGTATGTCAGACGCAGAAAAATACCTAAATGATATCTTAAACACTTTTGTACAATAGTGCAGTATTAAAAGGTAATGTAATTTACATATATCACAACTCTCTCTATATTTGTTTTAAAAGGTATAAAGTATAAAAAGAAAATTTATTTGACCCGATTTATGCCTATAAACTATACTTAAACTTTAGCAGACAAGTGATGTCTTCTAAAAAAAAATGAGTATAACTGTAAGGTAATTTCCTTAAATTTTAACTGTCTTCCAAAAAAAAAAAGTTATAACTGTAAGGTAATTTCTTTAAATTTTAACTGTCTTCCAAACAGGCAAAAAGAATAAAAATATTTGAGTATAACTGTAAGGTAATTTCCTTAAATTTTAACTGCCTTCCAAGAGTATAACTGTAAGGCAATTTCTTTAAATTTTAAAAGTTTTACTAATCATGCAAAGCATTCTGACCAGTGCTTATATAAACCTTTTTGAATAATGGACGCCACACATATGGAACTTTCCCAACATTTACGTGACATGCAATGAAGACTCGTAAAGAAAATAACTCATATGAGATATGTTATAGTAATTTCATTGATTTTACGTAAACACTTACGAATTGAGGAGAACTGATACAACATAAATCCAAAGTATTGTTTGTAATCTTGTGATAGCAGTTTAAATAAGGTCGAAATAAGCTGAAATATTATGAAGGAATGGCTGAGTTCCGAGGAGTATTGGGCCTGAAGTGGCTCTTCACTTGTTTGAAAAAATTATAAATTTGTATATCTTCCAGTAAGTTTTGAATGTGGCACCATTTAAAAAATTATGATTTTTATATCGTCCAGTAAGTTTTAAATGTAACGTATTACAAATAGTGACGAGAATATGGACGGATCAAACAAATTTGAAAGTACTCTTATTAGAAATTGTCACCATGCCGTTTAAAGGGAAGAAAATCTGAAGAAAATCTCACAAAAGAAAAAAATACGATGCGTCTCTTATTAGGTTACATTTTTGTGCACCACGACCTTCATAAAATCTCCCGTATTTATGCACGTATTCTGGGTACACGGAAGAGGTTGAGACCCAGCAATCACACGGGTTATATGAACTTATAAAAGTGATAGGTGAGGAAATAGGAATTCGATTTACCTTACATTTAATAAAGTCCAGCAGGTTTTGCTAATCACGTCAGAACTGATTCGTAGAGTCATAGTTTCTCTCGTGCATCTAAATTGTGTATTATATATAATCTACTTTGTGTATTCCCTGTGAATGGCCTTGAGCGGAAATAAACGATATTATTATTATTATTATTATTATTATTATTATTATTATTATTATTATTATTATTATTATTATTATTATTGTAATTGTAATTGTAATATATGATCTTTGATTTTGATTTACTTCCGAATTGTCTCACAAAGTATTGTAAGGAAACTGCTAATTCTTAAGTAAGGCTTGATTAACTGCATAAATGAAATAGAATTTTCTTCATTGTAACTTGAGTCTCATAAAACATAAACAGTAGTTTGGTTTCATCTAATCAGGCCGTATTAAAAAACTGCGAAATCTTGCAAATCTAATTTGTATAGATTAAAGGTAATAGAATAAGCAAAGGAAAGTGACATGCATATATAATAATAGATACGAAGTATATACAGTACATATAAAATATATGGATATATAATATTCAGGCATAGAAAGAAAAGTATCCATTACGTCAGAATTAACCAGTTCTTAAAAAAACAAATATTTCTCCCTTGCAAAGAGTCAAAGGCTCACTTTAATTATTAAGAAATCTTTTATATTTTTTCCAATATAACGAACGCGCAAAAATGATATTTACTTTTAATTTCATCCGCCCGGCAAAAACACACATTTTCCAGAAATTAAATTTCTCTTAATTCCCCTCCATTTTGGGGATGGAAAAACAGCGGTAACCGGAGATAGGTGATTATGATAGACACGGCACACCTGATACCTCCGAAAATAACTGGAGGAATAAAGTCTGAAATGTTTTTGTGTTATTTCTGTTTGTCATTCGTCGATTTTTTTTTAAATTTTTTTAGCCTGTTTTCCTGGCGACGGGTGGTGATGTATTGTTTTTGAATAACATTGTCAGATTGTCTGGTAATGAGGAATGGAGGAATGTTTGATTGTGAAGATAGCAAAGGGATATAAGAGTAAATAAGGTACTAGCTTCCATCGACTCATTGATATTATATTTCTTTCACAATATATATAGATTAAGATAGACCCCTACGAAGTATGGGAAACCTGGTAATGAGAATCACGCCATTATTTCTCTCGTCTCTTTTGGGAATACGACGGATAAACAGGCGTTATGGAAACATTCGTTGCTTGTCAAATCTAAAAGATATGTTGAGAAATAAATGATGACAACGAAGATTTAAAATTAAAAAAGGTTTTGTGTCCAGTCCATAAGCAGTTTATACGAATGTGCATGACATTACACTAGTTTTGTATTGTTGTACTTTAAAATGCTGTATTTCAAAAAATTTTTTTGCAGTTATATTATTTTTTTTTTATCATTTTCACAACTGCATAATGTTACAATCCTTTGGGAAGTACGAAGTAGCTTGGAGGTAAGTAACTTTTCGTGTTACATTTTTTTTTAGAATGATGAGTCCAAAAGGGAGATAAATTCGTTGAGGTGATTGTGGTCTTTGAAGAATACATCCTTATCTCTGAGAAAGATGACTTTGCGTTATATTCCATGACGAGTGATTCAGTAGCTCAAATAACTGTGTTATATTATAGGAGGAATGAGTAACTTCTTATACTGTAGTTTTTAGAGAAGAAATTATTACTTTGAAAAAAGTTACCTTTGTCACCGTCCTCAAGGAACGAAACCTTACTTCAGAGGGGAAATGATTATAGTCACTGAAGAATGAGTGAGGACCTCTAAGAAAGGTATTTTTAGTGTGTTCAGTCCATGATGAATGAGTTAGCTTGGAACATTGAGTAAATTACCCAAAATAAGGTAACTATCTGTTGTTAGCATCTTTGAAAAAATGAGTCAGTTGCTCGAAAGTAGGAAACCTCTGTGATGTGGATTTTGAAAACCGAGTCAGTAGCCCGAAGGGAGGAATGTTTGTTTTTTGTGGCCTTTGAAATGAATCAACAAGTTAAAGGAAGTAAATTTTGTTGTTTTGTTGTCTTTGAAGAATGAGGAAAGTGTGTTGTTTTGCGATATTTTAAGAATGAGTCGGTGGTTTGAGGGAGGGAAAGTTTGTTGTTTTATAGTCTTTGCAGAATGAGTCACTAGGTCGCAGGAAGAAAAGTTTGTAGTTTTATAGTCTTTGTAAAATTAATCATTAGCTCGGAGGAAGGAATGCTTGTTGTTTTGTGGTCTTTGAAAAATTGAGTCAGTAGCTCGAAGGAAGGAAAGCTTGTTGTTCTGTGGTCTTTGGAGAATGAATCAGTAGTTCAAGGGAAGAAAATCTTTTGTATGATGTTTCTTTAAGATTAAACTTTAGGATGATGTGATTTTAAAGAAAAATTCCATTATTAAGTGAACCTAAATATGGCTTATGAGAGCTTTGCTTATTGCCTTAATCCAAATCCCATTAAATGGTGGAAAAGAGAGAGAGAGAGAGAGAGAGAGAGAGAGAGAGAGAGAGAGAGAGAGAGAGAGAGAGAGAGAGAGGGGCCGTAGAATGAATGGGAGAACGCTGGAGAAAGGGCACTTAATTTTAGATTTACGTAACATTCTGGGGAAAATATGGCCATTTTCCGTCCCGAGGGTAGAGGAGTGCAGAAGTATTTATAAGATAAACGCTGACGGCAAATGAAAGACTGAATGAAAACTCAATACATAAATCTGGGGACACCCCCTCATGTATGTGCGTCGTATGGGAAGGTGGGGGTGGGGCGAAGAGGCTTTATTAGGGTTGATAAAGCTGTCTTCGTCCACGGCCTTCGTGTAGTTATGGTATTAGCTTGCATGTCATTGCATTTTCCTTTATTATTATTATTATTATTACGTCAATATATCTTCATTAACTTTCATTACTTCTTTGAGATTTAGAGTAATTTTTTTATAATTACGACTCAGTTCTGTTAGCGTAAACACTAACAGCGTTTTTGCCCATTACCGCCCTCCGTATTTCTCACAGGTAAAAGAATCTATTTGAATAAGTCACTAATTGAAAAAAAATCCTAATTCTCGAAAAAAAAAATATTCAAGATACTGTATCTACCTAACCTAATTATCTCACGTTTTTCCTAAGGACACATAATAACAACGAGAAAAATCCAACTGTTCTTAAAAGAATTTTTGTTTATTATTGCGTCTCTCCCTTCTTCCTGCCTCTTATCTGTCCCAATATCTATTTTCAGTTAACCTAGTCCTGGATAGACTCTTGTGACGACGTGACGGGTCATTGTGAATACAGAGGTCACTTAAGATGTAAATTTACGACCGAGAAACTCGCACTGACGGGGAGTAAAGAGATAGTGAGAAGTACCCGATAATAATGAACAACAAGGATTGTAAGGGGATGATGATGACGAGAGAGAGGAGGAGGAGGAGGAGGAGGAGGAGGAGGAGGAGGATGGAGGAGGATAGTGATGCAATGTATGTTTGTGTATTTAAATTTATGCACGCACAAAATCCTGTTGTAATGGTGGTGATGAGCAGGAAGAAGAAGAAGAAGAAGAAGAAGAAGAAGAAGAAGAAGAAGAAGAAGAAGAAGAAGAAGAAGAAGAAGAAGAGGAGGAGGAGGAGGGAGGAAGAGGAGGAGGAGGAGGAGGAGAATAGTGATGAAATATTTATTCGTGTATTTTGAAATGTATACACCCACAAAACCCAGTCATATATTCACAATCGCCGTTCAGTAATCCATCTCGCCACGCATTGCTCAGAAGAATGAAGTCTTGATTTGGTCTTTTAAAGTGAAAGTCCCACTTTAACACCCACATCATCTCCTGAAGCGGGACACTTCGGGGAACAAAAGTTGAAAAAGAAGCAGTTGTAATAACGGCCTCGTATTCATATCGCTGGCACATTAAAAATGAAATAGGATGTGAGCCTTGCACGGTGTAGTCAAGTGAGAAGCATTGTATTTCTTGGGAACAGCGTCAAAAGTTTCCACGAGAGAGAGAGAGAGAGAGAGAGAGAGAGAGAGAGAGAGAGAGAGAGAGAGAGAGAGAAACTATCCCAGGGCTTTCAATTTAACGTTTTCTTCCTAAACAAATGTAAAAAGCTTTTGCAAAGTATCGAGACTATTCTTTTACAAAGAATATTTTCTGGACACAATATCGTAAGGGTATCAGGTAATTCTCTTGGCAATGATGAATCTGGTTTTAACTGCAATTGTCAGGTATTCATTGCAATGACATGTGCTTCCATCCCTCTGTAATAACTTTTGTGACGCCATTCCAAAAGCCAGTTAATATATCCCTTTAAAAAAATTGTCGGTATGAAAGGGTATCGATTTCAATTCAAGTGAAAGAAAGTTTAGTTCAGCCACATTGCATCTTGTTCGAATTATTCTATTGTATTTTCCCAATCTATTTCTCTCTTGCCAGTTACCTTATCATTCTCAAGAAAAGATGCTATCTTATTCCATTTGAGAGCATTGTTATGAAACTACTTCATTCTCAGTGTCTGGTCTTGATGCAAAAAGCTCATTACTTCAGTAATGCCAAACTTGCATATATTTGCAAGTTGTCTTAAAAAGTCTTAGCACGTACAACGCTGAAAGTATATTTTTTTATTTTTTAAGTAATGATTTTATTACCTTGTGCTTTTTTGTGATCTTACCTTTTTTATCATCATCATTTAAGATGCTTCGTTGTACACTTCAATAAAGCTGCTTTATTATGCACTTTAATAAAGCTGCTTTATCATGCGCTTTAATGGAGATGCTTTATTATGCACTTTAATGAAGCTGCTTTGTTATGCGCTTTAATTAAGCTGCTTTATTATTCATTTTAATAAAGCTGCTTTATTATGCACTTTAATAAAGCTGCTTTATTTTTCACTGTAAAAAATCTGCTGTAGTATGCCCGTTAATAAAGCTGCTTTATGCACGTTAATAAAGCTGCTTTATTATGCACCTTAACAAAAGTACTTTATTGTGAACGTTAATGTAGCTACTTTTTTTACTTTAATAAAGCTGATTTTTTCACTTTAATAAAACTGCTTTATTATGCACTTTAATAAAACTGCTTTATTATGCACTTTAATCAAGATACTTTATTATGCTAAATGTTTCTTTACTTTGATAAAGCTTTTTTTTACTTTAATAAAGCTGCTTTTTTCACTTTAATAAAGCTGCTTTATTATTCATTTTAATTTGTAGACAACTTTTCCTCATAAAAGGTACCAAACACAAAGACGTCAGTAATGCAGAAATCACCAAGAAGAAATTGTATATATATATATATATATATATATATATATATATATATATATATGTGTGTGTGTGTGTGTGTGTGTGTGTGTGTGTGTGTGTGTGTGTATGTGTAAGTATATTTGTGGGATAGCCCCGGAACGACGAAAATAGGAAAGCCGAGATCATTCGTACCTATGAGCCCAGTCAGTGTTGCAAATTGAAATCCCCAGCACAAAGGATCGCGGTTTTGCGAGCGTAAATAAAAATATTCGGAGAGGAACATAGACGCTGGAATTTTAGAGAAATTGCCCGAGGAGAAATATAGTAGCTATCAGAATGAATATTTTCTGGCACTTTGTACTGAAATGGTAAAACTTGAGGCGTACGAATTTTCGGTGCTGGGTACAGTCTCTCTCTCTCTCTCTCTCTCTCTCTCTCTCTCTCTCTCTCTCTCTGACCGTAAAATGAAGTGGAGAAAGAGGATTTTTGGAAGTAGATAAGGATAGTAGTCAAAATGGAGACTGGACATTGGATACGCTTTGAAATTTAGCATACTTTTTCTTTATTCAACCATCGATTGTTTCATTATATAATAAGAATTCTTGAAATTGTAAAGAAAGACCGATATTTTCCTTACATTTTTCAAGACGATGCTGAATTATAGGCACCTGTATTCAATCTGGAACACACACACACACACAAACACCCACACACAGGTTCCCAACTGGTTTAGTTCTGGAATGACTAGCTGGAAAGTTACGTCAGTGTGTTATCCTTCTCATCTTGGCGCTCATCTTTGCTTGAAAGAAGCCTGGTCAGGCTAAATCCACAAACTCAGACTGAGGATCTACAACACTGAATGTTCCTGTGGAGTCTGGCTGTACTGTATACTTGAGTTTGCGAATTTAGAAAAAAAAAAAAGTTAAGTATACCTTAGTTTAACCAGACCACTGAGCTGATTAACAGCTCTCCTAGGGCTGGCCCGAAGGATTAGATTTATTTTACGTGGTTTTAGGCTGTTAACGGGACCTACAGCTTATTGCGGAATCCGAACCATTAACGATTTTCTATCACCTAAATTATTCTAATTCTTCAGACTTTATATATACCGTACTCCTGTGGTAGGTCATAGTGATGGTTAAATGATCCGGAAGTACTTTCTCAGCCTCTGAAGCACTGTTGTTTTTGCATGAGATTCTTGGTTTAATTTTGTGATAGACAAACTGTATTTTTCTTATGTATCAGTGAGAGAAGCACTAAAGCATTTAGCTTATTGCCCATTTCATGTAAATTGTAGCATTAATTATATTTGTATATTATATCATATATATTTTTTTTGTCATGATAATTATATATATATATATATATATATATATATATATATATATATATATATATATATATATATGTATGTATGTATATATGTGTGTATGTATATTGTGTCATGACAGTTAATCATTTCAGTAACCAAAGAGAATATTATTAAGCTCTCTCTGAGCGAGCAGGAAGGAAGGAACTGACGACGACGCATAAAGCGGATTAAAACGAATTAGACGTGTTTTACGCCGCAGCTTCAGAACACGTCTGAGGATGATCCCTGATGTGTGTGTGTGTGATGTGACCAAAGGAGGAGGTGGAGGTTCAAGTGGCTAAAGTGGTTTCCGCCAACTGCTTCCGGACCCTGGTATGCGGAAGGTTCAGAGTGACAGAAGTGTTTGTGTGTTTGTTCGTGTTTGTGCCTCAGTTTGTGTGTGTGTGTTTGTGACTTTGTGTGTTTGGATTTACGTATATGTACGTGTTTGTGTGTTTTCCTGTGTATGTGAGTTTGCCTTTGTGTGTTTGTGTTTGAATATGTGTTTGTGTTTTTGTGTGTGTGTGTGTGTGTGTTTGTGGCTGTGTGTGTGTTTGTATCTGTGCCTCTGTGTGTGTGTGTTTCTGCGTGTGTGTGGTTGTGTTTGTGCCTGTGTTTGTGTATGTGTATGTGCGTGTATGTGTGTTTGTGCCTGTGTGTATTTTTGTGTCTGTGTCTGTGTGTTTGTGCCTGTCTGTGTATGTGTTTGTGTGTGTGTGTTTGCGTTTGTGTCTATGTATATGTGTTTGTTTGTGCTTGTGTGCCTGTGTGCTTGTGCCTTTGTATGCATGTATTTGTGAGTTTTTGTATGGCTCGTCAATTCTCGAAAGATTTACTAAACGCTGTAAAATATATTTTACAGTTTCTTGATGATGAAATTGATAATAAACAAAATAAATTCTTTTTTTTAGAACTCTTTAAAACATTCTCATAATGGCTTCTCTGTTCTGACAGCAAAGATGACATTCAGTTTTTTCATATGAGATACTTTAATTAATTAGGCAGCTAACACTTACTAGTACATATTGAAGAGTAAGTAAAGCTTTTGAGATTTTAGCATCATAAAATATTTGAATTTCTTTAGATTTCATCAGGAATTTGGCGGTGTAATCTGATCGCCTACTTTTTTTCATAAATTCCCCATCCAAAATTTTAATCAAATGTAAATGACATATTCAAATTCCGTCAGAACCCATCCATGACATTCGATCAATTTTTTCCATGCAAATGAAGTCGTACTCTGAATCACTAATGCTGAGAATTTTCCACGAAATTAAAATTCTGTCTCCTTAGAGCTAACATATTACTCAAAGCTGTGAGTCCCTTTGATTATCCAAGAAGCTTTCATGATTACACTTTTTAAAGTTAGTGAAAAATTGTTACAGAAAAAATTATGAATTTCGTGAAGAAAGTGGTTTTATTATGCAAATACATACTTTTCCTTTTAGGGTGATATCAAAGACCTGAGATTTAGGTTTTGTTATTTCTTTGGGTTGGTGGAAAGGCTTCGGTTGAAATGATTTAGAGAATTGCAGTTGTTCTAAATAGAGACTAATTTTCAGTCGCGTATTAAAAATAGTTTGTATTTTGAACGGATAAAAGTATCGAAATTATCTAAACCTCAGTTTTTTGCACCAATCCGAAGAATCGACAAAACCAAATTCTTCGATATTTTGATTGCTATCACTTCCTTTGAAGAATGGATGAAGTGTTATCAATTTTTATATGTTAAAGAGGACATCATTACCCATATCGATAGCGGATACCTTAGTTTCGTATTTTTTATTTCCTAACATCCGTAAAAAAAAAAAATGTGAATTGAAAATTAAGGAAAAAACACAGTAAAAAAAATAAAGTCTTCTTTCAGTTATACACAAAAAAGAAAACGAAATGTTTTTGGAAAGTTTTGTCAAAGAGACACGGAACAAGACCCATCCCTGTAGCCACCAAAAAAAAAAAAAAAAAAAAAAAAAAAAAAAAAGCCATTCAAAACAATAGCTACGAATTAAAAATGCAACATGGACCGGAGTATGATCCCGTGGCTGGCACGAGGACTTAATTGCCATTTTAAACCGTATTATTAAGGCATAAAGAGAAATAATCCTGTTTATGAGAAATGAATTGATGGAGTTTTCATTTTCATACGGGATATTGCGGTAATTAACTTAATTAGATGTGGTTTTGGGTGTTTCGTTTCCAGTTTATCGTGCTTATTACGCATGTAGTCACCTTATTATGACGGAGATGAGCTGGGTCTTTTTCCGGAATAGTTTTCATTTGAAATTTTATGTTAGATATTGAGGTTTGTGTATATGTATGTATATGTATATTATATATATGTGTGTATGTACAGGTATATATATTCGTATGTAGGTGTGTGCATGTATATATATAAATGTATGTTTATATGTAAATATATATATGTGTATGTATATATATACACATATATTTAAATATAAACATACATTTATATATATACATTCATGCACATACATACATGTATACCTGTACATACACACATATATATAATATACATATATACACATGTTTGCATGTGAATTCAATATATATGGGTAAAATGAGTCATTGTTCGTATGTATGAAGTTGAAAGATATATATATATATATATATATATATATATATATATATATATATATATATATATATATATATATATATATATATATATATATATTCTTAATGAACCCATATGTTTTATACTGAAATAACACGATCTGAAATTATACGAGTATCCAGTGAAAATATGTTGCTGTCGACTTACTAATGCTTTGTTTCAAATCCTGCACTGAAAGAATTTAGGGGATAAAGTGGGTATATTTTTATAGGGGGGAAGGTCATTATATTTTTTCCAAATACGTCATGACTTGTAACTATGAATATTTACCAGCTGTTGCATTATACTTCGTGATAACAGTGGCCTGACAAAAGAGGCCTACGTCATTGTTCTCTACCAAAGCCGGCTTAATTTCCGACAGAACAGCAGTTGATCCTTTGCATCAAACGGCTGTGAAAATGTGTTTTGCACATTAAGGGAAGATTGCACCATTCCGATGCATTTGGGTTATTTACGAGACTTTCGCTAAATTTTTCGAATTTTGAGCATTTTACTGTTTTTAATACACTTTTTCTGTATTTATTTCATTTGCGATACTTTCACAAAATTTCCGAATTTGGTGCATTTTGCAGTTTTTGAAGACACCGCATTTATTTCATTTGCGATACTTGCACAAAATTTGCGAATTTGAAGCATTTTGCAGTTGTTAATACAGTTTCACTGCATTTATTTTATTTGCGATACTGTCACAAAATTTTGGAATTTGAAGCCTTTTGCAGTTTCTAATACTACACTGTTACTGCATTTATTGTATTTGCGATACTTACACAAAATTTGCCAATGTGGAGCACTTTACAGTTTTTAAAACATTTTACTATTTTTATTTGGATTTTATTTTTCAGTTTTAAAGACTTTTTACTTTATAATTCATTTATTTCATTTTCGATACAGCTTACCTTTTTCGGAATCAAAATTTTGCACCAAGTTCTTTGTTGGTTGTATTTTAACCACCAAGTTCTTTAAAACATTCTTTGTTGATTGTATTAACCATTTCTTTTGTTGGTTGTAGTTTAACCACCAAGTTTTGGTTGAAACCACCAAGTTCGTTTTGAAGTTTAACCAGTTTTTAATTTAACCACCAAATTCTTTGTTGGTTGAATTATTTAAACCAGTTCTTTGTTGGTTGTAGTTTAACCATCAAGTTCTTTGTTGGCTGTAGTTTAACCACCAAATTCTTTGTTTGTTGTAGTTTTAACCACTTCGTTTTTGTATTTAACCATCTTTTTGTTGGCAATTTTTTTTGCCTTTTTGTTGGTTGTAGAATCAACCAAATTTATTTAACCACCAAGTTCGTTGTTGTAGTTTAACCACCAAGTTCTTTGTTATTTGTAGTTCAACCACAAGTTCTTTGTTGGTTGTTCTTTGTTATTTAACCACCAAGTTCTTTGTTGGTTGTAGTTTAACCACCAAGTTCTTTGTTGGTTGTAGTTTAACCACCAAGTTCTTTGTTGGTTGTAGTTTAACCACCAAGTTCTTTGTTGGTTGTAGTTTAACGTAGTTCAACCTCTCTGAAAGATGAAAGATGCTATCAAAGCTTGTTCAAAATTTGGTAGGAATAAAGAATCACTTGACCCTCAATGTACCATTTCTAGTGAAATGAGTAAACACTATTGGCCAGAAAGAGTCATTTTTATCTTGGTAAAAATTCAAGAGAATTGAATTTTTGTTATTATATTTACAGCTCTAGATTCCATGTTTTGAAATAAAGAGAAAAGGAGAGACCCAAATGGAAAATTCCAGTAAGTTTGTCTTGAAAATTCATAGATTTCCTTATTTTTACTGGTTTTTTTATTAATTTCATTTTTGTTTACTATATCCAACTTTATATATCTCTCGCAGTGCCGTGACTTCAAGAACAGCAATGCATGCTGTGCTTTTGAAGAAAATTAAAAATAACTTATTAGTTTCGTAGACTTTCCTGCTGTCAATTCATTATTCATAACAGCTGAACCTAAGAATTTTTCTTTTTATTTATAATTATAGATAGAAACGTGGCAGAAATGTCACGCATGCTGGACTGAAACCTAGAGTTGTAAATATAGTAATATATATATATATATATATATATATATATATATATATATATATATATATATATATATATATATATATATATATATATATATATATATTTAGTGTTGTATTCTGGACCATGACGAGTTTTACGCTTTCGGGCCTGAATTGCTTACTCATTGCCTTACAAATAGTACATTGAAAGTCAGTGATTTTCTCTTTTTGCACATATCAGTCTTCGAATGAGTTTTGATTGTTCATTTTTATTATATGAAAAGTTAAACTGCAACAAGCGAAGGACTAGTTACAACACACACGGGTTCCTAAATCCGCTTCCATTCAGAAATATTTTGAGATGAAAGTGACACTGATTGTTAAACGTACCGGGCTATTAACTGTTAGTGCAGCCGCTATTAACTGTTGAAAAGAGCCTCTCGGTAACAGTGTTAACGAGTCTGTTTAGATCTTAATTGATAAACGATGGCTTTTAAGTTCTTTCTAAACGACGTCGTTATGTTATTATCGGGTAGGATTCAGATGCACTTTGCTGAAACGGCAAGTGCTGTTGGTCTAATGTTCATAAATATTTCTGAAGCAGGTTTTATATTTATCTTTTTTTTTAAATTAATGTTTTGCCGATGTTGATATGACATACAGTGCAATGAGTGGAAATGTGGGCTTGTTCCATATGAATAGGGTTTATCATAATAATAATAATAATAATAATAATAATAATAATAATAATAATAATAATAATAATAATAATATCAGCCCTGATGAGGAGAAAATAATAAGAATTTAGAGGCCATATAAAAAATTCCACTGATGCTGCCATTCTCTTTAATAATAATAATAATAATAATAATAATAATAATAATAATAATAATACCACTGAGATCTTGATACATTGATTGCGTAATTTAGATACAAGAAGTAGGCTGTAGTTGTAATCATAACTAAAATAATCCAAAGATTTTCTAAACAAAAACTTTAGCTAGGAAGCATAAATTCACATTTTCCCATTCAGTTGCAGATCGCCATGTTGCATGAGCAATTATCAATATTGTCTTCCGCGTTAATGACAGTCCCATTCTGATAAAGGGATTGCATTCTCTTTGAAGAGTCAACGTGATTAATTAGAAGCTCCTGATTATAAAAAGAAATTGCTTGCAAAGCACTGGGGTTTAAGCTTCCTTTGTAAAGTGATGTTTAGATGTGTCAAGGTGTTCGTTAGTTAGTTGGAGTAATAGATTTTTTATCTATTTTAATTTATTAATTAATTTTTATATTTTTTAATAATGAACGCCATCATCTTTGGAAGCTTGAATTTCTAGTCAGTGACCCCTTTGGTGGGCTTGTTCCATATGAATAGGGTTCATTTTCTGAATAATAATAATAATAATAATAATAATAATAATAATAATAATAATAATAATAATAACAATAATAATTTATGTCTTTCCTTTTCCAATGAGAAATGTAGGTACATTTTAGTTATTTAACTGTTTCTTAGTTACATTACATGATTAGTAAGAACAATTTTGTAAATATTTATGACAAAGCAAACTTACGCTGCCTTTATGTGTTATATTACTGAAACGTTTAACGTATACTTAACTTTTATTTACGCCCTAATTGAAGCATACAAATGGAATGTCAATTACGCATAACTATATCGAGTTTTTATGATTTTTTTTTTTAGAGGTTTATGCTCCCTTGTCGTAGATTGCTCAAAACCCATGCATATGTTTGTTCCAAATAACACTGTTTTGATGTATATAGACATACCCGAGTTCTTAGTTTGTTGCTGACAATCTATTAAACCTAGAAGGTCGTTGTGGTGTCAAGAAATAAATCATATAGATTAGATGATTTTAAACTGTTTAATACTGACAGGGTTCCACATTATTTTTTATGAATATCACTCCTGAAGTGTTTCATGATATCTGAGGAACGTTTTGTAGGACCAAATATATATGTACTTTTAAATAGTTTTAATTTTCATTCATTGTTCTTGTGTATTTTTTGTGTTAATGATTATGAAAATGTGAACAAATCCGCACTGATTTATAGACGTATCTTATGAACACTTGTGACTTTCTTTATTCATTAGATAAAAATGATTTTTTCCTTTAAGAATATTGTTTACCACTTAAATATTATACTTATATGTTCAAAGATTGTGCACATTAACACTTACGAGAAGGACAAGTGGACTGTTTCATATTCCTGACGAGTGATTTACATATATATTTCTTATATTCTTTGTAATGCGCAGAGTACCGTTCGTCATTTCAAATAAAATCCCATATTGAGATTATTCGATTAATTTTGTGAGGATCATGTTAGAACGTTATTACATACTTTTAGTTTTCTGTAAAAGAAAACTATTGAGATGGCTAATTGTCTGTCCGTCCGCAATTTTTCTGATCGCCTTCAGATCTTAAAAATTACCGAGGCTAGAGGGCTGCAAATTTGTATGTTGATCATCCACCCTCCAATCATCAAACACAAAATTGCAGCCCTCTAGCGTGAGTAGTTTTTGTTTTATTTAAGGTTAAAGTTAGCCATGATCGTGCGTCTGACACCGGGCCATGGCAGAAAGTTTCATGATCCACGGCGGAGAGTTTCATTGGCCGTGGCCGAGAGTGTCATAGAGCATTATACGCTGTACAGAAAACTCGACTGCGCCGTTCGAGCAAATTTTCTCAGCTCTCCAAAGTTACAACTGTTCCCTTTTTATGAATGACGTTAGGTAAATATGGCCAGGATGAATTTTACATTTTTAATATTTTAGAGAGCACTTTGCTAAGATTCCGCGTACCTAGTAAATCGCCTTAGTTAGCAGAAAAAATTCCACTTTTGTTTTATTGTTAATTGGCGATTATCAGGTATCATTGACTTCTAGGGAAACAAGCTCATCGGTTACGTTTTCGTTAAATAGGGCACTAATTGGTCATCAACATACGTCTTATAATTCCGGTGAGGTGGCTTAAATTTGCATTTAAGTTTGCGCCAGTGTTCATTTTTATTCTTAAGATTATGATTAATTCGACAATTCCTGTTATTTAGAATTTAGTAAGATTATTATGAATCCTCTTCGTTTGGCTTGAGGTTTAAAGATGCCATAGAAATACGGTTTTATAGCGGATCCAGGGGGTGGCACCTGGGCACGTGCCCCCCCCCCCCATGAAAAATAATGACAAAATAATAATATTGAAGATTTAGATAATAACATAAATGAGAAATGTAAAAATAGAAAAAACTAAAAAATCTGTTATAGAAATATATATATGCATAATATGTATGTATGTATAATATGAAAATTGGTGCCCCCCCCATGAAATTTTTCTGCATCCGCTAGTGGATAATACACTGCAGGAAATAAGGATTGCAGTTTTTATTTATTTATCTTTTTTTTTTTGTATCCGGTGACAATATTGCACTGATAACTGCTCAGTGATTTCATATAATGATTATGTTTTAAAAAAGCACAATAAGCGATTAAGCGGGAAAATTGCATCGAATATTTAGAATGACCGTTAAAAAAAAAGCTTCATTATACAAATGAACCCAGTTAGCCTTACGCATTGAAAATAGAATTAAGCTTTTGTTATCTATCATGTATTTCCTTTGTGTACAGTAATTTCGTACCATTTTTCTGTTGCCTTCCGTGTTTAACATTAACATTAACATTAACATTAACATCTGATCTTATCGTATTCTTTAAAAGTAACGAAGCAATCGCCTTGATAACGGTAACAGCATAATAATGACACATCTGAGTGTAGTCGATGATAGTTACCGTTAAAAAACTATAAGCATAAATCCCTTCCATTATAACAAAGAATAGACCAACTTTATAAGAACAGATATATTCCCCCGAAAGAATTCAACTTTTATTCTGCACTAAAATAAATCCCCTGAGTCTTGGAATGTATTTTAACCCCTTCTTAGTTACTCGTGGAACCCATTGAAGAAGATTAGGAATGCTGGTTATTCCATATAATTCCCAATAGGGAGAACGAGTAATGAGAGAGAAGTTTTTATCTTAGTAATTCATTTGCAATGCGGTGATCCCTTTGGGGGTATATAGGTGATAATGTGTTGTAATGACCGCTTTCCTTATAATGAGTACTCCAATACGTTGAAAGTGCTCTTGCGGGAAATAAACATAAGTGTGTGAGATGATTTCATGAGTTCTTATTGGTAGTTGGTCACTAATTCTGATGTATATTTTTATGTATTTTCGCATTATGTTCCCCCACTCTTACAATGAGCCCCAGAAGATTGTTGTAATTGGGTATATTGAAGGCTTTTCTTCCTATCAGATTTTATTTCTGTTCTGAACGGTTCATGGTGCTTCACAGCACACTTTGACAGAAATAGAAGTATTTTGACGTTCTGCTCAATTTCTAACAAAGACACTATCTGTCACTGATACTCCATTACTGCAGTGTTGATTATCCATCTTCTGCAGCAATGAATAGTTCTCGTTCCCTCCAACTAAGATTCAGGTAGGATCAGGTCCTTCCAAAAACCTGTAGGGTTTCACTCTTGCTCTCTGACTAACCTTGCCAAAATATCTGCTGAGAATAGTATCTTCGCCTGGCCAGACTTACCATAGCAAAATAAAGGTCTGCACCTAAGACAATGTTGTAAGAGTTCTGTAGTAATTTCTGAGTGGCCTTATAAAGTTTCATAACTTTGGATCACTGGTCTGTATACTTACGACACAGAAAGACCAACAAACTGAATATAAAACTGTAACAGAAAGACCAACAAACTGAATATAAAATTGTAACAGAAAGACCAACAAACTGAATATAAAATTGTAACAGAAAGACCAACAAACTGAATATAAAAATTGTAACAGAAAGACCAACAAACTGAATATAAAATTGTAACAGAAAGACCAACAAACTGAATATAAAATTGTAACAGAAAGACCCACAAACTGAATATAAAATAGTAACAGAAAGACCAACAAACTGAATATAAAATTGTAACAGAAAGACCAACAAACTGAATATAAAATTGTAACAGAAAGACCAACAAACTGAATATAAAATTGTAACAGAAAGACCCACAAACTGAATATAAAATAGTAACAGAAAGACCAACAAACTGAATATAAAATAGTAACAGAAAGACCAACAAAACTGAATATAAAATTGTAACAGAAAGACCAACAAACTGAATATAAAATTGTAACAGAAAGACCAACAAACTGAATATAAAATTGTAACAGAAAGACCAACAAACTGAATATAAAATTGTAACAGAAAGACCAACGAACTGAATATAAAATTGTAACAGAAAGACCAACAAACTGAATATAAAATTGTAACAGAAAGACCAACAAACTGAATAAAAAAATTGTAACAGAAAGACCAACAAACTGAATATAAAATTGTAACAGAAGACCAACAAACTGAATATAAAATAGTAACAGAAAGACCAACAAACTGAATATAAAATTGTAACAGAAAGACCAACAAACTGAATATAAAATTGAAACAGAAAGACCAACAAACTGAATATAAAATTGTAACAGAAAGACCAACAAACTGAATATAAAATTGTAACAGAAAGACCAACAAACTGAATATAAAATTGTAACAGAAAGACCAACAAACTGAATATAAAATAGTAACAGACAGACCAACAAACTGAATATAAAATAGTAACAGAAAGACCAACAAACTGAATATAAAATTGTAACAGAAAGACCAACAAACTGAATATAAAATAGAAACAGAAAGACCAACAAACTGAATATAAAATTGTAACAGAAAGACCAACAAACTGAATATAAAATTGTAACAGAAAGACCAACAAACTGAATATAAAATAGTAACAGAAAGACCAACAAACTGAATATAAAATAGTAACAGAAAGACCAACAAACTGAATATAAAATTGTAACAGAAAGACCAACAAACTGAATATAAAAATAGTAACAGAAAGACCAACAAACTGAATATAAAATTGTAACAAAGACCAACAAACTGAATATAAAATTGTAACAGAAAGACCAACGAACTGAATATAAAATTGTAACAGAAAGACCAACAAACTGAATATAAAATTGTAACAGAAAGACCAACAAACTGAATATAAAATTGTAACAGAAAGACCAACAAACTGAATATAAAATTGTAACAGAAAGACCAACAAACTGAATATAAAATAGTAACAGAAAGACCAACAAACTGAATATAAAATAGTAACAGAAAGACCAACAAACTGAATATAAAATAGAAACAGAAAGACCAACAAACTGAATATAAAATAGAAACAGAAAGACCCACAAACTGAATATAAAATTGTAACAGAAAGACCCACAAACTGAATATAAAATTGTAACAGAAAGACCAACAAACTGAATATAAAATTGTAACAGAAAGACCAACAAACTGAATATAAAATTGTAACAGAAAGACCAACAAACTGAATATAAAATTGTAACAGAAAGACCAACAAACTGAATATAAAATTGTAACAGAAAGACCAACAAACTGAATATAAAATTGTAACAGAAAGACCAACAAACTGAATATAAAATAGTAACAGAAAGACCAACAAACTGAATATAAAATAGTAACAGAAAGACCAACAAACTGAATATAAAATTGTAACAGAAAGACCAACAAACTGAATATAAAATAGTAACAGAAAGACCAACAAACTGAATATAAAATAGAAACAGAAAGACCAACAAACTGAATATGAAATTGTAACAGAACGACCAACGAACTGAATATAAAACTGTAACAGAAAGACCAACGAACTGAATATAAAATTGTAACAGAAAGACCAACAAACTGAATATAAAATTATAACAGAAAGACCCACAAACTGAATATAAAATTGTAACAGAGACCAACAAACTGAATATAAAATAGTAACAAAAGACCAACAACCTGAATATAAAATTGTAAAAATTAAATATTTGGATAGACTACCCAAGTTTTTAGAAACTCCAAAATAAAATTTGACAATAATTTAAACACATAAACAACTGACAAACTTACAAACAAATTTGTACAGAAAATGACAGTATTATACATAACACTACAAGGCTTGAAATATCCACTTTGTATGAAACAAGAAATTATTAAAAAACAGATACCCCGCATTTTTCTTGTTCAGGATTACGTTTTCTATGAAATCAAGGACAAAGAACTGGAGATCATCTCTTGGACTTTTGTATGGATAGCGAGCTTATTGACATAAGCACAATGGGGCCTCAAAAACTCGTTCATGAAAGAGTCCAGCTTATAATTGAAGCGGTTATTATAAAAATTGGTTAAAATCTGGATTAAAATCGATGTAACGAATTTGACTCCGTTATTATAGTCATATAAGTTACATCAGGTTTAGTTCATGATTATCTTTGAAGTTGAGGGGATTGGAAAATCCTATTGTTATTTCCATTTTATTTTTCGCCAAACCTTTTGCCCCATCTGTTAATGTCCTTCACACGTTTTCCAATTGTGTGTGTGTGTTTGTGTGTGTGTGTGTGTGTGTCAGACATGCTTGTTTAGGTTTGTAAGTATATTTTATTATCCTTTCACACAATAATTTTCGTTTTATATTGTATAGAAGCTTAAACTTGTTTCATTTCAAATTATTATCCTTTAAATTTGCTGATTAGACTTTGTTATTCCATAAATTACGGTCGAAATATTTTATATTTAATACCTCATTCATAAACTTCGAAGTCACATGTGAATTTTTTAATACAATTTCATTATGATTATGACTGATCGCAAGTAAAAATAAAAAAAAAGTGAAAAATGCGCTGAAGTTTCTTCGGCGCAATCGAGTTTTCTGTACAGCATATAATGCTTTATGCAACTCTCAGCCATGGCCCGGTGGTGGCCTGTGTTGTTGGCACCTATAGCGGATCCAGAAGCACGATCATGGCTAACTTTAACCTTAGATAAAATAAAAAACTACTGAGGCTAGAGGGCTGCAATTTGGTATGTTTGGTGATTGGAGGGTGGATGATCAACATACCAATTTGCAGCCCTCTAGCCTCAGTAGCTTTTAAGATCAGTTGCTTAAACGAAGTTAGGCGATTGTTAACAGATAGTTAAAAAACAGGAATTAAAGAGCACACTGCTATCAGCATCAAGAATACAGCCAGGAAGACTGGTATAGTGGTTAGTGTTGTGGCATGCCACTCAGATGTCGCGGGTTCGCGTCTCCCCCAGGACGATGAAAAATCACTGGCTCTGTATCATGATCAGTTACTGCTGCAGTGTTGGGGGGACGTCTGCGGTGGGAGGTTGAAATAAACATTCTTTGCAAGCTTGAATTTCAAGTCAGTGGCCCCTTTGGTGTGCTTGTTTCATGTGAATAGGTTTCATCTACTGAAATAATATAATAATAATAATAATAATAATAATAATAATAATAATAATAATAATAAGGGGACCAAACTCTTCTGATACTAATGCCACTTCACTGTTCAATAAAGTGCTTCGTCAGCAGAATAAGGCATATTGATCATTTGAAAGGTGAACAGAACGCGCTGAGAAAAGTCCCTATAAGAATAAAATTGCGTGGGGACAATTGACGCTTCCCGTAGATAGTGTCCTCTAAACATGACGCCAGTTTTAGCAGCCATAAATCAATCAATCAATCTCTCCTAAACAGTGGCATGTTGTCAGAGAATAGATGATTTTTTTATTGACGACGTTTATGATATTTCGAAAAGATGGACATCAAAGTTCAATTTACGCTTCCCGTAATTAGTATCTTTTAAAATATGACGCCAGTTTTAGCGGCCATAAATCAATCAATCAATCTCTCCTGAGCAGTGGCATGTTGTCACAGAATAGATGATTTTTTTATTGATGACGTTTATGATATTTCGGAAAAGATGGGCATCAAAGCTCATCATTTGAGGTTTTCAATTTTCTATTTTTTCTCATTCTCATCCTCCGCGACAACTGCACAGTCCCACCGTCTGAGAATCAGCTAGAATCAGCTATTTTACATTTGTTCGATTCCAGGCTTTTTTCTAATCGTGTGTATTTTTCTGGACGACTGTTGTTCGCCGGAACGTCGTACATTGCAAATAGACATTTAGACATTTCCTTCGGCGGTGTCCCAGAACTAAAGCATTGAAGTTGCTCCCTCGAGAACAATGGTTTTATGAACAAATGCCAAGATGCAAAATGGTCTGGTTGGGGAAATAATCCCCGCAGGAAGGGCCTTAAGTAGTCTTTTGTCAAGTCGTCCTATTGTCTAATCTCTCTCCCGCCATCCCCTCCGCTTCAAGCCTCTCTCTCTCTCTCTCTCTCTCTCTCTCTCTCTCTCTCTCTCTCTCTCGTGGCCGTTGTTTGTCTTTGTAGTCGTGTGTGTGTCACATTTGTAGACGCGCAGGAGTATGACAATCGGTTAGACACGTACATTAACACACACATGTATGCACATGTGTATGTATGTATGTATGTATGTCCGTCCGATAATGTGAGATGATAATACATATGTGTAGACATAAAATGAAAATCGTATTAACTAACCAGACATAAAATGAAGATAGTAGTAACAAACCAGACATAAATGAAAATATTATTAACAAAATAGAAATATTATTAAATAACAAGACATAAATGAAAACAGTATCAACAAACAGGGAAAACTGTTTTGCCATTGCTTTTCCGACAGTCCAAGATGGACTGCCTCTTTTATTCCCGTGAACGAAATCATATAAAGAAAACGGTATTTTACAGTAATAATATTTTTTATGAAACCGGGATTTCAGTTCTTTTAAACGCTATACCAGTGTTTCTATAACTATCGCAGCTCATATCACGTTTACTTGCCAAGGAAGGAACAGTGTTCCTTGAAATGCTATTTTAATCAGTAGATGCCACCTTATATATATATGTGTGTGTGTGTATAATATATATATATATATATATATATATATATATATATATATATATATATATATATATATATATATATATTAATTTGTGAGTGATTGTATGACTTCAGCGTGTAGAAAGACACTAAAGATACACAAATTCTTTTCCATTGAGTACTCACTTGATTTATTGCTGGTGGCATAAATATGGACACGCCTCTGAACCACTCATTTTGCTCAAGAAATTAATATTAGGTAATTGAGTGGGAAGGCAGGGAACCTCATTTGCATATCCGTTGATGCACTGCAACAAATCGTAATGAAAGACTGTGCTATAACCAATTCTCTCTAGGTATCACAGGTTCTAATGTTTACCTTGAATGATTCCCTTAGATTGTAACCACTAGCGTGAGTGTTCTCGGGACTTTTTAAGTCGTAGAAGTAGAATTTCTTGTGATTCTCTTTTTCCTCTTGGATTCATCGGACTTATCCAAGTTACTGGATTCGTCGGACTTATCCATTTTATTGGATTCGTCGGACTTATCCATGTTATTGGATTCGTCGGACTTATCCATGTTATTGGATTCGTCGGACTTATCCATGTTATTGGATTCGTCGGACTTATCTATGTTATTGGATTCGTCGGACTTATCCATGTTATTGGATTCGTCGGACTTATCCATGTTATTGGATTCGTCGGACTTATCAAGTTATTGGATTCGTCGGACTTATCGGGATTCGTTGGACTTATCCAAGTTATTGGATTCGTCGGACTTTGATTCGTCGGACTTATCCATGTTATTGGATTCGTCGGACTTATCCAAGTTACTGGATTCAACGGACTTATCCAAGTCATTATTGCTCTGTTCTGTTAGAAATAGCTGAGAGAATCAGTGTATTATTATATTATTAATTATTGTTGACGTGGCTTTCTGAACCAATCATTTAGCTGAAGATTGAGTAAAATAACCGGTAATTTGTCTCTCTCTCGAGAGAGGTTGAATGTAATATAATTGCTTCATTATTTTCTAGATTATCGACCACAGAAATCGCTGATATGTCGCTGGAAATGATTGGTTTCATTTTATGATATTAATTTCTAAAAGAAGTTGTAGAACGACGATTGGAAAACATTACATATGATATCCAAAATGGCTGCTGAAGGGTAAAATTTTATCCAAAACTGGTGTGATGATTTTGATAAACTGAGATTCCAATGTATGATGAGATTATGTTTAATCTTGGAATAACAGCAGCATATCATGATAATTCACCGTTCCAAATTAATCATAAATTTACTGAGTTTTCCTTTTGATTATATATACACGGATATATATATATATATATATATATATATATATATATATATATATATATATATATATATAAGTCACAAACTATGACAAATATATACCACATGAAAGGTGAAAATTAAAGACCAGGTACCAAGCGCTACACTTCTTCAGGGTACAAAGTAAAATAAATAAAGAGAGACATAAACAAGAAAAGCTTCACAAAACAAAGATCAAAGCCACTAACAAGCTAAACATCATTACTGAATGCAATCACTAGTTTGAAGTCAAATTGTCACATACCAAACAAAAAATACTTTAAAAATACTTAAGAACTGAAACTACAGTTAGAACAGGCTATTGCTAAAAGGTAACATTGTACTTCTCTACAATTTTTAATCGACAAATCTTTACAGAAAGCGAGAAACATTTTTATTCCAATAACAATAGGGAGCCTTTGGTGAGAGAAAATATTTTGACACTTCATATAACGTAAATCTTTGTTTCATTAAAAATTACTGAAAATTTCAAATAACTGCAAGAATTCAGGGACACTTCAGAATATCATTGTTCGTAACTCCCAAAACAAATTAATGGCTGTATTTACACGATTCCTTGTGCTGGATGTACAAATACCTTGGTCAAACTTTTAAAGAACTAGGTTATCGTCTAAAAACAGCATTTTCGAACAGGCCAATTGACAAGTGCTTTTTGTACATATGAATGATTTTAACCATTGTATAGACTGGAAAAAATCATCTGAGATAATTTTTGTAACCACATTGTTAAGAGAAATATAATTGAATCTGCCTTTATTAAGCATTTTAACAATCAACTTATGAATATTAGTTCGGGTCTTTTAAATTAGATAGTTACCTTGTTCATAAAATTGTAGAATAGCCTGTTCTAACTGTAGTTTCAGTTCTGTATTTTTTGTTTGGTATGGACAATTTGACTTCAAACTAGTGATTGCATTCAGTAATGATGTTTAGCTTGTTAGTGGCTTTGATCTTTGTTTTGTGAAGCTTTCTTGTTTATGTCTCTCTTTATTTATTTTACTTTGTACCCCGAAGAAGTGTACACACACACACACACTTTAATTTTCACCTTTCATGTGGTCGTCTATATATATATATATATATATATATATATATATATATATATATATATATATATATATATATATATATATATATATATATATGGATACTATGTAATTGTAATAATGACAACATTCCGAACTTTTTTTTTTTTTTTCCAAAATGGTTTTGTCGAACATCCGAAAGTCATATTTTTGCATTTGGATCACGTTACTTTTTTGTGTCTCAGTTTAAGCCACACAACACGGTTTTGTCTCAAATTACTTTTTGTCTCAGATTGTTGCTTGCAAATTGTTACTTGCTCTCTCCCCCAGTAACTGTGGGAGAGCTAAGATGTCGAGCGGTCTATGACTGAAGTTACCATATGCCTATTTTCGTCCCTGATGAAGAGGACAATATTAACGCTAGTCCGGTCGAGATATGACAGGGCGAATATTCCCCGTTAAGTGAGAGGACCTCTCGAGTTCATTAAGGGAAAGGACGGCAGAGAGGAAATAAAGAGGAAGTCCTTTTGTGTTACTTGCTTTGTTCAGAATATATTTAAGGAAGTGGCCTGCCCCTATTTTTGAAAATGTACGGATGTTAATTATAATTAATTTCCTCTGAGATAAGTTTTCGTCTGGTCGGGAGTCGTTCAAATACTTTGAATTTTTTTTTTTTTTTTTGTAAATTTTATAGTAGGTTCCTCTTTCTGTGATCTGTCGAAAGCACGGCATCTTGTTTTCACTCTTCAGGGCAACAAGTGAGCTTAGAGCTTTTTTTTATGTGTTGGAATCATAAAATACAGTATCATAATTTCCAATCAGTATCTGAGAAAATACTTCCCTTATAACATTAGGTTTAGTGATTTGCAAAACTGTATGGCGCGATTTACTGCCATAAATGCATGACTATATTTTTTTTCTAAACATGGACGTTTTAAAGGCTTCATGCTGTTTTCCCTTTCAAATTACTACTGAGTAGAATACCTGAATTCTGAATGGATAGTAACAGAGAGTAGCAATAAATCAAATATAACTGAGTATAGGTGAAGTCAGAAATGTCAATGTGAAAATAAAAATATTAATTAGAAGAAGTGGAATTCATTTGCGTGAATACTCGAACGAGGAACTCTGATCCAAGGTTAGGTTAAATGACTGGAAAGTGAGATTGCAAATCACCATAAACAGGTACAAAGATTCCTGAGCAATTGTTAAATACATAAATGAAAATGTGATGGTGAGGGGCCCCAGCCGCTTCTATTTCGTATACTTCCTGATCACCTTTAACCAAAGGCTGTACTGAAGTGTAGCCACTGCTTTGTGAAAGACTGTATTGTCAAAGACAAAGGGTATGTTAAGAGGAGAGAAGAGGATTCCAAACGTGCACCCCCGGGGGGGTGGGGGTGATCCAGTGGCCCTCCTCTTTAGCTGCCCAGATTTATAAAGAGGTTTTACACCCGTGGGGAAACATGTGAGAGGTGTGTAATAAATATATATATATATATATATATATATATATATATATATATATATATATATATATATATATATATATATATATATATATATATATATATATATATATATATTCATTTATCTTTGGTGTTTCTGTTGTGATTTAAATGTTATGATAACTACATAGGTAATGAAAAACCATTATATGACCAAAAGAAATATTTATCAAGGAATATTTTTCCTCATCTATACGCGACCCAAAAGGTCATTTCAAGGTCTATTCTCAGATTTATCCTTTCACTTTTGAATGTCATCAATAATATCCCGGGCATTGGAGGTAAATCTTTTTTACTATTATTATTATTCAAAAGATGAACCCTATCCATATGGAACAAGCCCACCACAGGGGTCATTGATTTGAAATCCAAGCTTCCCAAGAATATTATGGTGTTCATTCGAAAGAAGTAACAGAGAAAGAGGAGATCAGTGATCAGAAAAACAGATAAATTAACAAATTAACAAATAAATTAACAAAACTTCAAGTAAAAATAAAAATTAAGTAATGTCCTATAAATATGATATATTAAGTAACTAGGTACAAGGAACCCCCTCCTCATATTTCAAAAAGCGAGCGAAGGCAAGTCTGAATATTTTCAGCTATATTTATGGGACTTTCTGTTGATATTCTCCGGAGAATATCTCAGTGCTGTTTTCGATGATGCAACGTATTGCATTAAAGAAATGAAAGCTGACATGTCAATTGTTGCGTTTACATGAATCCTTAGGAAAATGTAATTTTGAATTTATCCGGTTCTGAGGTTAATTGTCTATAAATTTTATAAATTTTGAATATATATATATATATATATATATATATATATATATATATATATATATGTGTGTGTGTGTGTGTGTGTGTGTGTGTGTGTGTGTGTGCGTGTGTGTGTGTGCGCGCGCGCGCGCTTTAGGAATTTTCTTAAACATTTCCTTGTGGTGTAAATATAAAAGACCTGTTGTTTTACATCGTGACGTACTGTAAATCTATATTTTACTCTTGTAAAAAACAATATTTCAGAACGTTCATAATGATCAATATTCAAGTCTACCTTATTTACATATAGCTAGGTCAGCTGACATAGTGTCGAACAATACACATACATTTTTTTTTTTTTGTTCATTCTTTTCCTAACACTTTTCCTTTTAAGTTAGACGTAACGATGATTTATTTGACCGAAAAAGAGGCGCAAAAACTTTCGGAACATTTTCTGATCCAATTTTGAGTTTTTGTATTTTTTTGGGGGGGGGTGGATAGTGGAGTTCACGCAAGAGTCTCACTGGAAAATGTAAATATAAGCATTTTTCTACACTTCCAAAGAAGAACTTTTTTCTTTTGTAGTTTCCTTCGCAATGCTTCTTCGTTGGTTATTTCGTGTTGTGGTGCGTGACTATTATCATCTGTTAGGATCATCACCTTTATCATCACTCATAGAGATAGTGAAATAAACAGTCCTGTGCTCTTAATGGAGTTATTCTTGTTAATAAATTTTTTTTTCATTTTGGAAGCATACATATATTTAAGTTTGTATGTATATGTATAGTATATATATATATATATATATATATATATATATATATATATATATATATATATATATATATATATGTATGTATATATATATATATATATATATATATATATATATATATATATATATATATATTGTAATAAGTGCAGTGCCTCTGTATATTCTCAATTTCTCACACTTTTTAGATATGCTCCACTACAAAGCCTGAGATCCAAATGCAAGAATACTCAATTCTGGCGTTCTCGCATCCTTGTTTTCAGAAGGAGGTAGCGTTACCAAACTGACCAAGATCTGTAATGCAACTTCGTTCTGACACTCCAGATGCTAGGTTCGAATCCTTCTACAGGCGTCAGAATTGACGTTCTTGCATTTGGATCTTAACCCGCATCCAAAAATTGTGATTTCAGAAAGTTAAGAGTTAGCGTTTACAAACATGAATATGGTAAAAAGATCTGTAATTTTACTGAAACACACATACACACACACATACACACACACACTAGGTTCGACATCCTTCTACACACATATATATATATATATATATATATATATATATATATATATATATATATATATATATGTGTGTGTGTGTATACACGCAAGCAGTCAAACAGGCACGCATGCGAACGCACATGCTCCGTAGCATCCGTATACGTGTTGATGCTCCGTTTCATTTACGGAGGGACCTGTCCCAAATCCCCTAATTTGAATTTAGAGTTTCTCCCCCTTCCCCGGTCCCCAGTGCCTCAACGCAGCTCATGTTATTATGGATGGTCCCTGGATGCAACATTTAACAGTCTGATTGGTGGATGTGTATCCATATGTATCGCCGGCAGCGGCGGCGGCGGAGGCGGCGGCGGCGCCGGATGAAGAAGCGTTTAGAATAATGAACTCTGTTCGTTCATCAGCGAAGCCGTGTTCGCCCGTGAAATACAGCCGGGCCGGCTTTCCAGGGGCGCCGTGTTTATCGCCGGCGCGAGTTTTCGCCCGAACCTGAGTCTCCCACCTTTTATTGTATACAGTCGCCGGAGCTGATCGCAGCGGGATTAAAGGATGCTTATTAATTAGAGAGATGCGTTCATTAGGAGCAAGTGAAATGGCGGTGGTGATGCTGGTTATGGTGATGACTTTGGTGGTGGTGGTGATGATGATGGTGGTGATAGCGAAGTGCACTCTGTTTGATGCAAAGTGAAGACCGGATCAGACGGATATCAATTTGCATCGAAAATAGCTTCTTCTTCCCCCCACACCCCTCCCCCCCCCTACTCTCTCCCTTTGGCTTTCATCATTTGATTAATCAGTCGTAAGAGAACATTTGAGTATTTTTACCGCTGTTGTTTGTGTTTTGGCTGATTCGTCGTGTGTTTTAGCTCGTTTATTTGAGACTGCGTCTCATGAAACCAGGACGAAATCGTGCTTTGAGGGAGATGGTTCCGTCCAGTCAAGTTCTGACACCAGTCAATTATGTGCCAGTTTAATTTTTTTTTTAGATAATGTTGATTAAGATATGTCTCTCCTCAACACAGTTATTAATAAAAGTTTCCTTATAAAGAAACTTGTAAATAATAATTCATTGCACCCCTTTTTAAATGTCATTATTCGGGTCCTCATTAAATGTAATTCCCTCATTTTTTTTTTAAATTATTCTGTTCCGGGTACACAATAGGCTTGAGTTTGATGGCCTGCCATTAGAAGTTTATTTGACCTTTAAACAGGTTTTGTATTAAAGAAAAACTGTCCTTTAACCTAACATTTTAGAACGTACACTTTTGATATACAAACTGGATATAAAACGAAGAATTATTTTTTTTACTAAAAACCCAAAATCTACAATCTACAGTCCCCATCATATTTAAAAGAAATTTTTAGTCACTGAGCAAGTTAATTAGAACAGTAAGAGCAAGATAATTATAACAATAACAGAGTAATTGGTATTTTGAAAAATGTGCCGCTCTTTGGTCCATGTAGACTAGTTTCCAAGCCAAGAGCCTGGTTTTATAACTACTAAGGGAATATGTCGTCATTCATACTTATTTGGAATGTTTACGTTATGTTAAAACAGTTAATTTTCCTCCTTTTGGTTTAGACTCTCCAGAGTTAATGTTAATGGAATATTTTTAATCATGAGTCTTTACTTCCACGTACAAAAATAATACCACCTGTCGGAAGTTGCTTTTGCAAGTTCTTTGTGGATTGAAAATGAGCCTTTGAAAATGATGGCGTTATCATTGCGTCAAATCTAATTTTAGAAATGTGCAGGTTTACAGAAAGATTTTCCACACAGGTTTGTTTGGCGGGGGTTTACAAACATGGGGGGGGGAAGTAGATTAAAATTGAGCTCTTTATTTTTATGAATCCTTTTATCATTATTGTTGTTGATGTTTTCTGAAACAATAAGTAAATTCAGAATGTTTCATCGATTTCCTATCTGTTGCAAAAAAACTTTGATCATCTTGATTGGTGTTGGTCTTTGATTTTCATTTTTATTTTATTTATTTTTTCAGTTGAGGACAGGAGATCGGGCTCAACTTTTTTATATGACAAAGGATATTTTTACCTTTTTCAAAAACAAATGAATTTTAGCATTATTCTTTGACAGTCTTGCTGGCGTGTGACTGACCCAGATATGGCGGGACACCATAACATCAAAGATTTATGTTCTCTTTATCGAAACGACTCGTTATTTACAAAATAATTTTTTTTCGACTCGAATGGAAATTCATGTTGTTCCGTCGAGTGAAATATTTCATATTTTTCCCCGAGACGGATGACGAAGCTCTTCAGGCGTGCAGAGATTCTTCCGCTCTCGAGAAAACGGTGTCGGTTGGAGCTGTTAGCAATATCCAAAATTATTGATTTATTGGGAAGCCATTGTTAAAGAATTATGGTCTTATTCAACATACTGGTGATCATAGATTGTAAATTTATTACCATCCTTGCAGCCAACGAAGCGGAGAGGGCGGTGGAGGGGAAGTGGTTGTTTGGCGGTGGTCTCCCTGGAACGCCTTTGGGTAGGGGAGTCCTTGGGTCCCCACTGGGTTTTGGAAGGGGGGGGGTTGGTCTTCAGGCTACTAGAGAAAATGGGGACTTGGGTGGCTGTGGGTTTGGGGGGTTAATAGCGGAGTAGGAATAGATGGGGTGACGGCGACGGGCCTGGAATGGGGGGCTGGAATGTCTGGGGCAAGTGTGATGGAGCTGGAATTCGGGCTCGGGCAAATGGGCCCCAAACAACACTAAATGGCTCACTCTCGTCCCTTAATATCTGGGAGTCATTTTCTGAATAGACTTTCATGAGTCAGACACATTTTTAAAAAGGCGGAATATTTCTTGCGCGTCGGTGCACAGAAGAATCGACTCGGAGGGATTAAAATGTATCAGAAAAGCTCAGGTAATCGGCAGATATTGGATCTAAGCTGTCTTTTATATGGCCCTGTGCGTTGACTATGCCATTTTTATTTTGCTAAACTGATGTTACGGTCCTTCGCCTTTGACTTTGCAGGACTCTCTCTCTCTCTCTCTCTCTCTCTCTCTCTCTCTCTCTCTCTCTCTCTCTCTCTCTCTCTCTCTCTCTGTGGTTAAACGGGTTAAATGCTTTCCATTTTGAGTTAGTCGTGTAACGGAAAATCATAATAAGCTTTTACTTAATATTGTGTCTTATCAATTTTGCGTATGTCGCTCCTGTTACTTGAGGTCATTCTTCCTTCTTACCATTCTTTAACAATTTCTTAAAGAGTTAAGGAGCGTTTAATCTAAATACGCTTCCCCAATTCAGTATTGTTCGTTGAGACTCTTCGTTCATTGGAATATCTTGCATTTGGTATTTGTCAACGCGGCAGTGAAGGATCTCTTCATTTTCAAAATCATTCTTTTTCATGACGCATTTTTTAAAAGTTTTACGTTGCTTCAATGTAGTTCTCAGTAGTGGTTTAGGCTCAATTTTGCATCATTCCTCATAGCTCGTTAATTTTGCATTAATTTTTTTTTAAAGGTATCTCGTTCAAGTGACGGAGATTGCAGGTGTCCATTAATAAGACGAATAAGAATTCCAGGTTCTTAATATGACTTATAAGACCTGAAAAAGGATTTGAATTCACTCAGTCGCTCTCACTGAATTCTACCCGGTCTCCGTTATGTAACTAGAGTTTAATTAGCATTTTAATTTGATCTCTCTCTCTCTCTCTCTCTCTCTCTCTCTCTCTCTCTCTCTCTCTCTCTCTCGATTGTAAGAACATGAAAGGTAAACTCTAAAAGAAAACCTTTATCAAAGGGTCATTTATATTCGCTAATTATTTTATATACGGTATTGCTTACTGTATATGTAAAATAGGTCGTTTTAATGTCAGATACGTACCTAATGCACATAAAAGCATTTTTTTATAAGGTGGCCATTGCTTGTGCTTGACAGGAAGGGAATAGGATGAGTGATGCTGTCACTTGGTATAGGAACTAATGAGCTCCTTGCGGGATTTTAGCTACTTTCCTTCCTCCTTCTTCCTCTCCCCCCTGGCCCCCGTCGTCTCACCTCCTCCTCCTCCTCCTCCTCCTCCTCCTCCTCCTCCTCCTCCTCCTCCCCTCCCTCCTCCTCCTCCTCCTCCTCCTCCTCCTCCTCCATCCTCTCTCTTCATCCTCCTCCATATAATCTTTAACGATTTTCATTAGGTAAACTGTGACATAATTTCCCTTAGGGGCTTTCATTATGTAGTTATTTGTTTTTATTACTCTCTCTCTCTCTCTCTCTCTCTCTCTCTCTCTCATTTTTCCTAGTCAGAATCTGTCTAAAAAAGCAATGAATAAGTTGTCGAAAAACAAGGCAGCAAGGAAAGTTATTTGTTTTTATTCATTTATGCTTGATGTAATACTCCTTTTCCCATTTGGTGATATGGCTCGAAATTTGTATTTGAAATACATTAAGGTAGAACTTGAGAAATGCCTCACATATATAATACGTAAAAAGTCTTTGAAGTTATCACCAGTGACCTATTGTTATTCACCAGTTTTTCCATCATTGTGTTTATATAATGTGTAGGATCATAAAAAAATTAAAGATAACTGGTACGATATTCTGGAACCTTAGGAATGAGCTAAAAGGAAAGTGGGAAAGTATGGAAAGATCTCAATCATTTATTATGCTGGTGACTTGGTACTGATGAGTCTTGCCGAAAGACCCCATAATACGTTATTGGATTCCTGTGGTTTCATATCAAGCCAGTCCAAGAGATAGCAGTATACTTTATTATTTTAACCAGTTGTTATAGTTCCTTGTGAAAGTCATGTTGGGTTCCGGTTTGATAATGAGGGTTGTGGGGAATCAGTGATGTTTTCATTTTTATTTTACTCATGACAGGTTGAAAATTCTCACGTCAGTTTCATACTGAAGTCAGAATCCTGTATAAGACTGATATCTGATGGATAATGCTGTGTAACCTTTAACGATGCTATACACCAGCCTGCTGAAAGAAATTCTCTTTTGAATGAAGGGAAAAGCCAGAATCTGTGACAAAGACTCATGTCTTGCGTTTATATCTGTTATACTTTGGGGCTGTTGCTTTCTTTCAGTAAAGTGTCATGTTGGTCACCTGGAAAACTCTTGCGTTGCTGGTCTCTGGTGTTTGTGCCATAGTTGTTAGAAAGGTGACTATTTACCTTAAACAGTGCCACAGTCTTTGTAGAGGTAACTGTTTAATTAGATAGCAATGTAAAATTATTGTTGTAACTCTCAAGTCCCCGATGAGGAAATTCCTTGTTGGAGAGCACTCGTATTATTTGAGGCAATCTTCTATAGAAGGCAAACTCTGAAATCAGCTTCAACTGTCACAAAACGATCACTTCAGAATTTGGCGAAGTTCTGTTACATGTTATTTATATTTATGCGTTACGATAAAATCCAGATTGGCTTATAATCCCAAACACTGCTTTGAAGTCCAAGAGCTCTACGTTCCCTTACAAACAAGCCCTATGGCAAAATATCAGATTATAAAAGGAAAAGTTGGTCAACAAACCTCTCTCGGGGTAGGGCATGAGATCATTCTTCATTACTGAGAGCATCGTGTGTCAGGGAAACAGAAGTTCCCGAAGTAAATTGACAAGATGACAGACTCCAGTATCTTCACTTTTTATAAAGATGTCATCACGGTCTTGCGTTGGCTGATATTTCTTTTCAGCAGTAATTATTTCTTTTAATCTTAATGAAGAAAGAAGACAACAGATACTCCAACGTTCGTCTTCTGTTTGCTTAATAGCGTTTAGTCAGAACGGTATTATCAAAGTATTTGATAATTCTATTAATTCATTTGCATTGCTGGAGTTCACGTTTGTCCTCTTTTTGGTCATTATTAATTATTGACTAAAGAAATCTCTTAGAAAAAATCATAACTTTAACTTTCGAGAATACTGTGATTGACCTCTTAAAAAAGATGATGTAACGATTAGGCTGTAGACGATGGGTGTAGCTCCTCATACACATTTGCTAGGCCGAGGATCGTTCTCAGACGTACCACCCACCAGTTCACCCAGCTGTAAATGGGTAATAGTGTCCAGTGGAGTCAAGAAAAAAGGGAGTGGGACTAGCAGCCTCACTCCTTAAAAGCAATTGAGAGACTGGGAGGGTGCATCTTTGTAGAGCCATTCTGTCTTGAAGGAAAACAGGCATAATATATATATATATATATATATATATATATATATATATATATATATATATATATATATATATATATATATATATATATATATGTGTGTGATAAGCTTGTAAGACTTTTGTGTAAGTGATTGGCGATAGAATTTGCATGCACAGAAAATTTTAATGTTTCATGTGACTGAATGATAAGAGTGAGAAAATCTGCAGATATGAATACTTGAATTAAAACCTTTTTTTTTCTATCTGATAGGTTTGTTTTAATAATCAAGTTTTGGTGCGTATTAAAAGTGTTTTATTCATTTTTATAAAATTATAAAAACACACACAAGAGACACAATAACTGTGAAAGAGATTTTCGGAAGTCCAATAATATATCAGTGTCCAAAAGGTCGACGTCCTATAATTAATCATTGCAAGAATAATATGAGTTATTATTTGACTATCAGTGAAGATTATTGCTAAATTCAAAATCCGGCAATAGATACTGATGACTCATATTCGTAAAATTATATCTAAGATGCAGTCTCCTCTCTCTCTCTCTCTCTCTCTCTCTCTCTCTCTCTCTCTCTCTCTCTCTCTCTCTCTCTCTCTCTCTCTCTCTAGAAAATATCTCACTCCTTTGCAAGATTTAAGAGTTATAAGACTTGATATTTTATTTTTAATCATATTTTTCAAATGGTTGATTTTTGTTTTTGTGTTTTGAATCATGGTTTGATGAATTTTCACTCGCTATATTATTATTAAGTCGCAAGAACCATTATCCTGCTATAACGAAAATAAAAGAAACGCGATTAAGAATTTTTAATTGTTTCAAATAAGCAGCTTATAAATCCCAGTGTTTTACGATCACACTTTATGGAAACATGAATTGGACTAAATGTTATAATTTGTTAACTTGCATGTTTTATCTCATTAAGTTTCTTTAATAATCGACACGCCCTAATTGTCACAAAAAATTAGTTATTTCATCATTCTCTTGATATTTTTTTTTATATATTTCAAATATACGTTATGTTTGTAATTTTTCTCAGTAAAGCAGTTTTTAATGAATTTCTAAAACCTGGTCAGTATTCTGTTTGCCCCCCAAAAAAAGGATCGGATAGTGAAAACGTCATTTCGTACATAAAATGGACAATTTGCTTTCTTCCTAAAATGGACAACACATTGTGTCATATGCAAGGGCTGAAATACTTATGTGAATCCCCTTCTCAGGACTTTTCCGTAAGAGCATATCTACAAAAACATCTTTGTTCAGGCACTAAAAAATATTCTGAAATAAAAAAAAAAAACATTGTTTCCCTAAGAGAAGATCTGATGTTTCCATCAAAAGCCCAAACTCCTCAATCTTTCCTCCTTTATCCAGAAATATTTCCACAGCTCTCAACTTTTTCCCCTCAGTTGGCGCCATAAAATTCTAAAGAGGATTTTTTATACGCATCAAAAACTTATTTTTCCACCAGCTTAACAGTTCCAGTCGATGTCTACAGTAAGCACACCTCGATACACGATTTTTTTTTTTTTTTTTTTTTTTTTTTAAATCCAACCCTCAAATCACCAACACATTTTCCTAGATTTTTGTCCTCTTCCAAAAAAAAAAAAATCTCTATAAAAATCTTTTGTCGTCTCACTCTTCCATTGGCCATCATTCCCTTCTCCATGTTGTAGTTATTACATTTGAAAATCACGTGAAATAATTCAGCGTTTGTGTATTTGTCGAAGCATTTCTCTTAAACTAGATTCACTCATTCGTCAGTAAGTCTGAAATGCTCCAGACTCCAAAGCTGCGTTCAAATTTTTTCACCAAATTCCCTTTTGTCACTTGCCTTTTCGTTCCTCTTTTTGAAATAATCGACAGAGTTCATGGAAAACAAGCGAAAATAATACAGGAAATTGGTGCAGTTTCAGTATTACTTAATAAGAGAGAGAGAGAGAGAGAGAGAGAGAGAGAGAGAGAGAGAGAGAGAGAGAGAGAGATGTCTCTTGCTTCTCTCAGTTCGAAGTCTTGCCTGCTGCATCTGCGATCACCCTCTGTACCGCTTATGCCGAAACAAATCAGTTTTTACGCTTAAACTTTCCATCCTGACATTCTCTCTCTCTCTCTCTCTCTCTCTCTCTCTCTCTCTCTCTCTCTCTCTCTCTCTCTCTCTCTCTCATACTGTTCTGTTTTTCATACTAGCTGTATTACATTTTACCCTCGTTAATTCTGCCAGCGGTAAAGAGAGAACCGGATAGTCGTTGCATTTTGAGTCATGCGACTTTTGGCGGAATTTCCGCTTTTGGAAAAGAATATTGTACATTCCTGAGATCTCTCGGTGTTCTTACATTAGAGTTTGCGAGAGGATTCCTAGCCAAAACGCATGCTTGAAGAATGTGAGGACACAGTGAAAATGTTCCTGTCACAAAGATTAAAATGTATATTTTGCTAATTTCCAAGGCAGGATAAATTTATGTTTCTGTTCCTGATGATTAAGGTAGTTTAACCAAATGGAATTATTAATCAGTCTTTCTGTTACGGTAAAACTGGAACTTTTCATGAAATGTATTCTTACATTTCATGTATTCTTACATTCTGTGTTCTTACATCCTTTAAGCATTCGCATTTGTTGTATATGTATATTTTCATATAACAGGTATACAATATGATTTTCTCTTGTTAAGTGCAATAAAAAAAAATCATGCTGCATTGCATTATGCTCTCTCTCTCTCTCTCTCTCTCTCTCTCTCTCTCTCTCTCTCTCTCTCTCTCAACTGGCAAAAGAGTTTCTACATCGTACCAGAGAAGAATTTACGCATCCTGTCGTGTAAATACTAACTAAGGCAATATGATCCGCCGTAAAACAAACTTTTTTTTTTTAGGTGCTCTGACCACAAAGTCTCCTCTGCTACGACAGATTAGAGAGGGCCCGGGGTATAGACAAAACACACACACACACACACACACACACACACACACACACACACACACACACACACACAGAAGATAGCAACTTAAATAACGCGAACAGCGCGGGAGTAGAGAGAAGCTGTCAGGCTTCCAAAGTTTCGGCGTAAAACCTGATTTGTCCGGGTGTAAGTGGCACACAAGGTGGGAACTAATGTAAAGGATGCCCGAACTGTCAGGGGCGGGAGATGTACGTCCTAATAAAAGTGAAAAGGGTTGATTTATTTATCTGTATATTTTTTTTTTCGTGCTTTTTATGACGCGATATTGACAGAACTTGAAGTAACTTCTCTTCGGAAAATAAGAACAATAAAAGGGAACGAAGGAAATAGAAGGAAACTATAAGAAGGGGGTGTGGAGGTTAAAATGGAAGAGATGTTATGGAAAAATAGAAAACAAATTTCAAAATCCAAATATTTCATTATTCTAAAGGAATGACAAATCGAATTTATCATTATAATCTGGACGAGGATTAGCGTAGAAAAACGCTAAAGCATTACTAAAGACGTAAAACAACGGGAAATAAATCATATGATTATTTTAGTGATCTTTTTATAAATAAGAGAATCCAGGATAAAATATGCAAGTGAATATGCGATTACATCAGAAAAAATTATTTGGAAAATACGTTTAGATATCTGGTTGTTAAACTGGGAAAAATTGATGCGTGTGAAAAGGTGTTAGAACTTCCAGGATTCAGCAGAGAAAAATAAACACCAAATCTGTTTGCAAATATTTCTTGGTAATGGAGGAAAGGGTGACGACAGTCTTTGGAAGGGAAGCATAATTTTTGTTTTAGTTTTGATTTTTAAATTTTATATTCTTCTTGTTTTTATGCCGTAGGTTGCTTTGACCATGACTCGTGAATCATATTTTCATGACGATTTTTGTTTGTTTGTTAATGGGTATTCTACAAATTATTTGTTATTTATTAACGGTAAAGTATCTTGATAAATTACAGTCTGGTGCATTTTGAAAGGCGTAGATTACAGCAATAAGATGGAAAAAATAAAATAAAGAAAAACAGTTATGAAAATACGACGAAGGGGCGTCAATATATGAAAAACACTCCTTCACGTGTTCCAAATTTGTCGAAGTGAATTCAGATGAAAAAGAGAAGAAAATGTTCTATGTGGAAGTATGTTTAGACATCACTAGGAGTTGTTAAGCAGGCGGGGGGGGGAAGGGCCTTTTATCTCAAAAGATAACTTTTTAGACTTCCCAGGCGTCAACATAGAGAGAAAAAAGATGAAAGCTTTTGGGAAAGATTTCCTGGTATTGGAAGAAAGATGAACGACTGGGGCCTTTTGAGGGAGAAGAAGCATTTGATGTTCTTAAAAAAAAGAAGAAAAAAATTGAATTTTCATATATATATATATATATTTTAATTTTGGGAATTTCTGAACACTTATGTATTCTAGGCAGACGATTGTTATGATAATCTCTGGAGGATACTGATCCCAGAGATATCAGAAAGTTTACTATTATCAACTTTGTCAGGTTGTGAAAATATAATCAAAGAGAAGATGTGAAATGATAAAACTAGCTTTTAGTTTTGTCCAGGTTCCATTCCCCATATGGGTTTAGTGGCGTCAATGAAACTCACGTGGTGCACTGTAGTCATTACTAAAGGGTGCTTGCAGCTTGCTTCCTGTCCTCAGCTGCACCTACTTTTTAGCCTGTTACTTTATCCTCATTTCCGTTTCTTTTCTTTAATCGTGCCGTCCGATTTTGGGATTTTTATGAATGTATTTTATGCTATCTTTATTCATAAAAAGAATTTATGGTTTATGTCCTGTAAATAAATACTATCCTTGTGCTGCGTGTATGTCGATAAGCTTACCATTTGCAACATCACTCGGGAATCAAATCACCTCCTGCTTCATTCTCTCTCTCTCTCTCTCTCTCTCTCTCTCTCTCTCTCTCTCTCTCTCTCTCTCTCTCTCTCTCTCTCTCTCAATTTTAACGAAACAGTGAATATGCCAGAAGTATCCATGACCTCCCAAGTCACTATTTCTCGTTCTGAAGTGCAATTGCAACCGAAGACAATCTGAACACTCGTAAAACCTTCTCACTACCTTCACATTAGTGGGATTAGAGAGGCTCCGCCGCAGGGAAACAGACACACACACACACACACATATAAAACTTCAATTTGCTTACAATGAAAAACCACGTAGTAGGAGAGAGAGAGAGAGAGAGAGAGAGAGAGAGAGAGAGAGAGAGAGAGAGAGAGGGTGAAAGGCTCCTGAGGTCAAAAGTTTCTGCGTAAAGCCTGATTTGTCCTTGCATAATGGGAAGACAGGTTTACCACGAGAGGGTAGACCAAAATAAGTAGCTCTCTCTCTCTCTCTCTCTCTCTCTCTCTCTCTCTCTCTCTCTCTCTCTCTTTAAGGTAAAGAAAAATAATCAAGCAAGTGAATGGCAAAAATTATTTCTCAAGAAACAGACGTAACAATAGAATTGAAAGAAAGGAAATTTGGGGCCTGTGAGATTTTTGTGCTTGAATGAAGCTATTTTTATGACACCCTTTGAAAAACGTTTATTACATTACTGTGTGTGTGTGTGTGTGTGTGTGTGTGTGTGAGAGAGAGAGAGAGAGAGAGAGAGAGAGAGAGAGAGAGAGAGAGAGAGAGAGAGAGGGTTCTGTGGGTAAGTATACTGAGAAATCAGTGAAGGTTGGTAACGATGATAATTTTTTTTTTTTTTTTTCAGGAGTCAACACAAGGGAATACTGTCATGAAAGTAACTGGGAAATATGTCTGGTAATACTGTTTAAATGATTGACGATATAGACCTGTTGAGGAAACAAAAACGTGGGATTTTCTCATATAGGAACCATTGTAGTTTAGTATATTCGTATATTCTGCTATTAATTGTTGTGAGCAACTTTGCAATCAAGTTTTTTTTCTCTAGAATAATGCATATTTTTGAGATATTATTTTAGTATGCAACACATATTATACTTTGCTAGAATTTATCAGTATACCAATCCTCATTGCGAAATCCTTCCTTTCTAGAAAAATCGTGGAAATATCCCATCACAAAAATCTTTGTAATTCATTTTATCCGGAATGGTAATTAGACGAATAATGATAAATGTAAGCGTTCGTTATTTTTTCCCTTGACTTTGGCGTCTTGTCATGGTAAAAGAATTAGTCATGAAACTGTATCTTTCATAACTAAATATGCATATTTGAAATGATAAATGAATTGAAATGCATAACAGAAAAATGGCATTACTCAACCCGCCCCCTCCAATAATAACTTTAGAATATATGGTACAGAAACAATTGAATGCTAGTGAAATGTAATGCACCTCGATTATTGTTATGAACTGATTAACAATGATGCGAGATCAGCTTTAAGAAAATAACATTACTTGAAACCCTCATTTTTTATTTTTATACAAGAAGCTTTTGTGAGTTTTTTTTTTTACTGATTGACATAATCCATCAAGATGCTTCATGAGGTGACTCGATAAAGTGTGGAAATAGTGAAAATAGTCAGTAATGAGAGTTTGATAAACGCGTAAATCAGCTTTCTTTTGACGTGTGAATTGTGTTGTCATTATACGAATATATATATATGTGTATGTATGTATGTATGTATGTATGTATGTATGTATGTATGTATGTATGTATGTACGTACGTACGTGTGCGTGTGTGTATAATGATTTAGTAACTTCAGATGTCAGACAGAATTTAATCCTTGAGTAATAAGAGTGTGAATTATATTATATACATTTTGTGAACATACAGTATTATATATGTAAGAGAGAGAGAGAGAGAGAGAGAGAGAGAGAGAGAGAGAGAGAGAGAGAGAGAGAGAGCCTCTCTGCTCAGAGGAGTGCATCAAAATTACCAGGCTGCCGTTGTCGAGAGATGATTAGGTATAATTTACGGATCGAATGTATTGCGTCATACATAACCTTCCCGAGAGTTGGGTGGTGTTCATTTTCAGCCCGACCTCCTCGCACACGTTGTTCATTAACCTTGCGTGTACAGGAGTGTTTACGATCTGAAATTAATGAGATCGTAAAGTGGCTTCGGACGGAAATGCATAGAAGGAGTTGCGTTGCCTCGCAGGAGACATGCTTGCGAAATGCATTATTGCGCCGGTGTTGAAGTGAGGTTTGTTTATGTGTCGGGTAATTCGGAGTGGTTGCGATGCAAAGTCTCCTCATAACGGAAAGTTAAACAAGGGAGATAGACAAAAAGGTGTAGATATTATCGATGGCCAGTTTCGTATTGCTAATTTGTGTTTGTCGGAAACGTGTGATTCTTTAACTGACATCTCCATCTGATCGGTGTTTAGAAGTAAGGAGAAACAGAAGTTTTTAATGGAACATTCGCTACTAAGATATATATATATATATATATATATATATATATATATATATATATATATATATATATATATATATATATATATATATATATATATATATATATATATATATATATATATATATATATATATATATATATATATTTTGTTAGTGATTCCTATGACCGATTTTCCAGCACGAGATAAATATATTTGGTAATAATCCTACGCCAGTTTCATCCTCCTTCAACCTTTGGTTTCACTTTACAAAGAAACATAATATAGAGAGTGTTTGGAATGCCAAGTGGGGTTCAAATAAAGAAAATGTTATGAGGTCACTTTAACATTATTATTTCAGTTACCAGGCAACTTTTTATTTTGTAGTCGATACTTTTCTGCGAGAATTATGTTCCTTTTAAATTTCAATCATTAACCTGGCGAAATTATAACGGCCTTACAATAAACTTGAGTCAGATCTCTCACAATTGAAATACCTGTAACATTAAGATGACACTTTCCCTTCTTCCGTAGACAGATTTTAATAGACACTTACTCTTCCGTGATTCGTATTTTGAGAGGGATAATTGAAGCATTTCCTTTTATTTGTAAGAGTTCTTTGAAAAGCGCTATGTGAGTTGATAACTCATCAGATTTCATAAAGGTCTGGGTTCACGATTCCAAATACAGTTTTACATCTTGTTTTGCATGAGTATTGTAGGCTCCTCTACCATTCCAGGGAGCATATTTGTTGCACAGGTGTCTACGTGAACTCATACACACGTGATCCAAGTTGACATTTTGGAAAACAAGATTGCAGTTCTCTTTTATGTAAATACTTTTTGATATGTCACTCTATACAGACAACCTTACGTACTAGTAAAGGCTCTAGATCTGTACTTTTCTGGATTTTTAAAAACATATTTATTTCAACGCTCAAGAATTTCATGCAAGTAGTCCCCAGGAACCTTATAAATAATTTCAAGTAATCCTGGCGTTTTTGTTGCATAGCTCCTTCAATATTCCATTTAATTTTTATGGACAAACATCGTCGGTATATTTGCTTTTCCTTATTATATATCTAACATTTCCTGTATACACTGATACTCAGCATATCATTACTTACTGCGTATTTATGCCCAGAATTTCCACAAAATATCGATTTATTTATGTGGTGGAAGAGAGGCTGCCGCATACCAGCATTTACTTTACTTTCTGACTTCTGTGAACCGTGTCTATAGTCATTCAGTTGGATTCTTTATATTATACAAAGTTTGAGAAATACTACTTTTTTGCAACTGAAAGTAGAACATTTTGAAATGCATAAAGAGTAATAGCTTAATGAGTAATTAAAAAAATCTGTAGAATTTTATTTTATGAAGATGTATAAAGATAAGAGAAATGGGATCTTTAAAGTTTATGAAAACTCTCCTCCGAGATTACCAGTAGAGAATTACAAGGAAGAGATTCCTTGGGATAAACTTTTGTGGCATATATAGAGGAAAAATGTTTGGATGAAACATGATGGACTTTTAATGCTATGATGTCTGCATATCTAAAATGTTTACACTTTTCATGTTAACGTTTTGATAATTTAACTCGCCTGTCAAAGCTGGTATATTAGATTTAGTTAAACCTCCAAAAAAAAGATATTGTTCTCCAAAGCGACTAAATGGATAACTCGTCATTAACTGAACGTACCATCTGCATAAGCAAATAAATGAAAGTTGGTAAACTGATGTCAGTCCGTATGCAAATGAAGCTGTGTTTATTAGACCACGTGATTCAAAGTTTGAAAAAAGTGTATATAACTTGGGGGCTTTATCTGATTTTATTCAAATTTGGTTTGTGGACTACTGTATGTGAGGTCAAGCGGATAGTGGAAAAATCTATACCCATTTGCATACATCAGGCAACCTGTTGGCACACACACACACACACACACACGAGAGGTTCAGTAGGAGAATGGGTACCAGCCCTCGGGCTGGGGAGTTGAACAGCGGGCCTAGCGACACACTGGCCTAAGAAACAGGAGATCAGCGCCTGCCCTATGACTAATCCAGAAACAACTTCTGGACGGCTGAGGGAAAATACTAAACATTTTCCATGTAGGGTTAGCATACAAGAGCAAATGCCAGTTACTAATTTCGTGTCAGTCTTTGGGAAGATTAGGATTTGGAGGTCATGGTGAAATTGACTCAGGCTTTGTAGCTAGATGAGCATATCCATTTTCGGTTGTTATATATGCAGTGCATTTCATTTGTGTTATATGATATCGATCATATATATATCTCTTCAACTAGGTAATAAGAGGTAATGAGTAAATATATTAAGTATTTCACCTAGGTAATGAATAGGTAATGAAATATATTAATTAAGTTTCACCTTAATGAATAAATATATTAAGTATTTCCTTTGAATAGGTAATGAATAAATATATTAAGCATAATGAATAAATATATTAAATGAATATTTCACCCTAGGTAATGAATAGGTAATGAATAAATATATTAAGTATTTCGCCTAGGTAATGAATAGGTAATGAATAAAAATATTAAGTATTTCACCTTGGTAATGAATAGGTAATGAACAAATATATTAAGCATTTCACCTAGGTAATGAATAAATATATTAAGCATTTCACCTAGGTAATGAATAAATATATTAAGCATTTCACCTAGGTAATGAATAGGTAATGAATAAATATATTAAGCATTTCACCTAGGTAATGAATAAATATATTAAGTATTTCACCTAGGGAATGAATAGGTAATGAATAAATATATTAAGTATTTCAGTGCAGTGTTCAATTTCAGCCTTGCGTATTGTTTTATAAGATTGTTACGTTTACGATAAAATACTTTAAATTATATTCGTATTAATTTAACTTCAATATGAAAATAACAGTAAAATTGTGAAAAAGGATAACGATTAAGGGTATTGACAAAAATGTAATAAATAATAGACCTCATTCTTTTGCACGAACCAGCAACTGAACATTGCTCTTTGTAAAAGTAAAACGAAGCTGTCAAGCTCCGGTTTTACAAAAAAAAAGATTATTTTGCAAATTTCACCGTTACGAAGAGCGCGAAAACAGTTCAGATTTTTATGTAAAGGTCATCTTGTTTGTGTCAGCAATATTCAGTTTCGAGTTTCATTTGGGTATTATACGGAGGAATGTATATAAAGGGTCAGTGGACCAATTAGAGTTATATCTCGCTGTATATCTCAAACATGCTAGTCCCGAGTTCGATTCTCCGGGCGGCCAATGAAGAATCAGAAGAATTTATTTCTGGTGATAGAAATTCATTTCTCGGTATAATGTAGTTCGGATTCCACAATAAGCTGTAGGTCCCGTTGCTAGGTAATCAATTGGTTCTTAGCCACGTAAAATAAGTCTAATCCTTCGGGCCAGCCATAGGAGAGCTGTTAAAATAAGGTATACTTAACTTGTCGCAAAGGGGTTGATGACTTAATGAAAAAGGATGGTGGTTGGGTGGTGTAGATTAAGCGGGCTTATGCCAGCATAGGCCATTACCCTAAGTACGGTTATGCATGAAGGAGGAAAACTCTTCCCATACAACAGAGACGAGTTATGATGGCTTTGTTTATGGAAGACATTTAACCTTCTGAGAGCTGTTTTTAAGAGTTCATCGTTGGCTGAATGATACATGTCTTACTCAGTCCAGGTATTCAGTTGCATTTCATGAATATGCATTGGTACATCCTTAATGAACACCTGACTGGTTGGCGGACGGGGTATTTTGGGGTATGGTTCACTTGAGTGCCTTTTAGAGTGGGTATTATCTTCATCAGTAGTGTACAGTAAAGTATTAGGGTACGTGTTCGCAGAGGGAGGAGGTATTGTAAGCCAGTGGCCAGCAAGAATGCCTCTTATGTGACATTCAAAATATCTTTAGTTGATTTAACTGGTATTTTGTATTAAACATACGGTGGAATTGAAGCTTTTTTTAGAGACAGAGGAAAGGAGGGTGGTCGATTTACAATACCCTAAAAATGTATTTTCCCGCTGAATAAATAAATACTCTTCTGTGAACTAAGGCTTGTTATATATATATATATATATATATATATATATATATATATATATATATATATATATATATATATATATATTGCATGCGAGAGATTTTTCTTTATTACCAGGAGATAAAGACGATCTCTTAAAGTTAAATCCTGAATATTTTGTACTAGTTTTTGGGCCGAGTTTGGTGGTCCAAACTGGATTCTTATTCCTCTTGTTTCTTGCAACACTTTTCCAACTTATAGGACACCAGCTTAATCTAAACAAACGAATCACCTTACGTGTTAGTTTTCATAGTTTCGCAATCAAAGAGAAAATATGAGGTTATGAAGACACTTTTCAAGTGTCATAAGTCTTATGTTAGTGATAATCTCTTTCTGTCACTCTTCAAAGACATAATTTAATACTGTGTAATAGAATTGTCATAATAAGGGGATTTGTTTGCTGACAGAAGTATAAAAAAAACACACAGTAAATTTCGGTTTCAAAATCCTCTCTCTCTCTCTCTCTCTCTCTCTCTCTCTCTCTCTCTCTCTCTCTCTCTCTCTCTCTCTCTCTCTCTCTCTTTAAGGATATGACATATTGCCGCTCTCTGTACAGTGCGTGTCACTTCATAGGTGCTATGGGTTTTTTGGTACTCAATGCCCGTAAAAAGGCTTTAATTAGCAGCATCAATATCTAGCACTAATCAGTCTGTGATTGTCCCTCTGTTCACAGAATGCGGATGCATTTGTGACGGTATTGAATAACTGCAGGATTTATTTTTCTCCAGTTCAAGCCCTTACCTTTTTCATTAAGTTTTTTTTGAGGAAATTAATACTGTTTTGTTTTTATTTATTTTATTTATTCTTGTAGGAATATTTTCAGTGTTGAGGTTATGGCTTTGTTTTGCATTCTGTCGAAAGCGATTGAAACTTTGCAGAGTGAAAATGTTGATTGTAAGATGTGTTCGGGTAATGAGAGTGAACGGAAGCGAGAAAGAAGGAACATAAAATATAATGTGGATGTTGGAAGCTTGGGAGCGGTTAATCAGTGCAAGTATTTAGGAGTAATATATAAAGGACGGTAGGATGAATGAAGAGGATGAGTTACAGAACAGGTGAAGTAAGAAAGGAATGCATTGAAGGACTGTTTGAACCAAATCTCTTTCATCGACCTTAAGCATGAATGTTAATTGCAAATACAAGGAAAAATATTGAGAATTTGGGTGTAATGAGAGTGGCATGAGAAGAATTGTTACTGTGAGAAATATGGCGATACGTATTAGCGATACATAGGTTAATATTGGTGAAAGGATTGACCAGAATATTTTGGTACGGTTTGGGGAAGAATTAAAATTTAAATGGACAGTGACCGTTGTGATTTTTTGTGAGGAACCACCCCTGTTTAGGGAAGGGAACTTACTTTAATAAACAAAAAATTTGTGTGTACATAGAACCTGTTGTTGCTTACTTTTGCCTTTGAAAACTGAGCTTTTTCTTAGTGGTCACCCATTCAAGCACCAACCTGACCCAACATTACTTAATCGAAAGACTAGGAATATAACGTCTGTAATGAGAGAGAGAGAGAGAGAGAGAGAGAGAGAGAGAGAGAGAGAGAGAGAGAGAGAAAATGCAAATGCTAAACTAAACCTATATGACATTTTATTTTGTTGTGCCCTTATCACATTTGCATAAACGTCCATTTTGCAAAAGTCACTGTTAAAGCTGCAAGCTTAAAATAAAATATTTTTGTAGATGGTCATTCTTTAAATTCTAAGCCATTTTATCACGGAATAATATTTGAATAATTTACATTTTTGTATTTGCGTGTGTGAAATTAGCATAAATTATACGTCCGTATATCATTTCCAGCATTAACTCATTTCACATAGGGGCTGGCTCGAGAGAAAAATTAAAAAATTGGTCATGGATGGAAGCTTTGTGTAGAACACTTCCACAATATTAACTTGTTCATAAACCTAAAGAAACCTCCTACACATACTGTAACATTTGCCCCCACCTTACGCGCACAAACTCTCTCTCTCTCTCTCTCTCTCTCTCTCTCTCTCTCTCTCTCTCTCTCTCTCTCTCTCTCTCTCTCTCTCTCTCTCCTTTTGAATACTGAGGCCACTTACTTTCTGATAATCTCTTCACTCTGTCTCTGTAGCCATTTTTAGTTTCTCCTCTCCGCCTTTCTTATATAACCTTTCCACCTACCTATCATCACTAATTTTTCCCACATGACCAAACCATCTCAATACTTTTGATTACGGTTATATATTTGTACATTTCTCACCCTTTTAGTTCTTTTTACGCCACACACATACTTCATAAGCTTCCACCTGTTTTTGTCCATTTGCATTCTACATCCACACTTTACTTCCACTGAGGAGAGTTGGTTAAACAGTCCCCTCATGCTTCCATAGACACACCAGGGTTCCTCCCTCATTCTGTGAGTCATGACCTTTTCTCATCATCTAAAATGTTTTCTCTCGGATAACTGTACAAATCTACAAGCTCCACTCGTCTACTATCAAATCAGCATTCATTGCACCATTTTCTTGATTTACATAAATCCCCATAAATCTTAATCTTTGTAACCTTGACCTTGAACTTCTTCTCTTGCAGACACTTTAAAAAACTATTAAGTTATTCTCTGCAGTTTTTCCTCATTATCTCCTATCAGTACAAAGCTTCTAAGCATTTCAAGAAGGTGGAGTCTTCTGCATTATATAATATTTCATATCTTGGAAGTATGATGTTCCGCTTCGTGCACCAATTTGGTGGGTTTTTATAATATTGTAAATTGTTCCGGTGTAAGTGGCCGGAGGTGCCCTTTGAAAGGCGTGCCGTGGTCAGACCAATGCCCAAAGTATCCTCCCTCACTTGGGTACTTGTATTTGCCCTGCGAATTGACTTCTATAAGGGCATGGGTTATTTTCACCTTAAATAATAACATAGATTCTCCAGGTCTGCTTGGTAGGGTCGACGTTCCTTTGAAATATCGTAAAAAAACGGCTTTCTCCTCCTACGTGTAGCGATTATTCTGTGTTCTAATCTTTCGACTGGTATTCGTGGTTATTGTAACATGTCTGGATGATTGTTTTCAGGTTGTTTTTTGATAGCTTTATTTGTATTACGTTGCTGAAAAGGGCTTGTAAAATTCTGTTCATCTCTTGGCGTACGTTGTCATTACGAATGTACATAATGATTTACCCTGTTTGATGTAAATTTCTGTCCTCGACTTCCTCTGTTACTCAGTGATATGAACGTCCATTAATGACAGTGTGTTATCGGCTTTGCTTTCAGTATCCATATATATATATATATATATATATATATATATATATATATATATATATATATATATATATATATATATATATATATATACATACATATATATATATATATATATATACATACATATATATATACTGTATATATATTACTTTGTACAGGTTACTGAATCATCAAATTAGCTGTGGAAACAAGAGTGCGTTTGCAGCTAGTGTTTCTTTCGAACCTACTGGACCTTTAAATCTAAACTCACAGCCTTTCAGTGCTGTGGAGATTCTGAAAGGAATTCAAGTTGAGGGAAATAAACGAAGGATATTATTAGTAGTATATAAGAGCGAAGGAGGTGCTTTCTAATATAATTTTAATTAAATCTAGGTTGTATTTCAAATGGTAATGCGTCATAATATATTTCAGGAACAGTTGAAATTAGTATCGTTTCATGTAAATATTATTCCTCATTAATTTAATTATGGATGTGGAAATTAAACAGATATACATATAAAAAAAGTGTCTACAGTAGAACCAGAAGTGGAAATATCGCTCATTACATGATTGCTAAGTAGCGACTGAGTATACTAATAAAAAAAGAAGTTTTGTTTTCTTATTGGTTAAATATAGCAAACAGTCATTGTTGCCTTATTCAAACTATAACTCAAAGGAGAGTTGCTGATTAAAATAAAAGGCGATTTATCCAGCGTCCTATATATACCGAGAGTCATTATCTATATATTTGTAACTGTAAAATATCACGAGACGAAAAGATGCGATTAAGTTCAAAAAGGGAAATTTTCTTTTTAAGGACTTCGAGTCGGTTCGAAATAAGTAGTCTTTTTCAAGGACTTTCTTTGATATCTTGTTAAATAATGCTTAATGTGAGATCCCGTTTTTTCAGCCCCTCGCCTTTGTGCCTTTGAATCAACTCTCTATAAAAAAAAAAAGTCCTCTCCATCCCTGATAGGGGTATTTTCAGCAACACTTATAAATGTCAAACTGTGGATGTTGCGTTTATTTTCCCCCGGCCAGGGAAATCCATGCCCGGCTCATGCTAATAAGGACTTTTCCTGTAAATTAAGGGGTTGCAATTACCATTTAAATGAGATCCCAAGAATTATTGGGAGGTCCTAAACTCTTAAGATTTAATGGATTCCTCATAAATACCCAAGTTATTGCCTCATTCGGTGAAGCGGGAAGTGTTTTATTTTTTGCCTGGGATGTTAAGTATTGTTGCTTGGCTATTAAGGCTTTCACTGTGCATTGCAACGCATATCATGGTTTTTCCTTCTCGTTTGGTCACGAGGGGAAATTGGTCCTGTTGAAATCGCCTTTCAACACACACACACACACACACACAGACGCTCGCCCCCAAAAAAAAAAAAAAAAAAACTGATCTCTATCAATAATTTTTTCTTTTTTCTTTTTTGCAAGGTGACATTTTGCAACATTCGCCCCTCCGACATTTATATAAGTACACGACAAAAATAAATTATTGAATAACATTGCAAACTTGACAGTGGAATTTGCAAGTGCCACCATACGAAAATAAAGTGCTGAGTGAAGCATCACTTCTCCAAAGCGTTTATTTATCGATTTTGCTGTCGAAATATCCCTGAGAGTTACCTGACTTACAAAGCATCTTATATAAAAAATCCTCTTTAAATGCTTTCAAAACGAACAATAAACTGATAAAACGCAGAGTAAATAGCTTGTAAATTGCTCTTTGTTCTCTTGAGTCCTCCATTTCAAGCATTTGTTTAATATATATTGATGATTAACCAAGTTGTTTGGATTAATAATAACAGAGTTCCCTTCATCCCTTATTATGAAATAGATGTGTTCGAATAGATTTGTTTTCATTTTTCTCCTTAATGGCTTTGGATATTTTAATTGAGAAATAATAATGATGTCAGGATAGATTAAGCTACGCGAGCAACGTTGCGGTGAGAGAGTTCTCTCTCTCTCTCTCTCTCTCTCTCTCTCTCTGTATTTTCTTAATCTATGTAACAGAGGAAAATTTTTTTTTAAGTTTAATTGACAACACTGGTTTAATTTTGTTCTCTCTCTCTCTCTCTCTCTCTCTCTCTCTCTCTCTCTCTCTCTCTCTCTCTCTCTCTCTCTGTATTTTCTTAGGCTATGTAACAGTATAAAAAATTCTTAAAAACTATAATTGAAAACATTGGCCTAATTTTGTTTTCTCTCTCTCTCTCTCTCTCTCTCTCTCTCTCTCTCTCTCTCTCTCTCTCTCTCTCTCTCTCTCTCTCTCTCTGTATATTTTTAGTCTATGTAACAGAGTAAAAAAAAAAATTAAAAGCGTTTAACTGAAATCATTGTCCTAATTTTATTCTCTCTCTCTCTCTCTCTCTCTCTCTCTCTCTCTAGTGACTATGCAAGCTCTCACGTTTAAAAATATATAGTGAACTGTAAAGGGAGATTCAGACTGGCAAGAGTACTTAAAATAAGCTGGGATTAGCAGTTATTCCTCTTAATTAATATGACGTCGACACAGTTATACTACATCAAAGGCGAGGCTGCCATCAAAATGGCAAATTCAAAATTGAATCACGTATATTTAAAAAAAATATTATGATGTTTGAGAAAATCGACACAGGAATTCTGTCCGTGAAAATATAATAATGATATCGCTCTAGCGCCTTTAATTTCTGTTCATGATTAAACTTAATGGACAGCAATATTTATTCAAACTCGGTTAGAAGGATTGTTATCTCACATAAGTATCGTTTTTAGGAAAGTTGAGTTTCGTATCAAAGGTTTATATGTAATGAATTCTGATAAATGGAAATGCTTCATTTTAGTTTATTCAAAACATATAGTTTTTTCTTTCCAAGGCAGATGAGTTGAGTTCTAAGTTCGTTTGTGATCAAAATTCGAAGTCGCGCTTTTCATTATGGTATTGGGTTGCATTCTTGCAAGAGCAGTTCATTTCAGATTAGATTTAGAAGACTGGTAGTGAGTGATGGTAGGAAATTTGGGCGAAGTTTCGACAGATGAATTCCGATGACTCATCGCAGATGTTGGCAGGGAATAGGAATAAAGATGGAACTGTCATGTTCCAACAGTTGAAAAAGATGAATAAGAATGAAGTCAAAACCAATAAATTCCAGGAGTTGATTATGGATTTGGAAACAAGAATGAAATAAGAAAAAAAAATAGGTTTTAGCGATGTTGGTAAGGAATTCGAATGAATGAGAGCATCTAGAGAAACTCCAATACTTGAAAGTGGATGTTGATAGGAAATATAAGTGACGTGAAAGCAGATTAGTTCTGTTGTTTGATTATAAGTGTTGATGAGAATTATAAGTAAATCAAGAACAGATAAGTTCCAACGAATGATTATGAATAATGATAAGGTATATGAATGAAGCAAAGAGTAAATAACTTTCAGTGATTGATTACGGATATTGGCACAAAATGCAACGTTGGAGAAAGCAAGACAGATGGATTGAATATTGGTGAAGTTAGAAGATAGATTCTATCCGTTGACTGTAGAAGTTGATAAGGAGTATGGATGAACTTCGAGGAGGAAATCGAGGAGAAAACTTCCAAAAAAGAATAATTAATATTGACAAGAAATATTCCTAGTTAGAAGATATAATTTCCGTCATTTAATTATGGATGTTGACGGAGATTAAGAATTAAATCAGAACAGGTAGGTGACCATAAATAATTATGGATTAGACAAGTGAAGTCTGAACTTGTAATGCCCCACATTTTCAAGTTTCGTCTCCGACGGGAGATCACACACAATGTACGGGTTATATAGATAAAATTAAGCTACATGTAGTTATGAGGGGGACATTCTGAAATGCATTTTCATCATATATTTCGCAAATTATTTTGAATGACTGAAAACAGGAAGACCGTTCTATCAGATCATCAAGATTTGGAGCACTGAAGCTCATGTAGTTTCGAAAACCATTCATTTGATTAAAAGGACAAAGTGCGATTAGGCACAACAATAAGTTGAAGAAAACTTCGAAGAAACTCATATCTCCAGAAAGACACAGTGCGGTCAGACGGGGGCTGAAGAAAGCATAACAGAGGATGGATTAAGTACCGAAGTTTGCGAAGAACTCGCAAACTTGACTTCTTTTTTTTCCAGCGTCAGTAGGTGCCGTGACCGTAAATTTAAGATAACTGCATTGCGGTACTTCCAGGAGAGAGAAAAAAACAACAAACCACTGTTGTTGAGAGAAAAACAACTTGCATTGTGTCTTTTCCAAAAGATGATGGAATCGAGACGTTTATAGGCTGTCACGGCAGCGTTGGGTAACGTTTTTGGATGCATTGTAAACGTTTTCGTTGGTGAGTTTTCGTTCGAAAGCTCTATAAAGACAATTTGTTGGAGTTGAGGCATTACTGCTGACTTTGTTTCCAAAGTAGGAAAAAGTTTTTTACGTTTCTTAACGAAATAGAGGGGAGTTCTATTCAACTCTCTATCCGTCTGACCTTATATTTAAAATATGTGTTGGCGGGGAATCTCAAGAGCAATTGATTACTTGGAAAAAATCTCCGTAAAAACATCTATTAAGCCGGTCCTCCAAATAATCTGTTTTAAAACTAAGGATTGGGGAATATTGAAAACACCTCGCCCATTATTCATTCAGACATCTGTTACGCATTTATAACGAGAGAGAGAGAGAGAAAAGAATGAAATCTTTTTTATATAAAACGACAGATATACGTAACCCATAGCATAGATGACATTAAAAAGCAAATTTAACCTAAATTCTTACCATAAAGGTCATAGAAATATTGATAAAAAGCTTCATTTCAGCTGCTGTTAGTAGTCTGCTCCGCTCACCAGATGGTGCAAATGTACAAATGTTTGAAAATTCAATCAAAAGAGATGAATGTAACCGAATCTCTTTTGAAGAGAGAGAGAAAAAAAAAAACAAATATGCTTTCGTTTAAATGAAGCAGTTAGGGGATACATATCAATTTAAATTTTAATAGGGTTTGGAACGTATCGAAGAACGGGAAATAACCGTTGTCAACAAAATTTGTAGCTGAAGGAATATAATAGAGAAAATAGCGCACGGAAAACTATTGTTTGCCGTATAAACCATTACGAGTCTTTGGGCTGTCCCAGGTTTTAGGTTAATTTAGCATATTTTACCGTCATTTTTTACCATTGTAGTAGTACATTTGCGCATACAACTGATAAATATTTCGCCTCCCTATGTTACAACCTTGTACCCGTGCTGGGCATAACGCACTGACTATTTTTCATTCAGCTTCCTGAAGCTCTCTGATCTACAGAATCTGTAGAATCACTGTAGCAATGCGTGGCGGTACAGGAGGCTGGTTAAATTGGTTATATGACCCGATAGTGTCAAATAAAACTCGATTTCCTGGTAGCAGTTGACCTGACATGGTGTTAGAGTGGCAACCATACAAAACTTTTTTTTTTTTTAAATCTTTGAAAACGCTACCTTTCCCGTTTTTCTTTATGTTCAAGAGCTATTTTTATTCGGTTAAACAGAAAATTTATAGAAAATTAGAATAATCTTTCAATGAATAAGCAGTTACATATAGCGTCTTGTCATTCGCTCTGGGATCATTCTACTATGTCTTATTCCTTTCCATCCGAAGAATTGACCAAGATGTAGAATTTTGCAGAGATGAAGAACACTTAAGGGGCTCATAATGCCATTATATGGTGCATAACAAACAGAAAAGAAAGCCTATTTAACTGATTGCTTGTTCCATTCGTTAATCTGAATCCTACTCAAGCGCATCAGCTAAGACTTGCAGATTGTAGTTTGCAAGCAGTCTTTATAACAGATCTTATAACAATACATAGTTTAAATGGGTGAGTGAAAGTGAGGTCACTTGTAATCTACCTCACTATCGATATTAATAGCTCTTCCTTTATTAAGTCCGCTAACGCCAGGTAAAAATGATCGAGGTAAACGAATCAATATCTGTCTGTATTTCTTCATACGCACCATTTCATCTATCAAAAGCATGTTTCCTTTGAGATCGCAATATGAAGGAGAATAACTAGCCATGTGTTTTATGTAGAAAAAGGTATTGCAGGAGAGTCTAACTGAGAAACTTAGAGCGATAATGAAAGAGTTTTTGACATTAGATCCCCTGAATTCCCAGAGTTCATGATGGAACAACAAGGACCGCCAATGAAGGAAGCTGTCTTGATATTGGTGGGCACTGAAGTTTTCGTAAACAGGTGGTCAGTAGGTACATGCATTAGCAATGAGTGGCTTACTTGCTTTGTCTAATGGTGGCTTAATTGAGATGTTGCAAAATAGAATCAGTAGGTCTGGTGTGAATGTCAACAGGTCTTCACAATGAGTCAAATAGAGTCAGCAGGTCTTCACAATGAGTCAAACAGAGTCAGCAGGTCTTCACAATGAGACAAATAGAGTCAGTAGGTCTTTACAATGAGTCAAATAGGGTCAGCAGGTCTTCACAATGAGTCAAATAGAGTCAGCAGGTCTTCACAATGAGTCAAATAGAGTCAGCAGGTCTTCACAATGAGTCAAATAGAGTCAGCAGGTCTTCACAATGAGTCAAATAGAGTCAGCAGGTCTTCACAATGAGTCAAATAGAGTCAGCAGGTCTTCACAGTGAGTCAAATAGAGTCAGCAGGTCTTCACAATGAGTCAAATAGAGTCAGCAGGTCTTCACAATGAGTCAAATAGAGTCAGCAGGTCTTCACAATGAGTCAAATAGAGTCAGTAGGTCTTCACAATGAGCCAGTTCTCTTCAGAGAATAAGTGAGTCAATCTGTTCACCTAATCAAAACAGGGTCTTACTAAATACTTGGAAATAATAGCATTGTCATACACGAATAAAAATGCATTGTTTCCAACAATGAAAAACAATGAAAGAATATATCTGGCTTTGTCATCTTCTTGAATGCTGAACTGTAATGAAGGAAATACCTTTATAATGAGGTATGTGCAGTGACAGTGAAATTCATGTATGCGGAATAACTGAGAATTTTCTTACCAGGTCATTAAAGTCTTACATTCGTATACATGCGAATACTAAATGATCATTTATCAGTCTCTCATAAGTAACTGAAATTTATAGTAAACTAAATGAGATACCTGATATATTAGTAACCTGTAATAATGCTTATGCACATTATTACCTGCTATTAAGGCTAAAATATAAATAGGTAAAGGGTCACTGCATTGCAGAGATAACTCACTTTTGACTCATGGTTGTCAAAAAACGAACCAGTTTAAACTTACAGAAAGCTTACACAGTTAACTAACTGTACTGGAATGTAAGCATAGACTTAAACTAAGGGTTCGTCTACACTACAGTTGAACATGTCATAAACACATGCTGGGTACTTATCGCATACATATCACAAACAAGTTGAAAACAAACCAACGACGTCAAATGGAAAACGTGTGTTTGGCAAATGTACACTGGATCAGACTGGCGTTGAGTCGTTGACTTGCATTTAACCTGTTTGTGATGTGTGTGCCATAAGTTGCCGACATTTGTTCATGACTTATTTTACTGTAGTGTGGGCCCACTCTAAAAATGAGTACAGCTAATAAGTCCAGACTCAGTTTCATTGAGAGATAAGCTTAGAGCAACAATATAGAGTCACTTTTAGAGTAACAATATAGAGTCACTTTTAGCTTTGCGCTCATAAACAGTAATTGATTCTCACCATCCGGAAAAATCTCTTATCACGCTGTGTTTGAATATGTTAAGAGTTGGCGGGAATGTGAAGTTCATTTCACCAATCAAACATGATTCTTATTTTGAAGTTACCATAAAAACATAACATTGCCAAGTCACTGGCACAAGTACACACAGAAGGCTTCATACTGAGTCACAGGATAGCATAAGGACAATATTAATACGGTGCAGTCACACCATTAATGGCAGGGGATACTTCAAAGGCCTCGCCTAATCCAACAATACGAGAGGATGTATATGGCCCAGGTAACTTAATGAGCTCTCACCTGCCGCGACCGAGATGATTCGGGTTATTGGCCCGCAATAGACATATTAATCTGACTGAAGGTGCTGTATTTCGCTCCTGGTAATGAGGCAGGTAAATTAACCGTCGATTTAGCGAGGATTTTCTGTGGCGTTTAGGAATTTGAGGTGCATTATTCACTCTTTTTTTTTTGGGGGGAGGGGCCGGGTGTAAGACCCAAGATTCCTGTTCATGTAGAGTCCTTTCGTAATTCGTTTTAAATTGTACTGAAAATGTCTATTGTGTGTCTATATATTACACGAGGTCTGGTGTCACTTCCTTGGGGTTCATAGCTCTGTATGAATTAGTTCCAGTTTGCTGCATTCAGTATTCAGTGGACTGCCCTTGCGTATACTATATGACTGTTCTGTGTTCTTCAAAGGCAGTCACTCTGTGGCACCTTATCTCAGTGACGAGATTCAGTTACGAATAAAGTTATATATATATATATATATATATATATATATATATATATATATATATATATATATATATATATATATATAATATATATAAATATATATTGACTGTTGTCGATCTTTTCGTATGTTATCATTCCTTTGTTATATAACTAAAATGGCTTAGCTTCTCTCTCATATTGTATCATTTGTTTGTGTCTGTTAAATATCTATCAAATGCACTAACAGTTTTGAATGAATTTCGGCGAATACATTTATAGATTGCCCCCCCCACCTCCACTGTCATTACTTCTCTTTGTAGTTCAATGATGATATTACCATTTGTAGCCAGAGAATCCATCTCTCGATAACAGTGAAGAGCGATATTTGTTTAAAAAAGTATACCTTAGTTTAACCAGACCACTGAGCTGATTAACAGCTCTCCTAGGGCTGGCCCGAAGGATTAGATTTATTTTACGTGGCTAAGAACCAGTTGGTTACTTAGCAACGGGACCTACAGCTCATTGTGGAATCCGAACAACATTATAGCGAGAAATGAATTTCTGTCACCAGAAATAAATTCCTCTAATTCTTCATTGGCCCGTCGGAGAATCGAACGCGGGGCCAGCAGTGTTTTAGCTGAGAACGGTACCCACCCAACCAATGAGGAACCAAAATTTAACCAATACCAATGTTATAATTGGCCTTATAAGAATGTAGATTTTATTTATACTGATGGTAATGATAAAGACACGCTGTTGGCTTAGCGACAAGTAGATTCCGAGAGCCTTTAAGTGAACAGTGTTAATAATTTGTATTACACAAATACACACACACATGTATATATATATGTGTGTGTATATAATATATATATATATATATATATATATATATATATATATATATATATATATATATATATGTGTGTGTGTGTGTGTGTGTGTGTGTGTGTGTATAATATATATATATATATATATATATATATATATATATATATATATATATATATATATATATATATATATATATATACATATATATACATTATATATATGTATATTTTTATTTATTTATATACATAAATATATATATGTGTGTTTGTGTGTATGTATGTATGTATACCTGTATATAGAATCATACTCATTGATGTGTGACTGTTCTCGCACGTTTGCGCCCTGAAGCTTGTTTAATAAAAAGCTCCTGACGATTTCAACTTTATTTATTTTTTTTTTCCATATTGCTCGCTCGTACCTGCTTTATCACGGCATTTTTCTCTCTGAAACTGTTCAACACAATTTCGTATCGCCTTTTTCCACAGACTGGATTGGTGTTCAAATATGAATACCTGTCCGGCTCATCTGATGTTTCATTTCGAAAGAAACGTTCTGCCACTGCGTGTTCTTTTTCCTATTTGATCCGAAATAATCGTTTCGTTTGGCAATATTTGTTCTTTCACTTCGATGACAACGCGTCCTGGTTCCTGGGTTAAATGGCTGTGACGGTAAAAACCCACGCTTTCTTTTTCAAGTAGGTTTTCATGATTTGCCCCCTGATTTGAGCCTGAGTTTCTTTCACTGCGTTATTTGTCGGTAGTTTGGTTCGTAATACGTTTCACTATGATTTGCTATTTAGGAGAATTCGTAGGAGAACGCACCGTTGCACCAATCGAAAGGCTTTGCTAAATCGTTGCGTAAGATTTTAAAGTGACAGTTTATGTTAAATGATCTTCATGGTACACAGTATCTCTCATTAAAATGTATTAAAGAGAATATAATTTCCTATTGTTTTGAATTAGAAGGGTTAGTTTTTTTTATATAGAAACTGTCTGGTGCATAAATTCCAGACAGAAGACAGTCTTTTCAAAAACAGAACTTTGAGAGAACTTGACTCTCAGAAGTCGTCAATAAAATTTTGTTACATTTTGGAAAGCTACCACAAGTCCTCTTAGTTGCTTCAATTGTATTTAATTTATTTTTTCAATAATCATGTTCATTCTGGCATTACTTCCCTCTTCAATCACGAATGAAAGTTAATTTATAGATGTCTAAAACCAATATGACTGCTATACTTCAAAATAAACTTCTAGTCAAAATACTTACAACTAATTTTATGTTCGCATTACCGTCTCCACGTAAGATTTCCGATTTATAACCGGTGTAGAATTGCAGAATCGTCGCAGTGTGTAACGTACACCCTCTTGGGTGTAGATTCTCAGGGTTGAAAGCGGGCTATGCCCAATATCTGACCACACTGGGCTATAAAATTGCTTGGCGAGTAGAAACAAAATTGGTGTGAGAATATGCTGGGATTTTGATAACGGACTGTTCTGTGCTTATGGAATTCACGGGGATCCTGAAAGTTTGGTGATATATTTCTCAGTGGCATATGTTCCAACCTTGCTTTAAGGTATGGAGAAATTTAGGCCTGAGTAAAGTATGAAGTAGCAATATATATATATATATATATATATGCTCTGATTATTATTATTATTATTATTATTATTATTATTATTATTATTATTATTACTGTTTTGTTAAATATGATGGCAGCCTTGGTTGCATCACATTGAACAAAACGTTTGAAAGAGGGCCTATAGCCAAAGTATATTATTATTATTATTAATTATTATTATTATTATTATTATTATTATTATTATTTTTATATTATTATTATTATTTTATTTATTAATATTATTATTATTATTATTATTATTATTATTATTATTATTATTATTATTATTATTATTATTAGTGCTGTAGTTGATACTGTCATTATGCTTCCTTACAGCCTTCAGAGAATCATTCGTCGATATATACTCTTGAGCAAAAGGAAAACAAAATATGCGTGTGATAGAATTTTTCGGGTCCCGAGAGGAGGAAACATCTTGCCGCGTCTCCGCAAAGGGAGACGTAATGCGGATATCTTTTCCGCATTTGTTCCTTCCTTCCTATCGTTATTCTCTTTTCGTTGTTCTTTTTTTTTTTTTTTGGGGGGGCGGCATGATATTTGTTCTTAGGTGATGTATTGCTAATAATTCTTAAAATGAAGTACCATCTCGTTGCTGGTAATTTATAGAATCTGAAATTTCTTGAAGATTTGTCTTTGTGTAATCATCAGTTTTTGCAATGGTCGTTAAAATCAAGTGTCATCTTACTGGTAATTTATACAGTATGAAATTTCTTGAAGAATTTCCTTAGTGTAATGATGTTCAGTATTTGTAATGATCCTTAAAGTCAAATATCATCTTACTGGTAATTTATACATTATGAAATTTCTTGAAGAATTTTCTTAGTGTAATGATGTTCAGTATTTGTAATAATCCTTAAAGTCAATGATGTTCAGTATTTGTAATAATCCTTAAAGTCAAGTATCATCTTACTTGTAGTTTATACAATATGAAATTTCTGGAAGACTTTTCTTTGTGTAATCATCAGTATTTGTAATGATCCTAAAAATCAAGTATCATATTACTGGTAATTCATACTATATGAAATTTCTTTAAGATTTTCTTTATGAAATTTCAGAGGATTGTTATCGAACTGACCTAAAGCTTCCTTACATTAAATTTAGGTAAATATGAGGAATTGAGAACGGGTCGTGATATATATTTTTATAACAATTTCTGTAATTGATATGCCATCGTGTTTCCTTATGATTTATACAATGTGAAATTTCAAAAAGATTTTTCATTGAGTAATGACGTTCAGGGGATTCTGTTATTGAAATGACCCAAAGCTTTAGTGTATTAAATTCTGACAAATGGAAAGATTTGAAATTATATATAACAGCTGAATTGTGGCTTTCAATTTCTTCTCAAGCCTTAAGCCAGTGCCCTGTTGAACGGGTCTCAAGTGCAACGGGAAGGAAATTTGGTATCCTGAGATAAAAAAAGAGAATGTTTCTTTTATTTTTTTAACTCATTCTCAGTACTCCGGGTATCGCGTGTACGGTACGTGAACATTTTTATGTTTTTACCACCTTTCATTTTTAAAAATTGTGGTTGGTTTTAGTTCTTTGCTCTGAAATCTGTTATGATACGAAAATATTAAGGACCACTTTCTCTCATGTACATATATTATATATATATATATATATATATATATATATATATATATATATATATATATATATATCACCTATATATCACCTATTCATGATATCACTTAACAAGTTCACATGTCAGCAGTGACCGTAAACGATAACCACACTCCCATAACTCTAGAGGATATAATGTAATTACTAAAAGGCTGGCTTAAAGATTTAAGGAAATTGTGTTGGGCCTCATTCAAAAAGCAACACTCAGCTTAAAAACCAGCTCCATTTCCATAACATATTACGTTGATTAAATATGTATGGAGCAATAATTGATGTGTGCATGGGCGGTAAATGAAAGGAAATGTTCTAAATTGTTTGTCTGAATAAGAAATGGTGGGCTGACCCCTTTATTAGAACTCTCGTATTTGCGCTGCCTATTTCCTCAGATTAGTGGAAAAACCCAGCTCACCACACATGTGTCCACGCCACAGTAAAACATGTCAAAAACATGTCGTAGACACCATCATAAACATGTATGCGATATACAAGACTTTTATTTGACTGTTTTGGACGTATGTATTTGCCATTGGCCAAGGCAGATCTATTGACATATCAAAAATATTGATAATTTTGGACGTATGTATTTGTCATTGTCCAAGGCAGATCTATTGACATATCAGAAGAACTGTTTCGCTCTTCGTCACAAACACCAAGTCATCCACACAGAATGATTCCGTTTTGTCATGTCAGTTTGGAAAGAAGACTTTCGTCTTGCAAAGCTCTGACCATCATGCTTTTGCACAAGAGTAATGAGAAACGAAAGTCTAGATACTGGGTGTATCCAACCTTTGACAATCATTCAAGGCATTGGCGGCGAAGTGCAAATCTTCTGAACTACGGTAATACAAGTTTGATGGATGCTCAACCCCGTATTGTTAGCAAGTCAAGATCTTAATACTATTCAGAATTAATGTTTCGTGCAGTTGGTCAACATTTGTCAGACTTGTTCCCCAATGACAGTCCTTGACTTGTTGATAACCTGTTTACGAGAGTGTGCGGCCAGGTTGGTGACGTGTTTATGACATTTTTTGCGAAAGATGGAATTGCATCAGTACTAATAAGCATTAACTGGTATACCATTATTCAGTTACAGATTTATCCGTTATTCAATTACAAGTTTAATGTCTTATGTGATAATACGTGTCTACACAAAGAAGCTCTCCCAGTCAGGTTGTTGGACTGCGGTTGCATTGTTATTTATCAGTCAAGTAAAAGCTTTAGAATGTTCCCCACGTCTTCGTTTTCCCATATTCCGCCGATAGTTCCACTTTTAAGGAGTGGGTTTATCTTCCCGAATGAACTGTGACGTCACTTATAGGAATGGTAAAAGTTCAGTGCTTATGTGTTCCCCTCCCATTGACTTAACGCAGCAATATGTAGGTACCTGTTTGGCGATATTACTGCAATAATATTAATTTCGATTAATATTGGATACAAATTTATTTAGTACTAGTATATCATAATTAAAATTAATAGAATTGCGGGAAACAGAGTTTCTGTTTACTGTATACTGGCTCATTATACATTCGCATTTTTTTTTCTTTAATCGTGGTCATTGCAATCACTGAAATGGATTAGTGACTACGTATTTTTAGGTGGTATTACAGATTTCAAAGTAGTATATACATATATTCTTTTTTGCATGTTCAGTATTCGGTGTTATAATATATATATATATATATATATATATATATATATATATATATATATATATATATATTAATTTATTTATTTATTTATACCACTGTCGACATTAATAAAAAAAGCTTTTGAAGGAGAGTATGTTTTCAGTAGTGAAATTCCACCTTTCCTAAGTCATAAAATCAAATACCCTCGTTCTTATATTTATGTGAGTTCACTTATTCAACTATGCCTGCAGGTAATATAAGACGAGTCTTTACTTTGTTATAAAAATCTCATATTTATGCTTTGACATCAAGTTCCTCAAAATAAATTAAATTCTTCGGGTACTTCGTGTAACACGTGTATGCAAGTGAAGATTCTTGCATGTATACAGTGAAATGTAAAGAGTGCAAGATTAGAGTTTCTCCCTACAGGGGAATTAATACAGTAATATCGAAGTATGATAATGAGTAAAAGTAAAAAAAAATAAACAAAATAAAAAAATCTATCATAATCTTCTGAGCAAGTGCGAGAAACGAAAAACCTTGGAAAATATGCTTGTAGAAAAAATATAGTCTTACTTAATAACTACATGAATCACTTGACATTTCTGTTTTGCGTTCCTTTCAAGATGATCACTTCCTAATTAAATAAGGCTGACGTGGTATTCACATCTGATAATACATTATGTCTGTCTAATGACTGATGACTAGGATTCCTCATCCGTCAAACTAATATATATCAAATCAGTATATAGCACGGTGATAGATTCTGATTGTCAAACACATCATAAGTGATGGCAGTGATATATATAAACGAAGATGGTATTTTGCACAGCCAGAATAATTTCCTAAAGTCAGTCAGATACAGGGAAGGCGGCTTTACCTTTTATATATTCGTTCCTCGAATATCACAATTTTATTGCCTCTCCGTACGATTTAGTTCAACATGAGTTGCTGGTTTTATAGACACTTTCCCTAACTATAACACAGTTAAGAAAGATGTGTTTATGATGCAGTTGTATATTGTATACTTTGGTGTTTATGATGCAGTTGTATATTGTATACTTTGTTTGAAAAATGTAAAGTCGTTTTTTCACAGAAAACGGTCGTATTCTTTTCTGACCTTGGTTAAAGTGTTTTAATTACCACACTCATGTTCATTAAGGAGATATTGATATTCCGAGAAAAGCTGTAATATTCATGAATTGATTTTATAAGGATATTAACATAGTGGTGGGAAGTTCACAGTTTGACAAATTGAAATCCTTCCAGTTATAATATAATCTTCTTGAAGATTTGTTTTATGCACTCGACGGGGATATGTGCAGCAGAGTCGGCATCAACTCATATACTTCTCCTGACAGTCCAGTGAGTTAAGAGTATTCGTCACAGATGTCAGAGATGTTATATACTATCTGTGGCTCGAGTCCACCAGGTGACTGTACTAATCAGTTACAACTCCCCTTCGGTATTACCCCGAGGTAGAGCGAACTGGATATCAAATGACATTTGTGGCTTGATGCGTGTGAATGTTTATCGCTATCTATAAAATCGGACGAAGCCTTCGTATCTCTTCTTACTCCTCCTGTTCCTCCCTTTATTTGAAAAAGAGCAGTGAAGCTGCACTTTCTCCAGCCACTTCTGGATTCCATTCCATTACTTTTCTTACTTCCACTCCATAAGCATTGTTCGCTCGCGATAACAGAGGCATCTCTTTTGTGAGACTCGTCGACCGGGATTATCAGATCTCAATACGGTAAGATATACCGCCGAGGATTGGTCTAGGTTTTTTTTTTTTTTTTTTTTGGTCGTCTGTGGATGTCTTCCATCCTTTGTTTATTAAGAAACTTTCTGGTTCTGCTGGGAGCGTGTTTTCCTTCGTTTTAGCAAGAGTTCTTGCGTCTCTTTTGTTAATATGTATTTTTTTCCCGTGCGTATGTTGTCCGCGTGACGGATGCGTGAAGTTCAACAGTTTGAACGTCGATAATCTGCAGTCCTTGTAAGCAGGATTTTAAAATCCACATGTTTTGAGTGATTTTATACCCGAAGGCTGGGATATTTAGGACAATCCCTATTATATTTCCAGAAGTACGCTGTAATCTTTATTCTATATCTCTAGAATGAAGTATGAAGCCTTTGTTTATCGTATTGTAACCGTCAATAATCTTCAGTCCTTGTAAGTAGGATTTTAAACTCCAAAGATTTTGAATTTTATTTCCGAAGGATAGGATATTTAGGATAATCCCTATCATATTTCCGGAAGTACGCTGTGATCTGAACTCTAAATCTCTATAGAATGAAGTATGAAGCCTTTGTTTTTCGTATTAGAACGAATTTTCACTGAAACTACGGTTCGACTCCACTAGCATATTATTTGTGGACGATGACAGATCAGCTGGAAATTTAAGTATTTTTTTTATTCCAGGTTACAGGGAGATCTCCCAGGACAAAATTGCTATCGAATATTTTGGTAACCAGACTCAATCCCCGTTTTTATCTTTTCATTTTCTTTTAAAACCTTTAAGCATCCCGGGCAAATTTCCTCCTCCCGTGGTGGTGTACCTCGTTTGAAAAGAGAAGCAACTTCTTTACCGGTGCGGCGGGAGCCATTGCTCTGTTGAGAATATTTCCGTACCCGAGAATATTATATTTTTAAAATCCTCTTACTCAAAGATTTTGTGCCGTTGTCATTACGTCGGTGTCAACATTGTCTCTTTTCTACTCGTGGAAGTAGAATTATAATCGCGGCATTAGAGGTTAAAATAAAACTAGGAAACTTAATTATGGATAACATACATCAACAAGATTGCAGAGTTGACAGGTCAGATATGCAAATAAAGTAATAACATGGGATATAATCAGGACAAATATGGAAGTAAAGTAATAGATATGAAAGGTAATCAGGTCAGATATGTAAATAAAGCAAGGAATGTGAAATATAATCAGGTCAGATATATAAATAAAGTGGTAAATACAAAATATAATCAGGTCAGATATGGAATGTAATAAATATAAAATATAATCAGGTCACATATGTAAAGTAATAAATTTGAATTTGGTCAGGTCAGATATGTAGATAAAGTAATAAATATGAAATATAATCAGGCCAGATATGAAAATATAGTAATAAAATGAAATAAAACCTGGTCAGATATGTAAATAAAGTAATAAATATAAAATGTAACCATTTCTGACTTCAGATTGTGAATGTAAACCCTAAGTTACACTTCGAAAACTTCTATTTCCCCTTGTCTCTACCAAAAACGCATTGTATAACATCACTTTTAAGCTTTCCTGGTGAACTGATTCATGAGCTTTCGGCTTTCATCTAATAGTAAGGGAATAAACTGTTTTCAGACGCGTTATATATATATATATATATATATATATATATATATATATATATATATATATATATATATATATATATATATATATATATATATATATATATATATATATATATATATATATATATATATAAAATTAAAATGAACTTTTTGCTTCGTATTAAGTAAGTAAGTATAGCTTAGTTTTACCAGACCACTGAGCTGATTAACAGCTCTCCTAGGGCTGGCCCGAAGGATTAGACTTATTTTACGTGGCTAAGAACCAATTGGTTACTTAGCAACGGGACCTACAGCTTATTGTGGAATCCGAACCACATTATAGCGAGAAATGAATTTCTATCACCAGAAATAAATTCCTCTAACTCTTCATCAGCCGGCGGCGGGAATCGAACTCCGGTCCATCGAATGACGGTCTGAAGCTCAACCAACTCGGCCAACAAAGGGCTTTTGCTTCGTATTAAGATCTTATGTTGTCTCTTAGGAGTTATAACTGAATTATTTAGATAGCTTTCTGTCTTAATACTAATGAAATGCCCTCTGTAATATATATATATATATATATATATATATATATATATATATATATATATATAGAAACAATCAACACAGTCACGTGTGGAACAGAAATAAATTTCTGACTCACATCAGGGTCGGACCCTGGTCTTTCAGTTGAAAGACGTGGGTTCGATCCTGATGTGAGCCAGAAATTTATGTATATAATACACACACACACATATATATATATACTTATTTATTCTATATATATATAATAAGGTTCTAATGACTGTTATTAATAAAAAACTAAACCAGAAACGAACGGGAAAAATAAAACAGAACCTCGAAGAAGCCAAGATTAAGCCGTGCGCCGAGACATCAGGCGATACCCTCCTTTCTCCCATACACCCACACTCTCCATTCGCTCCATAAAAGAGTAGGCAAACATTTCTAGGAGAGAACGAGAATTTACGGCGGTCCGCAGTGCCGGGTATTTAGGAGGAGTTCAGCAAATGATGCTAAAAGAGAAGTGGCGGGGAAGAAGTGGATATATGAAGGGGCCTTAATCACCGGACGAATGCGTAAATAAGATAGATAGGTTGAACGGCTGAAAGGAAGTTTCGTGTGCGGGAGAATTCCGTGAAGATGGGGTGGTTTGTTTGTGTGTATGAAATTGACAGTTGGGGGCTTATTGAGAGGAATAATCCGTTTTAAATTTGAGAAAGAATATACATATACTCATATATATTTGTTTATCTCTCCGTTACTCTGTTTGTGTGAGGTTCTTGATTTTTTTTTTTTTTCATTATTCGTTGGGTTTTTATTGGATGATTTACGTACTGCTTAGTTTTGTTTAAGGACGTTTGTGCGACTGATTTTTTATTCATTGTATATGTATATACATGCATATATATATATATAAATATACATTCATACATACATACATACATACATATATATATATATGTATATACATGTGTGTGTATCTGTGTATATGTAGAGAGAGAGAGAGAGAGAGAGAGAGAGAGAGAGAGAGAGAGAGAGAGAGAGAGAGAACCTAGGGCAGGGTAGGGTACAGAACTTCTGGCGTGCCAAGGATGCGAAAGATTATGTCCAATAAAGCAAGAATTGATAATAGAGCTAAGAATGAAAGTTGGTGATGACCCTCAATGAAGCTTGAGCCGTTGATGTTGTTCTGTTGCTTTTATTCTTCCTTTTTTTTTTTTTTGCTCTTATTTTTATTTCTCCTTATTCCTCCCATCCTCGGAGTGTTCCTACATACTCCCCGGCCATTGGAGAACCACCGCTGCCGGTACCTCGTCGAATTGAGAAGTAATTTCCTGGGGCCCGGTACGTTCTTTCTTTATGACCTTCGTATGATTTATCGCGTTGCCTGTTATTGAATTGTCTGTTTATCTCTTTTACTTCTGTTTCCTCTCATCCTGATTGTGTAAGGGCGCGTTTCTCGCAGTGTGTCTGTTTGTTTGTCTCTCCATTACTCTGTGTGTGGGTGGGGGGGGTTCTTTTCTTGATTTTTTTTTTCATTGTTCATTGGTTTGTTATTGGGTGGTTTATGTAATTTATGTACTGCTTAGTTTTGTTTGAGGACGTTTGTACGACTGAATTTTTTATTCATTAAATTATATATACACGCATATAAATAAATATATATATATATATATATATGTATTTTATATATATATATACATGCATATATATATAAATATATATATATATATATATATATATATATATATATATATATATATATATATATATATATATATATACATATATATAAATATAAATATATATACATGTATTTATATATACATACATATATAGAGCTGTATATATATACATGTTTTGTGTGTGTGTAAAAATGGCTAAGAATATACAGAAGGGTATTTGTGGGAATTAAACCCCAAAATACCAAAGGTCAGTTCACTGTGAACTCCACTTACCTTAGAGTGCTTTCTGAGAGTGCTTTCTCATTTGTTAACTTTAGAATCTTTAGCTTCTTACAGTAATATTAGAGAGTTACAATATATAGATTCCACAACACGTCCAAGATGGGTCCAACAACTGTAGAACGATATTTATTATTTTTTTACGTCTGAATTCACCTTTTCCATTTTTGGTGGACTATATATATATAATTTGTATATGATTAGTCAAAGGAAATTCGCAACTCACCGGGTTTTCTATACCGGGTATATTTTATCAGTAGACAGTTTCAGCTTTACAAAGTCAATAGGCAATTTTGATTCTACCACTGTTACCATTGTATAAATTATCACTAGTAGCCACTCACTTTTTTTTTTTTTTTGCCATGTTCAGTACAGGTAAGGAATGTCAGTGATATAATTTTAACAGGCCAGAGAGAAAATGGGAAGAAAACATACGTTTATGAAGTAACTAGCAATAATAGAAGCAAATAAGTATGCGACCCAATAAATCGCAGAGCGGAAGGGTATTAAAAATCAAGAAGAAGAATAACTGAAGTATTCGAGATGGGAAATTCCATTCAAAGAAAAATAACCTTCAAAACAATGTGCAGTATCAAAATACAACACAGTAAGAAGTGATTCACTAAATTCTGAGTAAAAACATATCAAGGCAGAATGTGACATGACACTCGTCATTTCAATGACCTGAGCCAAGAGTTGGCGGCAAGTCTTTTCTCAAGTTGATTGTGAACATATCTCTATAAATAACTTCACATGCATTGGCTTACTTGGTGATACAGATTCCTCTACGAAACGTGAATAGCCATTTCTGAAGCACTGGGATTTTTCTCCGAGAAGTTATAAGTAATGCGCAATAATGAAAGAAAGTGAGTTCACTCAGAATATTATTCAGATGGTATGTGGGTGTAATGGACTTACGAGCGCGGTAGTATATTATTATAGAAGGAAAATAAATGAGTTCACAGCAGTGCATCAGTAAATGTTAGTGAACATTATGGCGTGAAGTTTCTCCCCTTGCTTACAGCAGGACGCACACCATTATTAAAAATAAAATTGTCAGGTCGCACTGCAAAATTTAACAGCAGAATCATAATCATCATCATCATCTTAACATTATTATCATTATTAACAACAATAACAACACCTCAAACTCAGTGAAGAGCAAATGGACTTTCTCTGACATTCAACAACTCATGTCTCTCCCCGTGGTTTCACTTTTACGAATCTCCACTCATCTCCACCCAACACCCTCTCATATATTTCATCTAGGAAGGGGCCCAGTCTTGCAACTCTTCTGGCGTCCACAGAAACCCGGCTGACATTATCATTATCTCATTTACATGTGGATCTCCTGTCGTTTTCCTTATGGTACCATTTCTCCGTGCATCCTATCATCTGATACTTAATATCCTTCTTAAAATTATATGACTCGTATTGTTATAAATCGACTGTTTTCTCCCAGATATTACATCAGCGAGGCAGTTAAAGTGTAAGCTTTACTTGAACTTAAAATTACATTGGGATGTAGCATTATCATCAGCTTGGAGGTGATTGGGAGGTTCGTTACGATATATATATATATATATATATATATATATATATATATATATATATATATATATATATATATATACACATATATATTATATATATATATAGAGAGAGAGAGAGAGAGAGAGAGAGAGAGAGAGAGAGAGAGAGAATATATATGTATATATACGTGTGTGGTGTTTGTGTGTGTGTATGTATGTATGTATGAATGCATGTATGTATATATGTATATATATATATACATACATGCATTCGTTATATACATAAATTTCTGGCTCACATCAGGATCGAACCCACGTCATTCAACTGAAAGACCTGGGTTCGATCCTGATGTGAGTATCTATTTCTCTATCTATCTGTCTATCTATCTATCTATCTATATGTATATATATAAATATATATACATCTATATGAATACATTTTTTATAAACGCGCACAAAAACGTGCGCTCATAGACACTCGATATGTGTACATCCAACCTTTAAAATCGGAATTATCTTCTTTCAGACGCTGACTGCACCTGTGACCTTTCCATCCGCTGACTTCTGCTCATTAAGAAAAATTGCGAAATGAAGCGAAATATTACTGGAGGAGAGCTCGCTCGTTAATAAGGTCTTAATGTCAGTCGGCGAGAGGAAAAGAACGGCCGTAAGAAATAAAATAAGTCGTTGATTTACTGCAGGAGGAAAGTAGCAAGAAAGAAAGTTATTGAGATCTTTCTCTTCTGTAATTTGATCCGTAAAGTGGTTCGTTAAGTCGCCTAAAGTGTCTCGAGAAAGTGTTCATATTGTCAAGTGCCGTTCGGGAATGTTTCGGGTGTCTGGGGGCGGCCGCCGGAATCGATAAGAGCGGAAGAATCTCGCCCTGCGGGAGAACACCCCACTCGCCACCGCCAGAAGTAGCAATCCTTTCTCTCTCCCCGAAGATGATCTTCTTCTTCGCTCGCCCCCTGGTCTTCTTTTCCCTCGCCCTCGCTGGAGGAGTGAAAGGTAAGTGGTTTATATTTATCTTTCATTTCGTGTCGACAGCGCACACAATAATAATCCCACCAATCATTATTTGTTTACTCGCCGTGTTGTGTTTTTGTGACGGAGAGGGGGACTGGCGTGCTGAGGACATTAAGTTATATTTTTGTGGCTGTCTTATCGGTGAAACGTCATGGGTTTTTATTGACTTTGGGAAAAACTGGGGTCTGCAATGGACCCTGATGTGGTTTTGATTAAAGGAATGGTGTTCGTATTTTTGGGTGAAGTTTGGCCCATTTATGAAATACCCCTGGCGACTTATTTTACTGTTTGTACTTTGATTAAAACCGCTATTTTTTTTTTTTTTTTTATTCGTAAGTTTGTACGTCATTATTCTACGTTATGGAGATATATGCTAGTGTGCCAGTGTACCCATATCATTAATAATTTTCCTAATATTAATCATACAAAGTATATATATATATATATATATATATATATATATATATATATATATATATATATATAATCTAAACTTTTTCTAAAAATATGAATGGACTCACGTTTCCATGAAATGAGCAATTACGTGTATATGTCACACTGAAATGTATGCAATAGCCATTTGCAATGGCATAAAGAATTTTGACTATGTATGTATATATATATATATATATATATATATATATATATATATATATATATATATATATATATATATATATATGTGTGTGTGTGTGTGTGTGTGTGTGTGTGTGTGTGTGTGTATTTTATATTTACTGAAAACCAGGTAAAATTATAATCGAAGCCACTTCATTCCATATTATTCTCTCTCCAGTGCATCAGCACGTAACCCCATTTTTGTTCAGACTCATTTCCTTGATCCATTTGCAAGAGCAATCGAAGACGCGTTGCATATTTTCCGGGAATCTTGCCCGGAACGGGGCTATTAATATCTGCCATTTATATACTGGCCTTGTCTCCACGCAGCAGGTGGGTAGAGAAGGAGATATGTTATTTATATGCTTTGCCTTTGCCAAAGCATA
>NC_089780.1:11075165-11107665 GCF_040412425.1 Macrobrachium rosenbergii | reverse complement strand
TACTAACCGCATCTTTCAACACTACGAATTTATTTAGGAATTTTGACATATTCGTGGAAACAGTTTTTCCTTTTCTGGAAAAAATGGTTTTATTTTTATTCTCAGTCTGTTAATGGTAAGTTCTTTGAACGTGTAATCAAAGCGAAAAAATGCACCACTGTAGTTTCTTGATTACGGAAGATATATGTATGTATGTATATATATACCTGTATATATATCTTATATACTTTTGTCATTTATATACACAAGACTTTTTTTTATACTTACAAATATTCAGACACAAAAATCATGTAAAGTCGAATTTATTATATACCTCAAGAATACCTTACTCAGAAGGGGAATTACAATGATGAGAGCATCTGCTCCTCCTGGGAGGTCAAACCTGGGTCTTTGATGTAGGACCAGTGACAGACACTCGACTTGACTAATCGGTTATCAAGATATAGACGCTGATGTCAATTTTTTTTGTGCATATTCGTGTCGAATTCAGGTTTGATACTTGTATAGAATTTACTCACCTTCACTGTTTGCTGGTGGGAGAATTTGTAAATCTTGGCTAATTAAGAAGTTTTGTCACACGGGCGTGACTTTCTTCTGCTCGCGAATATTATGCTACGAATACCACTTAGCATCGAATTCACTGTACTTTTGGGATTACTAACACAAGGGGAATTATGATTATTGTCCAAGCCATCTCCATCACCCTTTCATCATCTCATCCACGTATGGATCTTGTAATTTGTAATTTCACTTATGGCTTCGTTCCTAACTCTGTCATGCCCTCGGGTTCATAATATTGTTCTTAAAACGTATTCTCAAATGATTAATGTCCGCATAGCAGTACCGATGGTAATACGCATTTATATGATGTTACTTTCGTATGCAGTTTGTCTATTTGATATCCAGATCCAATTCAGCTCGCCACTGTTTGATTTTCCTCTTTTTCTTTCACTGAATTTTTACCCAGGAAAACTTTTACTGGGTATCATAGCTCCAGAATAGTTGAGAGGTTAAAGTTCATTAATCCTTTCGTCCGTTTTTGCATGTACTGTCCTCATTACTCCTGTTTTTATTACATTTATCTTGAGTCTCCTCTTTATCTACGTGTGATGTAATAAATGAAGAAACCTTTTTAAAATCTTGTGTTGTTTTGGAGACGTGGAGGCGACAGAAGTGAAATAACCTGACCGCAAATTCACTTAACAATACCACATCATCATTACATTTCATTTACGCGATTCAAGTTAGTTTCAATTAGCTTTACTCATTTAACCTGAGTGCCGCAGTTCCACAAGATATTGCATAACACTGGTGTGTGCACGCTTTCAAATGCCTTTTCTTAATCAGCAAATGCCATCGGAATGGGAGTTTTACATTTCAAATGCTGCGCAATATGTGTCAACACTCATATTCGATCTGTGCAACTCATATCTTTTGCTAAAACCGGCTGTTAATCTCTATTTTTTTTATCAGTGTCTTTGTCCAACCAGTTGAGAATGAGTATAATGATGTTTTCATTATAACCGAAGCAAGTGAAAAACCTCTCTAGTTACCACATTCAGTCTGTTCACATTTTTCTGCCTCCTTAGTTATGACGCCTAGTTCCCAATTATTAGGCTTTATTCTCTCATTCCATATTCTGTAAAACAGTCTAGGTTGTTTACAAGGTTACATTTGAATTTTCGATCTAATTTTTTTTTTTAGTTGTGATTCACTTCAAAAAATGTGAATTTATTTATACAGGTCTTCGTCAGCCTTTAGTTTTTAATCAAATTATTCCCCCTTTAGCTCTCATAAATATAACCTAAGATTCACACGCACGCATACCCTGTCTCTCTCTCTCTCTCTCTCTCTCTCTCTCTCTCTCTCTCTCTCTCTCTCTCTCTCTCTCTCTCTCTATATATATATATATATATATATATATATATATATATATATATATATATATATATATATATATATATATATATATATATATATTTTCTTCTTCGCCATGTCTCTCATAAATAGACACGTCTTTCCCCATTTTAAAAGGAGCTGAACTTTACTCGTTTGGGGATGCTAACCCTCCGCTCTTGAGTTCTGAGAACTTTCTCCGTTTATTTTCCTACTTTTCAGGTATGTCATAAGTCTCTCTCTCTCTCTCTCTCTCTCTCTCTCTCTCTCTCTCTCTCTCTCTCTCTCTCTCTCTCTGTGCTTCTTAACGTATATACATTTCATACGCTTGTTTTTAAATAAGTGGGGTGCGTTTATTTCTAATATTTGTAAATGCTTGCGTCATCATGTGTTCAGGGAAACTTTTGTTAACACAAGTGAGCGAGTGACAATATGACAGTAAAGTATTGTTTAACTAACCCTATGCAAAAACCACTTTCTTTTTTTTTTAAATGAGTGCTGTTTACCAAAAATGTCACGGCAACAGGTGTAATAATTGCAGTGGATTCGAGTATATATTAGTTTTATTCCTTTTGTTTTCAAATTTTGTACACTTTAATTCAGTTATTTTCTCCAATATTTTGTTAATTTGTACGCCATACTTTTCATAACAGAAAAAAAACTAATGTAAAATGTTATGGAAATCCTCCCTAAAAAATATATATATAAAAATAAGCCAGAGATAAAATATTATTTTAAGCCAATGTAAAATATTATGGAAATATATTATGGAAATCCTCCTAAAAAAAAAAAAAAAAAAAAAAATAAAAAAAAAAAAATATATATATATATATATATATATATATATATATATATATATATATATATATATATATATATATATATATATATATAAAAATGTGCCAGAGATAAAATATTAAGTCAGGCCAATGTAAAACATTATGGAAATCCTCCTGAAAAAAAAAATGAAATAAAAAAACGTGCCAGAGATAAAATATTAATTTTTTTGCCACCTGACATGTATAGGTGATTCGCCTAATGGAAATCAATCGCGTTCATCAGTGCCCGCGGAAAGTAAAATAAATCATATTATATTTATGTAAGCGGCGGACATAAAAGAGCATTTGTATTAGTTATTTTGGTATTAAACGTCAGTCTTTCGGATTCCGTCACGGTATTCACGACCAAGTGATTCGTAACGCGAATAGAATTTTATGGGTTATGTGTATTGCTCTCATTGCAGTATGCATGCATATGTTATGTGAATGTTTTGCTCTTATTATTATTATTATTATTATTATTATTATTATTATTATTATTATTATTATTATTATTATTATTATTATTATCATTATTATTGTGTAATAAAAATCCACTGTTATATAGTAAACCGTATTACTTTGTAAAAGTAGTTTGCCTTTCACATAGTAATACAGTTTACTACGTAATTGTGGATTTTATTATCCAACTATTTTCACGAGATTGTGAATTTTTAGCATTATTATTATTATTATTATTATTTAGAAAAATCCCATACTCATATATGTATGTATGTATATATATATATATATATATATATATATATATATATATATATATATACATAAAAACAAAAAGAGAGATTTCGAAAACCTGCTCGATTCTCCTTCTCAAATCTCAGATTGAGAAGGAGAATCCAGCAGGTTCTCGAAATTCTCGTCTTGTGTATATATATTTAATAAATACACTGACACCATTGTTGACTTCGTGACTATTATTATTATTATTATTATTATTATTATTTATTATTATTATTATTATTATTATTATTAATCTAGCAATTTTTCAACACTTTGAGGGGAAAACGCCCACCTCAGTAAATAGATAATGTTGGCGGACAATATCATTTTCATGCATGATATTAGAATTATTGAGGATTGATAATTGACTGATTGGCTTTTTAAAACGATTATAGAGGAAATGATCTACTGATTAGTCGCGAGAGAGAGAGAGAGAGAGAGAGAGAGAGAGAGAGAGAGAGAGAGAGAGAGAGAGAGAGAGAGAGAGAGATTTGGTAGTTGGAAAAAGCATCCACGCGCTCTCCTATTGTGGTGTAATAGACTACCAGACAGTCAGGAATACAGAGATAGCCAATGTAAAGGAGGTTTCGTAAACAAAACATCCCTAAATTTCTCCCCGAGAGAGAGAGAGAGAGAGAGAGAGAGAGAGAGAGAGAGAGAGGACCGATATTTTTTTGGATGGTAATCTATTAATGCTGGTTAAGAGAGAGAGAGAGAGAGAGAGAGGAGATTTTTTGTATGGAAATCCATAAACGCTTCGAGAGAGAGAGAGAGAGAGATAGAGAGAGAGAGAGAGAGAGAGAGAGAGGAGATTTTTTTGTATGGAAATCCAAAAACTCTCTGAGAGAGAGAGAGAGAGAGAGATTTGCTTTGTATGGAAATCCATAAACGCTTCGAGAGAGAGAGAGAGAGAGATTTTTTGTATGGAAATCCATAAACTCTCTGAGAGAGAGAGAGAGAGAGAGAGAGAGAGAGAGAGAGAGAGAGAGAGAGAGAGAATGCCGAGATTATGTGAACGGGAATCCAGAAACTCTTCTTAAAAGGAAGAGAGAGAGAGAGAGAGAGAGAGAGAGAGAGAGAGAGATTGAACGGGAATCCATAAACTCTTCCTCTTAAAAGAGAGAGAGAGGGAGAGAACAGAGATTTTATGAACGGGAATCCATAAACTCTTCTTAAAAAAGAGAGAGAGAGAGAGAGAGAGAGAGAGAGAGAGAGAAGGATGGTTGTTGGTGAAGGATGGTGGGGCGTGTTGGGCGTGGGGTGACTGGCAGCTTTATTTTATCCAATTAAAATATCCGAAAAAAAAAAAAAGCCTCAGCCCACCGATCGAACAAGAACTTCCCTGAACATTTTTCTCCCGCAAAGTAAAACGCCCGAAGTTAAAGCAACGCTAAACCCAGGAAAAGGTCCATTTTTGGGAGTTGTGACCAAAGTTTTAATTGACACGACAACTTGTAGCACCGATAAACATTTACAGTCTCCAATGAAGCGTCCACGAACGGAGAGAGAGAGAGAGAGAGAGAGAGAGAGAGAGAGAGAGAGAGAGAGAGAGAGAGAGAGAGATGTTTCTGTTTGTGTTGCTAAGATTCATAGAAGGGGGTTGAACCATTTTATTCCACATGAAGCTTGAGACATTAATTCACGCTTTCATTAGGACCTCGTCCACGAATGGAGAGAGAGAGAGAGAGAGAGAGAGAGAGAGAGAGAGAGATGTTTCTGTTTGTGTTGCTAAGATTCATAGAAGGGGGTTGAACCATTTTATTCCACATGAAGTTTGAGACACTAATTCACGCTTTCATTAGGACCTCATTGGGTATCTCATTCTGTTTACTTTTTGTGTGTATGACCTAAGTTTACCTTCCTGGGAGTGTAAGTAGATACTGAATTACACGTGATGAGTTAAGTTTTAGCTCACGAGAATGATTTCTAGTAATATTTTCATCGTTTCAAAGCAATTCGGGAAATGCGTCGAGAAATACACGCACTTACAGTGCTATGACCTAAAGGTGACCTTGATGGAGTAGTAATCAACGTACTGAATTACATGCACTTACAGTGCTATGACCTAAAGGTGACCTTGATGGAGTAGTAATCAACGTACTGAATTACATGTGATTAGCTCAAGGTCGTGAGAATTATTGCTAATAATAATACTTCAATCGTTTAAAAATTTGTTGGGAAGCGTGTACGGAAATAAACGCACAATGTCGGCGCGAACAGAGAGTATATTTTAAACTGTTTCGACTTCCCTTGTTATTTGCAGGTACTGGGAAATCCAATTTTACTGCCGCTGGATTGTTCCGCCGTGTAAATATTTCGGTCAGTCACCAGAATCGTTTTTCGCCGTTCGTTAGCGATGTCGCCGCGAAGGAATGGATTTCGAATACGCTCGTAGCATTTTACTGTCGTTCTCTGACGATCTCTTCTTTCTCATTGACACAACGAGGCGTGGACACCCACAAAGGCACGGTAATGTTGAGATGTAGAGCCGAAAGACGAAGAATGTGATGGAGAAGGATTTAGGTATTGTATATAGTTTGTAAGAGGATGGTGAATGTGGTATGACAGAAGCTATTTTTATCAATTTTAGTCACCGCATTTCTGAGATGAACACAGCACATTTCTCATGCGTTTAGATTTGTTTGTGGTTTGTTTTATAAGCGTTGGAGGATTCACGCATCCAACAATATGACATCAATAGAAGGATATGTTTTTGCCTGGAAAGAAGAAATTAGCGAGAAACTTTAACGGGATACAAATGAAACATCTTGTTTATTGAAATGAATGGGAGTGAGCGGGGGATAACGTACCTTATCATACATGAAGATATAATTATATAATTATACAAGCAACTGATTTATTGTATCCGACGTTACGAAAGTGCCAGTGCTTGAAAGAACTTTGCCTCATGAATTTATTTTCGTGTGTCCAGGTTCAAGACTGAAACATCCCCATACCTTGTAAATTGAGCAGACCTTTGTTGAAACTTGTAACGGGATGTAAAAGTGTACTGAACGATTTATGTAACCACTGAAGTACGTGTATATTTAGACATGCCAAAGACCTCGTTGTCTATACAGAACTATAGTTTTTTCTATAGAAATGAAATGATTTCCTATCTCGAAACTCAGGCATCCGTTCATCAGAGGCTAGTTTCCTGCGCCGCGCAAAAAGATGAAAAATCTCTTGCCTTATTTAAAAAAACATGTCCTGTGTTTAGTTTTCCCTCTCGCCAAATTCAGCCGTTAATGGGGCCACAGAAACATTGTTTTGCATAGCACAGGTGTGAAACACAAAGATGGCTTAGCCAGGATTTCACTGGCTCACCTGACCCCCGCAGTACATGCATGACAGAAATGTAAACTCCAAAGTCGACTTGAAAGTGATGCATGAGCGAAATACTTATGACATTTTTATTCCAGCTAGAGAATGACGTCTAGTTTTTTGTTTAGTAAATTTTGGGTACCCTTGAATATTGTAAGGCCTGATATAATTTTCAAGTTTTATGGCAGTGCTTGGGAACGATACAGTGCTCAGATGCCATTGATCACCATTATTTGAACGTTCTTGTAGCATATTTGCTTTGGGTCCAATATTTATTTAGATGTATGACTGTACAGAATAATGTATTGGAGAAGGGAGTAGGTCTGTGTTTTAATTTGGTCATAAGATTATATATTTAATAGACCACTCACCAAAATCAGAATGTCAAGAGGTCATTGTGGGGATGAAAATACTTCTGCCTGCGAAAGTGACAATTATATTTTTTGCATAGCAGCTTAACAAACGCTTAACTTTGTCGCTACCGTGGTGATATTGGGTTTGTTTCTGCTCTAATAAAATGTATTTAACTGGGGTACGTTTATACTTGAGTGTACTGAAATAGGTTATGATCCTTGAAGGTGCAATGAGTTATTTTTAACCAAAGCTGGTAAACTAATGTTATGCTTTTCTTGGTCACACACACACACACACACACACACACACACACACACACACACACACACACAGAGAGAGAGAGAGAGAGAGCTGAGAGAGAGAGAGAGAGAGAGAGAGAGAGAGAGATGCTACCATAATAGCAGCTGTTTGGCCGTCGTTGTGGTTCTTAGTAGAGTTTTATCATCAACTGCAGTTGCATTTCTATGAAAAATTTATTTTTGACACTGATTTTTCCTTCTACAACAGCCTCTGTAATGTCATGAGAAATAAATCATTTTAAGAGGAAAACATCTCCTATATTGCAGTGTAAATGTTTAAACGATCTTCAACAATTTGCTTCGTGATTCCATCGTCAGGAAAAGTTGTTTTTTTTTTTTTAAATACTTCATTTTCAGAATTTTCATTTCCAGACGTTTCCCAAATAGAATTTCTCTTTTAATTTTTTTTTTCCATTTGTATTTTAGAGCTTCCAGTAAAATAAATATTATGCTGGGAGCAAACATATTCTGTGCTGCTTGGATTCACTGAAATGTTTTTGTAAAATAATCTGCAGCAGGAGTTACAAAAAATGTTTTTGTAAAGTTCTTTAGTGCAGCTTATTTTATTGAACCTGTTTTAAAGTAGCATGACCGGTCTTTTGTAAAATTTTGAATTTATAAATTTTCCCTTAAAATGATTAGTTTTTAGGTTGTTATTCAGTGTTAAGACCAGTCCAGTTCATTCAGTGTGCGAAGGGGCAAGTCTGCGAGATATTAAAAAAACATCATAATGAATATTTAAGTTGCAAAAGTATTATTAATGAGTCTTCTGTGCAGTTAGTCTAAAATACATCATAATGAATATTTAAGTTGCAAAAGTATTATTAGAGAATCTTCCGTGTAATTAATCTAAACTTTTTGAAGAATTCAAAACTAGCCTTACCAACTGAACTGCTTCGTAATTTCCACAATCATGGTAAGGCTTCAATAAATACCCAGAAAACTGCTATGAACCCGCCTTCTTAAAACCCATGGAAATTCGTGACCTAGAGTCTTGCAGGTTGTGGCCTCGTGATGAAGGCATAAGCAGGGATTTGGTTAGCAGATCAAAGGCCCTGTAATTTTGACCTCCAGGTGAAATATGGAGAATTTAATTGATACGAGACGGTGAAGATAATATTGTCATGCGAAGGAGACGAAAAGATACGGCTTTTCAGAGTTTAGAGGACGAGGAATAAAATACGAAAATGTGCTTCGTGTTAAAGAAATATAGAAGAGGAATAGAAAGAAATTGGGGACAAGTGCCAATAACAATCTTTGAAAGGAAGAGTCAAAAGTCTTGATCGTTCTTTATGAAGTTGTCCCTTTGACAGAAATGATTTTTGGGCGTCGAGGAACTCTACAACATCTTTCTGCATTTGGTGTGGTTACCGGTTGACGATGCGACGTACTGCGCCGTTCACCACCTTCCACTGATACGAACTTAATTCGAAAAGAAGAAAAACCTTGCATGACGAAGGTGGAGGTTATATTTTATAGAATATATTCAGGACGCCTGACTGCTCTCTGATGTTGAGCTTGCAAGAAGTGCTTTCAACATTTATTAATTTTTAGTTATTAGGAAGGAAAGCTGTCATAGGTCATAGGATGCGAAATCCTGTGAAACTTGATATGTATATATATATACACATACACACACCAATTTGGTAAATTTGAACCATTCTGTTTTCCCTTTCTGATATATTCCGAGCAAACACCATATTCTGGACGCCCCAAACAGAACAATACTTATCAAATCCCCCGGGAAACCAGGGTATCAAAATTTCAGGCACCATTTTCGCGCCCAGTTTACAAGTCGTTAATTTATGAGCAGCTGAATATAAAGTTTTGTTAAAGGCTTTAAAATTGTGTCAGGGGAGACATTTCATCGCCGTTCATTTTTTCCTTGGGGTGAAAGCTCTTAATTTATACACTGATGAGGAGAGAGAGAGAGAGAGAGAGAGAGAGAGAGAGAGAGAGAGAGAGAGAGAGAGAGAGAGAGAGAGCCTGTCCTCCCCTCTCTCTCTCCCCCTGCCTGGCCATTACCTTAATTGGTTATCTGTATCAAGGCTGATTCACCTGGTTTTTTTTTTTTTTTTTGGAGGGGGGGTGAGGGGGGTGGGGGCCAGTTTAGGAAAAGATTGATGGATCAGTAGATCGCTATATTTATCTCAATGTTTATACTAATATATTTACGGCGTCCCTGGTAGTTGTGACGCCAGATAACCCACAATTAATCAATCAATCAATCCATATTCAAACAGATACATTATCGAGGAATGATGCTTCCGGTATTAAGAGCGGGTCAGCTTCACCTAAATAACCCCCACCCGCCCCCTCACAAAAAAAAAAGGCCCATAGGCGATGAGGCAATAATGAAAGCTCAATGCAATAAAGAGATAATGTGATAAAAGATACGAAAGAAAACGACATAAGGGAAAGGGGATGGTGAGCGGAGATAAGGACTTGGAAGAGAAGAGGAAGAGATGAGAAGGATAGAAAATGAAGGGTAGATAAGGAAGGGGAAGGGGAAACCATTACTCTTGTAATGGAGAGGAAGACTTGATATATATATATATATATATATATATATATATATATATATATATATATATATATATATATATATATATATATATATATATATATATATATATATAGTATATTAAGACGAGAACACTTTAATAGGTTATGGCCTTGGTATAGAGTAGGTGAAAGGACTGAAACATGAAAGGAATAGATTAGGTGTTTTTGTAATTCCAGTTACGGAATGAGAAACAGAAAGCATAATGAAGAACTAAGGGAGAGATTCTTTTGAATAACAGAAGGGAAACTGGTATGCAAGGATGCAGAAGGGTCAGTAGGATTCCCAAGGAGAAAGTGAGAGAGAAGGAGGCAGTAGTATTATTTGACGATCCTGCCATTTTGGGAAAAAAAATGAAAGGCGATAAGTGGGTGAAGAGCGATTAATTCGCTGAACTGTTTGAGACGTTCACCAGTAATTGCAGTTTGTCTTCCTCATCCTGAATCAGTGCAGTGACATGTTACAAACATTTACATGACATGTTACAAACATTAACAGTGCCACACCCATTCTTAGACTGCGCAAATAAGGACTCACCTTTCCTCTTCCTTTCTACATGATTATGTCTTCTGCCGAGATGAATGGAATGGTGAAATCAGCTTTCACTTCTGCAGGATGCCAGGAAAAAGAGTAATAGTGTTTACTCTGCGTGCAGTCTGAGACACCAGATGGCATTAGGTATTTTGTTAGCTACCCAGCCTTTCTAGATGTTTCAAAGAACGAGGACACACACACACACACACACACACATATATATATATATATATATATATATATATATATATATATATATATATATATATATATATAATGAATTTTGTCACATCACCGTGATTCATCTACAAGCATTAAGCTTCAGACGTTGGCCGTGTGGTTAAAATTCGCGTCACTGTAGTCCTGAGTTCTTGTCTTCCGTAGTTCGAGTCCAGGAGACGACGAACTTATTATCACGTAAAACATTCCCCTTCGGGTAACTTATATGAAAATATATTATTCCCGAGGTAGAGTGAATTGGATATTAAAGGACGTTTTCAGCTTAATGCTTATATACAGTATGTATGTATGTATGTATGCATGTATACATAAATGGTAAGCCACAAATATAGTTTGATATCAAATTCACTATATCTTGGGAATAACTTACACCCAACAGTAATTATAATTTAGTCTATATATATATATATATATATATATATATATATATATATATATATATATATATATATATATATTACTAAAGGACCTCATTCAAACTGGATGGTATTTAATGGAGTTTTTATTCAAAAAGTTACAAGCTTTCTTGGACAAACAGTCCACATTATCAAAATATCCGTACAATGAGGCTCATTGTACATACTTGATAATGTGGACTGTTTGTCCAAGAAAGCTTGTAACTTTTGAATAAAAACTCCATTAAATACCATCAGTTTGAATGAGGTCCTTTTATAATTCTACTAATACACAGAACAATTGTGTATGTGATAAAGTTAATATATATATATATATATATATATATATATATATATATATATATATATATATATATATATATATATATATATATTATATATACATACATACATACATACATACACAGACACAAAATCACAAGATTAATACCAACATGATATAGAGATATTAGATCTCAGACAGAATATTTTCAGAAAGCGCGAGTTCATAATTCTAAAAAAAAAGTATCCCCTTTTTCCGTTCAGTAATCGCAAGTTCCATATCATTCAGCAAAGGAAACCGAGCCGGGCAATGCCATAAAATTTTCATGAAATAAAAGGGTTGAAAGCATCCGAGTCAGTGTTGTAGCCATTTGGAATCTTATTGTTCGATTTTATTGCTTGTCAGTCTTCGCATGAATATTGGCAGGCGGACTTCAAATGGTCTGCGTTTCCTTTTCTCAGAATTTTTTTTTTTTTATTCTTCTTTATTCTTTTTTATTCCCTTCTTGTCTTCGTCTCTTTTGCTCTGAGCTTGAAAGAAAATTCATTATTTCCTTCTCGTCTTCGTGAAATGTATGTCCTTGTTTTTTCTTAATATTTTCGTTCCTCTGGAAAGTCCAGGTAATGTTTCTGCGTAAGTTTTTGTGAGTTGTTGATTTGAGCTTCGTGTTAGGAGTGGAAAAAAGTATACTCATTATTTTTCTTTCACAATTCTGTTTTGTCTCTTTTTTTTCATTTCACTTTTTCGTATGTTTTTTTTTAGTGTTTTATTATTAATATGTATAATTGTTTTCGTCAGTAGGTGATCGTCCTTGTTGTAATGTCCCTCACTTTCCTAATGGAACTTGTTAGTGTTCTGGTGTGTAATCTATAATCTCAAAGTGATTGTGAAGTTTAAACTACATATATATATATATATATATATATATATATATATATATATATATATATATATATATATATATATATATATATATATATATATATATATATATGCACATTTTATTTACAGCATATATATGTATACACACACATGTATATACTTGTATGTATGTATTCTGTTAGGATAAAAACGTCAGTTATTTTTTATTTTATATTTTCTTTATCATCTTTGCAATGATTTCCCACTGTTTTACTGTATTTTCCTGAAAGTCGTGTTTCAGTCTCTCTCTCTCTCTCTCTCTCTCTCTCTCTCTCTCTCTCTTTCTAAGCTGTCATTGAGCAGCTTTCATTTGGCATATATTTCCTAGTTTCCTATTCTGTCTTCTCTCATATTCTTTGCTCTTTCTTTTGATTTCTACGCCAAACAATCTCCTCTTCCGTTTCCCACCCCCCTTTTTTTATTATAAATTCATAAAAACATAATTTTTTCACCAAATTGTTTCTGTTTCGTTCCGTTTCTCGTATGGTTATCTTTTGATTTCTCTTTGCTTCTTCGTTTTCTTCCTTTACAGGCTTTCGTTTCTCTCTTGGAGAAGTTTTTTATTTTTTGGTTTTTAATCGTCATGTATTTTTTTTTATTGTATTTCATTTCTCTTTTCTTGGTCTTATGTGATCACCTTCTCTCTCTCTCTCTCTCTCTCTCTCTCTTACTCTCTCTCTCTCGCTCTCTCTCTCTCTTCTCTCTCTCTCTCTCTCTCTCTCTCTCTCTCTCTCTCTCTCTCTCTCTCTCTTATCTTAAAGCACCTTGTCTTACACTATCCATGTTCTCTCTCTCTCTCTCTCTCTCTCTCTCTCTCTCTTGATCTTACTCTCTATTGATCTTAAGCATCTTTTCTTACACTATACATCTCTCTCTCTCTCTCTCTCTCTCTCTCTCTCTCTCTCTCTCTCTCTCTCTCTCTCTCTCTCTCTAAAAAAAAAAAAAAACTTAGCAAAAGACTACCAATGGAAGCCATCTTAAGCCGGAAGGAGAGAGAGAGAGAGAGAGAGAGAGAGAGAGAGAGAGAGAGAGAGAGAGAGAGAGAGAGAGAGAGACCGTGGAAAGGCGGGGGCCGGGGTAAGGTAATGTAGGCAGGTCAGTCTGTGCGAGCCAGTCAGTCCCGGGGGCTAAGGGGCGGGGGTGGCTGACCGAATGGACTCTCGCGGAGATGGCACAAAAGTGCCCTTGAAATATGCAAGGCATCCAATCAGCGGAGAGGGACGGGAACCGAAGTCTGTGGCAACCACCCGAAGGACGAATGCAGCTGTACCTCCAGTCCTGAGGAATTCAGATGACAGTCGTACCGCCGAGGGAGAAAGGTTTCGATTCAGAAGTCTAAGTCTTCGAGTTGGGAGGACTTTTTTTTTTTTTTTTTTTTGAATAGGCACTCGTGTAGATATACAAAGCGTGTACAGATGTGACTGACCTGTAAGATAGCTCGATTTAGATATTACCATGTAAACATATTTCAGTATACTGTGGGTTGTTTTAGATATTACCGTGTAAATGAATTGTAATATAGGTAGATTCTGCAAAGTAAATGAACCGCAATATACCTCGATTTAGATATTACCAAGTAAACATATTTCAGTATACTGTGGCTTGATTTAGATATTACCTTGCAAATGAATTGTAATATAGGTCGATTTAGATTATACAAAGTAAATGAACTGGAATATACCTCGATTTAGATATTACCATGTAAACAGATTTCAATATACTGCAGCTTAATTTAGATATTACAAGGTATGTGAACTGTAATATACCTCTATTCAGATATTACCATGTAAACATATTTGAGTATACTGTGGCTTGATTTAGATATTACCATGCAAATGAACTGTAATGGAACTCGATTTAGATATTACCTTGTAATTAAATTTTAGTAGAGTTCGATTGAGATATTTAAATGAACTGTAATATAGCTTGATTTTAATATTAATATTTACATGAACTGTAAAATAGCTCGATTGAGATATTACCTTGTAAAAGAGCTCGATTTAGAGGCTACGACGCCTTAATTATATTCCATAAATTCCAAATCATACATCCCTTAAAGTGGCGTTCCATTTATAATGCTAAAGCTGGTTCCTTAAAACACCCTAAATAGAGCCTATATACATAAATGCTAATTTTCCATACTGGCTTTAAATAAGAAAAGTATAATTACTGAATTGTTTCCGATTCCTATGTAACGAATTTTTAAGTGGTTTGTATTAATTGTTAGGAGCTGAAGTAATTGAAAGTTTATTTCTTATACACCGAACACTCTCTAATCATTTACGGATCCAGTTTATACTCGTATTATGATAACTTGAAATATTTCTGGAATTGTAGAGATTTCCCATAAAAATATGTGAAGCTCATTTTTAAATTGTACTCCCTTCCTGTTTGATAATATATATATATATATATATATATATATATATATATATATATATATATATATATATATATATATATATATATATGTATATATATAAATACTCAAGACAATAAGCCTCATTTATACTACATAAAAGTGTTCTAGACAATACGCTACATCCAGAATGCTATTTTTAACTCAGAATTGTAATTATGTGATTATGGAACTTAATTTTCGTGATAATTATGTCTACTTTTAAATATGGGAGTCCCTATCTACATTGCAGGAACTAAGGAACTAAATGGGAATAAGCTTCCCAGTGTTACGTTACAACTCCTAAGTCAGGTTTTGGGTTACGCTGTGTCGTTTTGTATTTGTACATTATATATATATATATATATATATATATATATATATATATATATATATATATATATATATATATATATATATATATATTATATATATATTCTGATTGGTAGCTAAAATGTACTAAACAGAAATATGTAAGTGTGGTTGAATAGTCTTCTTCTTCTTCTTCTTCTTCTTCTTTTAACGTGCTTTTATTCCCATTTTTGTATGGGGTAAGCACGATGCCTTCTTTGAAGGACTTTTGATTTGGCTTTGGGGTAGACCTGTGGTCTCGATCGGCTGCCCTGCCTGACATCGCTTAGACCCCGGTACGTATGTTTCATGTATCATACCCGACCCAACGCCCTTTCTTCCCAGCAGCGAGAAGCTATTGCGCGGGTATGGCGAGAGTTCGAGACGTGTGAGATGTTTGTTATGTTTTTAGAAGGTGTTGTAGTGGCTTTGTTTTGTGTGTGTATTTAGTCTGTAACATCCATTTGCTTTTTAAGCAAACCTATCCGTTGATTACATATATAATCCCGGGATGTCTACACGGATAGCAAAGTGTCTGCCTCTGACCAGTCGGCTGCGGGTTTGAACCCGCGCCACAGACCTCTACGAAGTCCGAAGCTGCTGCTGTAACCGACTGAGCCACCGAGGCTCAAAGTGTGGTTGAATAGTCTGGAAATAAAAACATTAATAACAAACAGAAAATGGAAGGTCAGTTGACGTCACTGCCTCCTACCTTGGGACAGGGAGAGGGGTCAGTAGATGTCTGAGAAAAAGCTCAAAGAAATGGAATAGAAATAAAAATGGCGGCAACAACGAGGAACTGTTCTAGACTTGAATCTGTTGCTTAACGATAAGCGGGTCTCGAATTTCAGATAAAGAAGGAAGGATTATCACACCCGTGGCAGAATTAAAAAAAAAAATCTCACTGGCTTCAATAAAATGCACCATTTCAACAGTGCCCGGATGAAGTCGTTGATTTATGAAACTCCCTGATATTGATACTTACGTAAAAACGCTCACTCACATTCGTATATAAACACACACACACACACACACAAACACTCACCATCACCTTACGATCCTTACAGTACTTTTCATGCTCCACCGGTTTTAACATAACGTAAACATGTAGGTATTTTTTTTTTTAGTAAACAAATTTATTTTTCTAAACACGTGTCTTTATGTGTTATAAAGGGTGGGGTTTTCAGTCAGTCATTTACGGAAAGTGGTGCTGACTTCATTCCCTTTTCACAGGTATTTTTACGAGACTTGTCCGTTCCTCTGTCCTCGCTCGGGAGTTGAACCTGTGGCCTTTTTTGTTAGAACCGAGATAGCACCCAGAGATCCATATTATTATTATTATTATTATTATTTATTATTATTATTATTATTATTATTATTATTATTATTATTATTATTAGTAGTAGTAGTAGTAGTAGTAGTAGTAGTAGTAGTAGTAGTATTAAAGGGAAAGATACTGAGCAGTTTTGAACAGACTATACTGGTTGAGATATTATAAGCTATAAATTTTTTTTTTTTTTTTAATAGTGCTCAATTTTTCCTATATAGAGCACCTGAGCTGATGCTTTTTTCACGGTCACATTACAGTTACATGACTCTATTTGTTTAAGTTTTGTACACGCTACAGTGAGTTCTATATGAATGAAGAATTTTAATCGGTTGTACAAGAATTCCAACCTATAAAACTACTAGAGCTTATTACAGTTATGTGAAATTTACAAATATAAAGATAATTAATAGGAAATGCGTTGGTTTGTAATTAAAATTTTTATCTCTGGCATAGAAGGAATTGATCATTGATCTCGTATAATTATTTTAAAACCTTCTGCAGGCAAGACCACGTTTGATTTTCTAAAAAGAATGATTTTGCAGTGTAAGTATAGGCCTACAGATCGACCCCATGTCGTACATGATTTACAGATTTGCATAAGCATTGGCATTTTCCGCTTTCTTGTACGACGCAACGGAGAACGAACGCTCGAGAGGATGCCCCCAGCATTAGCAGAGAGAGAGAGAGAGAGAGAGAGATATATGAAGGAGAACCAGCTGAAAGTCAGGATGGCCATCCGTATTCTTCGGGATTGGATGAGTTCCATTCATCCTTCGGCCTGCATTTATCGACGTCAGTACAGATTCTTCGCCGCGATTGGACGCCCTGCATATTCCAAAGGGCACTTTTATGCTTCTCCGAAAGAGTCCATTTGGTCAGTGACACTTCCTGACTGCCTTCTCTATCTTCCTTACGGCGTCTGGTGAGAAGTCCTCCATTATGTATATGTATATATATATATATATATATATATATATATATATATATATATATATATATATATATATATATATGTATGTATATATATGTATGTATATATATATATATATATATATATATATATATATATATATATATATATATATAATAATGTGTATGTGTGTGTGTGTGTGTGTGTATGTATTTCGATGAAATTGTAACTTTTGGATAATTTTGGGTAAGCTTTCCAGCGGGAAGAACTACACAGAATTTAAAAATTCCAAAATTTGTATTGTCAAATTTAATAATACGAACAAGTAACCATGCACACACATATATATACATATATGTATATGTATATATGTGTGTATGTGTGTAGATGCGTGTGTGTATAAGAGTGTGTATCTGTGTTATGGGTGTGAAAATTTATACCTTCATAAACACAGTTTTCCATTCAAGCACCCCAAACCGACTTGGCCAAAAAACGTCATATCACCTTACCGAATCACGCTGTGAGAAATTTCCACCCATTCGGGAACGACAGAATCCATCCTTAAAAATGAAAATAGGTCAGTATCATTCACCTCTACGAATGGGTGTTTAGCGAGGGAATATAGCAATGCATTATGCAGTTTCCATAGCCATGCAATTTAAGCATGCACTCTCATTCACGCGCTGATTAGTATTTTCGAATAAACATTTGCTTTCCCCGTCCACAAAAAGTTTTATTTTTAAGTAAACACACGCCCGGGGAAGTGTTGTTTACAAACGAGCCTGGGGGTGGGGGTGGGGGACGAACACTCCTGGGAGGAGAATTAACACAATTCATAGGTTGGATTTCGCGAGGAGTCAGACTTTCTCTCTCTCTCTCTCTCTCTCTCTCTCTCTCTCTCTCTCTCTCTCTCTCTCTCTCTCTAATCTGCTTGCTTCCAAGAACGAAATTACTGTGAGCAGTACAACGATGCGATTCGCAGGATATTATTGCTGGTCGATATTCCAAGTGGTTTTATTTACGTCCCGAGTGGTTTAGGGATGGATGTGTTTTTCCAGCGTTTAATTTTTTTTTATTTTATAATTCTAGAGCTTCAAAGGGAGCGATATACCGAAAAGCTTTTTCATTGGCATCCGCGGATTGTTTTTAATTCATTTTTTTTATTCATCCCGGTTACGGCCGACCGTATTTTTTTTTAATTGTTTGCCTGTTTATGGTCGGAGATATTTCTTTGGGAACGGACCGTTTCATCCAGTTGGTATGTGTTTTTTTTTTTGTTTGTTTGTTTGCATTTGCTGTTGACTTATTCGTTAATAAAACTAGTGGTGATTTTTCTTTATATATTTATATGTGCATTTATATATATATATATATATATATATATATATATATATATATATATATATATATATATATATATATATATATATATATATATTATTGCTGTCCTAGAGAGTACGAATGGTAGAAGAGCACTTACTGGAAGGTTGTGATTCCAGGAATACCTTATAAATGGTACATTAATCTGTTTATCTTTAGACCAGCGGAAATTAAGTTCTTCATATCAGTCTGTTTAATAAGGACTTCTGTGCTAGTGTTATGAATCATTACAACTAAGACATTGTTGTATCATTATCATTAGAGCTTTCAGTTAATTAAGGGACAGATATAATGTTCATTAAAGCAAAGGAGAACTTACTGAAGGGTTGTGGAACCCTTTGGGCAGTTTGTTACATTATTGGTGGACAGGACTAAATCTGAATCCAACTTAGGTCCAATACTAAGATACTGGAAATTTCACACTTAATCGTCGAGTGACTTCCAACATAAATCTTTGAGTAACATCTTGCTTTATGCTTGCATTCGACCTTCAGACTCTAAACACAAGTCAAATTTATGATATTCATATTGCATACATTCTGAAAAACTGTAATTTTATGTCAGTGGGCTAAATTGCTGTCTGTATTGATGAAGGAAAGTGTTCTAACTTTTTCTGTGCCTCATTTCATTTTCTTTGTAAATTCTATCACTCCCCAATCTTTTATAACACCGGTTTTGAAGCGTAATGTTAGAATTCAAGATAAAATCAAGGTAACAGCGCAGTACAGAGGCCAATATACTCGTATATGAAATCCCAGCAATTTTATTAGGTTTTAGTTCCTTGTTGGCATACTACTACTTTATTTAGTTGTAAGATCTTTTATTGAGGGTGTTCAAGTCACTCAGTTGAAGTTCAGGGTCTTTAAAAATACTTGAAAGCAAAACTTCGATCATTCACATGAATCAGTACCCCTGGTTTTTGCAGCGCGAATGTTGCCAAACGTAAGTGAATTGGATTTTGTTTAGAACTGAATATTTAAAATTTTCCCATTTAGAAGTAGCTGGATTACAAGGTCTTACCAATTATGGGATCAAAGTCATTTAAGGGTCTCCCAAGTTTTAGTCCTCAGAGTGAGTTTGAAAAATCGAGTGTTTTATTACCCAGCGAAAATTAAGATTGACTAGTCAAAACACAAAGTTAAAGTTAAGTATACCTTAGTTTTACCAGACCACTGAGCTGATTAACAGCTCTCCTGGGGCTGGCCCGAAGGATTAGACTTATTTTACCAGCCACGTATCAAGGTCCCTAAAGTCTTATTAGCCATTTTTAACGAGGATCACACCAGACTTCCTCTCTGATTAAGGCCGTGTTTTCACGTCAAGAGGCCATCTTACCATGAGGACAGCAGACGGTGCTCCTCAAACGCATTTTTCCGCCCATCACAGTGGCAGAATAATCACGGAATCCGAACGTCCATTCACAGTCGGCTTTTAATTTTTGCTTCGCAATCATTTGGCGCTGACGGAGACATACCCACCAGTGTGTGACATTGCACAAAGGAGGTTTTGGAATGATGTCTGGTACCTGGAATGCCGAGCGCGAAGAATAAAAGATTTAATTGCGGGAGAGAGCTGATGCTGAAAGTGAATGATATTTAATCTGCATTTCTCCCCGCGGAAGATAAAAAACAGCCGGAACAATGGAATTCCCGCGCCGATTCTATTGTCGCGGCCGAGCGAAAAGATGGCGATGTATTGTGACTGGAATAAAAGTATGAAAAAGTGCGCAATTTTTTTGAGAGTTACCGGAAGAAATATGTCAAAGGCGACTGAAGATGTGCTTGACTGTTATTGAATTTATATAATGCGGAAAGAGTCGCTTGTCATTTACCGGAAGGTTTCTATCAGGGTCCAAAGAAAGGACCTTTGGTTTCTACGTGTTTGTGACGGGCGCGTCTTATTAGCACTAGAGGAAAATACACGTACAAATATATATATATATATATATATATATATATATATATATATATATATATATATATATATATATATATATATATAATTATATTTATTTATTTTTATTCATTTATTTGATAGGGTGAGATTCAGAGCGAGAGAGGGAGGGAATGAGAGGAACCAGTAATTAAATTTCGACGTGATTAACTTGGATTCATTAGGGCATTAATAACGTAATCCTGGGAGGAGTTAAATATCACTTACTGAATTTCCTAGACGCATAAGAAACTCGCATGATATAATATTTTATATTTTAATGGTCGAAATGATGACTTGCATTAAACTATATAAGTTGGATGATTAATGACTACTTAGGAGTTGATTTAAATTTCTCTCATAGTAATTTTCATTCTTGCTTCTCCTAATTTTATTATGTAACAGAGGTGTTTCTGAGTTAGAAAAATGCTTGATACAGCAGCCTTTTGCATTATTTGAAAGCAATATTTCATATAAAAAATTATCTCTTTCTCTAACTCTGGGCTTTTATTTTTCAAAATTTGCCTGATCTATTATTAGCTTTTTCCATGGTAAGTAAGATATATATATATATATATATATATATATATATATATATATATATATATATATATATATATATATTTGTAAATGGAAGTTATTTCTGAACGATGTTTTTCAGCTGAAAATGAGATTCCTCACGTTTCAGTCATTTGGTCTCGTTAAATGTTGCGTACGAACTCTTCCGCTATACCAACACCGTGGTCGTTCTTAATGATATCATTAGATCTAATTAACCCTTGACCTTCAATTTGGACACAAATTATGTGCGGTTATGACACTGCTTTCAAACATAAGAACTGCCTTTAATCACAATGATTTCACTCCCCTAAGAATGGTGAGTGACGACGGAATATTTTGTGACTTGTTACCAAGCCTCTTCTCAAGTTCTTATTCTTGATTCCTGATGTGAATATTGGAAATAGTGAAGAACAAAAGGAAAACTGGGTAATAAGAGAAACGTTGATGAAATCGTGTATAAACTGAGCAATAGCAATGAGGAAATGAATTATGGTATATTTGTATGATAAAATTCTTTGAGTGCTGAGGAACAAAAAGATAGCCATTATGTTTGATAAAAGGTGATTAAGTAATAAGGAACAAAAAGGGGAATACTCAATATGAGAAAAGAAAAGAATAAGAATAAGAGAGAGAGAGAGAGAGAGAGAGAGAGAGAGAGAGAGAGAGAGAGAGAAATTCCCCTTGAAGAATGCGTCTCTTGAAGACAGAGAGGAATCACAGCGATCAAAGAATACTTCTCTTTGAAGGAAGAAGTCGTCCTATCCAGAAGTGATTAAATTTTTTTTAGATTATATTTTGTACGCCATAATGGGATACGTTTCTTTGTCCTTCTGTCGTTTCCGGAGTCTCTGCATTGACGTAAATATATATTAATTATGTCTTTACCATTGCTGGATTCATCTGGGTTTTATAATGTACGTTATTTCAGAATTTCCCGTTTTCTTTTTTTTTTTACTTGTTTTTTTATTTCAGTTAGTTATTGGCTTGTAATAGCCAACTCTTTTTTTTTTTTCATTTCAGTTAGTTATTGGCTTGTAACAGCCAAATCTTTGTTTTTTCATTTCAATTAATTGTTGGCTTGTAATAGCCAACTCTTTTTTTTTTTTCATTTCAATTAGTTATTGGCTTGTAACAGCCAACTCTTTTTTTTTTATTTCTATTAGTTATTGGCTTGTAATAGCCAATTCTTTGTTTGTTCATTTCAATTAGTTATTGGCTTGTAACAGCCAACTCTTTGTTTGTTCATTTCAATTAGTTATTGGCTTGTAACGGCCTTTCTTTTCTACTTAACAGAATAGGACTTAGATTTATTCTGATCAGTTTATTCATATACCCTCACTTGGGAAATCCCAGCTGCACCTATTTTATGACAGGGCTCTCATCATTCTACCGAAGGAAACACTTTCCTCATATAGTCTCCCCGAGGATGTTGTTGAATTCGAACTTCGAAAGTTGAAGCGAAGATGCAATGGATTGCTAATCCAAAACAATTCCCGTATATTTTATAATTTACTTACATTTTTATCTATTTATTCATTAATTTTTTAGATTTACTGTTTCTTTTCTAGTAACTGATCTCTTCTTTTTTTTCAGTACTTTCCATTACCTTTTATTCTTCTTTCAAACGAGCACCACATTCTTTGGAAGTTTGAATATCACGTCGGTGGCTCCCATGAGTTTGTTCCTTATGAATAGGGTTCATCTACTGAGTAACAGTAGTAATTATAATAGTAAAATAATGTGTCAGTGCATCAACACAAAAATTTAGGAATTTAGATTTAGCTAAAGGTATTGCCGTGATGTCCTCCGTCTGTCATTCAGTGGATGTGAGATGACAGACACTTGTAGGAACAAAAGTGAGCTTTATCCAAACCTTTGAGGTACAGGCAGTAGGGGATATTCTTAGTAAAAACAAATAGCACCTTAGCTTATTTTACCTGTACCAGAAGACAGCGAACGTTTGTCATAAAACCTGTCATCCGGGGAATATAGGAAATTCAGCCAGAGAGCGGAAAATGTGAGGCTGCTATGAAGCCTGTAGGTTATAAAATGAAAATCACCTTTTTTATATAAAATGTCTGTATTCCCCTGCTGTTGACATGTTTATCTCGAAATGGAGTTTGATAAGATGTACAATATGTGTCTTTCTGATGCATCAAAAGTCTCCAGAAATGAGTTTCTCCTGAACGTTGTGGCTTTGGACGAAAAGCGACAATAGCTCCAAAACGGTTGGTCTTTTCAAGACAGGAGATTGTAAGCAATGGGAGTACAGTAAGACCACCAGCACATTGGCAGCCATACAATGGGTCTGCAAGTACTCAGAAATAAGTAAAAAATCGTAATAGATAAAAAAATGATTGAACAAAGAAGGAGACGATTGAACAGCAACTTTGCCTAACAAACAGGAAAAGTAAGGAAGAGAAAATATATCATTATAAGATATTAGCATCTTTAGATGCTGAGTTTAATTACATAGAATACTATTCTAAAAAAAACATCCTTGATGAAGCGTACTGAGTAAGTAAATCTTTATAAAATGACAAGAAATGCCAGTGATTATAACATATGTGACTCAGAAGAGAAAAAATTGTACCAGGAACGAAATAAATAAAAAAAATGTACATTACTTCAGCTGCACCTCATATGGATTAGGACAACTCTCAAGAAAACTCAGAATGATCGTTCTTCTGAATTTAACTTTTTAACCCCTTAAATGACAGAGCATAACTGAATAGATCTTAGAACTTTTCATACAGTAAGGAAGCTTATAAGTTAATTAAAACAGGCAGTTCATAAAAAAAACACACTGATGTCTCAACTTAGTAAGTCCTTTACAAAAAATGAGAGATGAATCTTCTTAGATATATTTAAAGAACAAATGACTCTCTTTCATTTGTAGATTAACATTGTTTTCTCAGTATTTAAGACTGAAATATCTGGATGAAACTGAGATAAATTTTTAAGGGAATGTACACGTGCTACGAGATTTTGTTCTTGGCATTACAAACTGGTGATGAATTTAACTAGTGATTATTCGTACAATTGGAACACCTTGATTTTTGCAGATATGGGTAATATATTTTACTTCTCAGAACGCTATGGGAAATCATTATCATTTGGTGTACAGCAGTTTAACTCAAAATGGTGATAAGGATAGTAATTAGTAATACTGTGGGAAATCATTATCATATGGTATACAGCAGTTTAACTCCAAATAATGACAATGATAGTAATAATATGGGAAATCATTATCATATGGTATACAACACTTTAACTCAAAATAATGATAATGATAGTAATACTATGAGAAATGATTATCCTTTAGTTTACAACACTTTAACTCAAAATAATGATAATGATAGTAATATTATGGGAAATCATTATCCTTTGGCATACAACACTTTAACTCAAAGTAATAATAATGATAGTAATATTATGGGAAATCGTTATCCTTTGGCATACAACACTTTAACTCAAAATAATGATAATGATAGTAATACTACTGGAAATCATTATTCTTTGGCATACAACACTTTAACTCAAAATAATGATAATGATAGTAATACTATTGGAAATCATTATCATATGGTATACAACACTTTAACTCAAAATAATGATAATAATAGTAGTACTGTGGCAAATCATTATCATATGGTATACAACACTTAAACTCAAAATAGTGGTCATGATATAAATTTGAACTCTAAAAGCAGCGGAAAAAAAATTGTCCTTCCAAGATCAAAACACCAAATCAGACATCGTAAAACAAACCTTCCTGTGATATGCTGCTGTGAATCCCCTCTTCTCTCCTTCGTGGAAAAAAAGTATGAATATTAGTAAAAAAAAATATGAATGTTTGAATGGAAGGAACGTCGTGTGAAGAAGAAGAAGAAGAAGAAGAAGAAGAGGAAGACCTAAGGAACCATTTTCTGGCGACGCTGTATTTTCCAATAAACGTCGCTGGAATAATAAAAAAAAAAAAGTGATTCTTCGCTCGACATGCGAGCATCGGGGCTTTGATCCCCCCCCTCGCGGCAATTCGACGTCAGGTGTCCAAACCCTTTTAACGGAGTCTAGGTTTATCCATCGGAATCGACGTCGATCGGTGGGAGTCTCATATTTAACAAGGATTCGATATGTCGAGTGTTTTCGTCGGGGAGTTTCTCTTCTGGCTGGGATACTGAACGAGGTAATCGCTGTTTTTATTTATATGAGGAGTGTGTGTGTACAGCATGTATGTATGTATGTATATATATACATACATGTATGTGTATATATATATATATATATATATATATATATAATCACACTGACACAGGATTTAAAATATATAAATTTATATATTTATAATCACACTGCAAAAAATAAAAAAAAAAAAGGTAAAAATGAAAAACTCGAGGTAAATCCTGACTGCTTTCATTTTTATACTTCAGGAATTTTCAGAGCATTTATAAATAAATAAATAAATAAATAAATGTATATATATATATATATTATATATATAGTATAAATATATAAATATGCAACAAAGTGAAAGGTTGTAAAACAAAAGTGTTGTAAAGGCTCGAACAGCGCGACCATAAGAATTTCGACGGCATACAACCGCCACTTGAAAGTTCATTTTGGCCCCACTTTCATCGAGCAGGTCTGGGTCTGTTAGCATTCCATTGGACTTGTCCTCCTTTCCTGATTGCTAAAACATTTTTTTTTTGTGCAATGGATTATGCACGACGCCTTTACGTCTTTCATTTCCGTAGTTGATTCTTGTTAAGTCTCCGGAAGCTCCCAAATTTCTTGCTGGGTTTGACGTTTAGCCAAATTTCCTGCACCATTTTTTCTCTTGTCGAGAAAGATGTTTGCAACGGTAAAATCGATATGCCTGCATAATTTTAGTGATACGGTTTCATAGAGATTTCGAAAACTTGCAGAAGGAATATTACGCAATAGTGTCTTGTGTTAGAAACACTGTTTTTCTATCTCATACAGATTTGTGACTGCGGATAGGCAAAAAAAATGTGTGTGTGTATGTATATATATATATATATATATATATATATATATATATATATATATATATATATATATATATATATATATATATATATAATAAATAAATAAAAGAGTATATAAATAAATAAATAAAAAGTACAGTTCTACTGCTTCTGGAAATGCGAGTATCAAGTCTTACGTATACACCAGAAAAAGCAAAAAAAAAAAAAAATTTTGGAATTTCAGCTAGTCTCTCACGATATCAATTTATTATGGACCGTTTGTTAGAGCTTGGATAGATATTGTACATATTTTTGTACTAGAAAAGAATTCGTATCTAGAATCCATGATGGATATATTCATTTGATCCGCCCTGAGGTAACATATGATTGTGTACCCAAACAGGTTGAAAATATTTTTTTTATCTAGAATCAAAGAGATTTCTATTCTGACTAAAAATAAAAGAAGCAAGCTTTCCATACATATTTTAACAAAATAATGGTGAGAAGAGATGATATCTTGAAAAAGGGAATCACTATTCTCTTAAGATCTGAGACTGACATTTGCATAAGCAGAAAAGATGCCATTTTTTTTTAACCCTGTTCTATGAAGAGCGTAATGGGCAGTAATAAACAAAATACTTTCTGGGGAGAGTACACTAGCGGATCCAGGTGGGGCGGGCGTCACCTGGGCGGCACGTTGCCCCCCCCCCATGAAAAATAATGGATTAAATAATAATTTTGAAGATTTAGATAATAATAACATAAAAATAAAAATGAAAAAAAATCGATTAAAGAAATAGCACGCACACATATATATATAATATGAAAATTGGTGCCCCCCACGTAATTTTTCTGGATCCGCTAGTGGGACAGTATCTTCAGGTTTCATCTAAATTTGATAGAAACGTATTTATGAAGAATCACGAAGATTTGCAGAAATATTAGCTTTGATTAGTTAAGCCTCATATATCCAGATTAAGACCCAGATATGAAAGTTGGAGTTTCACAGTTTCACAAAAAGTCAGTCGTCTTTGTGAATTGAGGTCCAACACCAACGTAACAAGAACATTAGATCTTAAAGTGACTTGATGACATAAAATATGCAGAGCTCAAAGCATGGCTAAGAAAAAGGAAAAAAATAAAAAATCGTTGAGCCAAGGGAATGCTAAAAGGCCGAACGTTCTCGTTGCTAGCGCGGATGAAATGAACTTTGAAGTAGGGGCTGTCATGTACTGCGGAATTCTTAGTAGTTTCCCCTTCAGGGGCGCTTTAGAAAATTTGATTAATTTTAGAGTTTTCATGATTCAGTGATGAGTAAAAGTAGATATAAAATTATTTGAGTGTTGAAGAAGTTATAGAAATATTTGAGTGTTGAAGAAGTTATAAAAATATTTGAGTGTAGAGGAAGTTATGAAAATATTTGAGTGTTGAAGAAGTTACAAAAATATTTGAGTGTTGAAGGAGTTATCAAAATATTTGAGTGTTGAAGTTATAAAAATGTTTGAGTTTTGAAGAAGTTATGAAAATATTTGAGTGCTGAAGAAGTTATAAAAATATTTGAGTGTTGAGGAAGTTACAAAAACATTTGAGTGTTGAGGAAGTTACAAAAATATTTGAGTGTTGAGGAAGTTATAAAAATATGTGAGTGTTGAAGAAATTATGAAAATATTTGAGTGCTGAAGAAGTTAGCAGATTAGTTCCTTTCAGTCATATTGAACCCGGACGCGACATCTACCTGCAACCACATTAACAAACCCACCTAATATTGTCTAAAAAAAAATTCGAATTCTCTCGTTTCGGTAACGGATGAAGGTGTATTGAAGCCAGACATAACATCCAGTTCCACCACAAACTCAACCAACGGAGTAAAGTTAAACACGAGTCTCTCATAATAAATGGCTCTGCAAAGGGATGGAACGAGTCTCGGTTAAAAGGGTTTGGACACTTGACGTCGTGTTGCTCGGGATCAAAGCGTGAAGCTCGAATGTCAGGTCGACCAGGGATCGAGGAAGAATCGCTCCGTGCAGTGACGGTCATCGGGAAATAAAAGTGTTATTCTGGCTGGGAAGGAAAAGGCGAGAGCGCGGCAAAATGGTCTTGTGAGGTGTTCCCCTCAATCGACTTCCCTTTTTTTTTTTTTCGTGTCTGTGTTTTCTTTGAAGGAGAACGAGGAAGCATAAAGCCTGGGGCAGTGTTGAATTCTTTTTTATTGTACGTGATTTTCTTATTTTCCTGGATGATTTGGAGTGCATAGTTTCTCTTTCGCCTAGATGTTTTGACAAAACTTTTGACAAAACTTTCTTTTTCATCTAATGGCAAGACTTTGCTTTGATTTTGGCAGAAATTGAAACAGTCTTTATGTGTCTGGCAAAATAAACTTGAATTTTTTTTTTTTTATCTAACGCCATGTATATTCCAACGAAATATTTCCTGCCTGGAGAGAAGAGGTGATATTTTAGAATGTGAACAATATCATCTTAAAATTTGAAAAAACAGTAACTTGGTTTTGAGTTTTGATTTGGATTGTATGGTTTCTCTACATATAACTTTTTTTTAATATAAATTGTCTTGTGTCAAATGCCAAATTTATCTTAGATTTTGACAGAGGCAAGAGGAAATTTGCCTTGTGTCAAATGTCAGATTTTGACAGAAGCAAGAGGAAATTTGCCTTGTGTCAAATGTCAAATTTATCTTAGATTTTGACAGAAGCAAGAGGAAATTTGCCTTGTGTCAAATGTCAAATTTATCTTAGATTTTGGCAGAAGCGAGAACAAATTTGCCTTGTGTCAAATGTCAAATTTATCTTAGATTTTGACAGAAGCAAGAAAAAATTTGCCTTGTGTCAAATGTCAAATTTATCTTAGATTTTGGCAGAAGCAAGAGGAAATTCGCCTTGTGTCAAAATGTCAAATTTATCTTAGATTTTGGCAGAAGCAAGAGCGAATTTGCCATACTCACAAAACAACAGGATTGACTGCGTTTGCGAATGTTGGAACCTATGATGAGAAGTGTACAATGCTTGAATACATTGTGTGATGTCGAGATAATTATATCTGATAAGTGGGAGTTATATACCACCATTTGCAGATTAGATTCGCCATGACATTGTAAGGTTAGATATATATCGTTGCACGTGAATGTTCCAACAGGAATTCATCATACTCCATTCCGTTCTAGGTATCTGGTCAATCAGCGACATTCAATTGGTCCGCATGATGAATTAAAGAAAGTTATTCGTAAATCAAATATTAACGCAAGAATGGTCGATACACGCATGCGTGCCGATAAGTTAAGGGAAAAGAGACGTAGGCTATTAGTATATTTGGCTTATACTACATGCAATACAGAATATATCATCCTCTTAATTTCTTTTTAAGAGTCTCATTATTGACGAGAGAACGTGGAATGTGAAGAGGTCTTTGTGTAATAGAACTTGAGACTGAAATGCGTTCTTTCTTGTAGTTGTACAGTCTGTGAATAATAACAAATGTGGTTCTCAGTCTTTTATTGGCCCATGCACCCTTTCACCATATGTCAGAATGTCATCGCCTCCACCCCCTTTCCAAAATTGTCTGCCTCAAAAGGTGTGGTCCGAATAATATGCAACTAAATACTAACACAAACACGCAAGCTACCGGAGAGAAACCCCAGCGCGACCTGTCAGTGGTGCTGACCGATGCACACAGCGTTTTGTGTGGTCCTAGAGCCAGTTTGAACCTGCCAGTCTGTGGTCACAATTCTCCCCCCCCCTTGAAACTGAAATTTCCCCCAAGGGGGAATTCCCCCCTGGTTGAGAACCGCTGTGCCATAGGGTTTGTTGTCGAGTGTCCTCTGTCTGTAAAACGTCATGACGACCTGGCGAGATTTTTAAGCCTCTTCACGTTGTATGTTTCCTAAAAATATCTTCGCCTGCTGAACAATGTGCCTGTTTTATTTTTTTAATGATACCTCTTCCTTCCTTACCATCATACATCTCGAGGTATCGCAAACGTTCACTCGTATAAGTGTCGTGAATCCATGAAGTAAATTGCGATTTTCATGTGAAATGTTTGTGGTAGAGAAACATCCGCTTTTGGCAATCTGTCTTCCCATTTTCCCTTTGAAATATCTGAATTTCCTCTTCATATTATGGTGATCTAGACGTGGGAGCTAAATAGGCTTAATTATCGGAGGCGTTCTCTTCACGTTCACCCTCCTCCCCCCCCACTTCCGAAGCCTAGAGGGAGAAAGGATAACAATAGAGGCTCTGATGGAGGCTCCTCTTGTACGTTGGCGGTGTAGGATTTGGGGATTAGGGATCCTAACATCATCCTTTGTTACAAACTGAAACTAGTAGACTCTCGCGTTTTGTAATCATTATGAGAAAAAGACAGTTTGCTTAAAAAACAACACGTTTTGTAATATATTAGATTTAATGTTTTTTCGTATATTAAGATGAATCAACCGAATCGATTCGTAATCATTTCTGCTCTATTTTGATAAAATTCATAAAATGTCTTTTGCAATTATCTTGTGATTTAATTTTCATCCTGAGTTTTTGGTAGGTCTCGCATTTAATATCAAATATTTAATGTAAGTTTTTTTGGGGGGATTTGAGGATTTTCAGTATTTCAAACAATCTCTCATTATCTGTATATTAAATTTAATAATATAAATTGCAATCAACTTTTGCTTCAGTTTCATTCTCTTTTATCAGTAACTTTTGTACTCAGTGTCAAATATTTAATGTATTTTTTTTTTTTTTAGGATTTCCAGCATTATCTCGTATTATTAATTTCATATGAGTAAAAATTGAGATGATTTTTCACGTAGCGAGGATGAGATGAAATATTTGGATTTCATTCAGACTAATGTAAAGTATTAACTTTTGATCATGCGAAACGCAAATGTCCGTCTATCTCTTTTCCGAGAGGGGGAAATATCTATGTATTTTCTTCGAAAAAAAAAAAAAAAAACTTGCCCACAGAGAGTGATTGATATTTAGAAAAAAAAAATGGAATTATATATCGTGCAGCAGGTCGAAACAAACTTTTAAGAAGTAGGAAAACGCTGATATTATCTGGAATCATACCAAAATATTTCCTCACATCTGATCCCCAGGGTTTGATTAAAAGTTTAGATAATGCATCGCGAAGATTGGTTGGTTAAAATCAACACGGCTTTGTGCCTGATACGGTAGCACTGTAGGGAACAAGAGGCCTGCTGTGGACCTCTGAACTCTGCTTGCCCAACAGACAAGGATAAATTAAATGATTTCAAGGAAGCTGTAATTCAAACTGTAATACCATACAGTGACTGAATCCGAATGAAAAGAGTCTAATAGGCTTGAATGTAATGTATTATTTTTGGCAGAAAAATCAGACTGAAACACAAATTAGGAAAATCCTGAGAATGCTAAATGATTCGCAGTTGCTCGTTGCGAACGGAATAAATTCTGGAGGGGGATATCGTGTACTATTAAAAATTCTGTGTTTTCACTGCCAGGGACTTTTCAGAATTCGATTTCAGTTTCAATTTTCGTACGCATTGGTAAATAAATGTAGATAAGAAGAACGACAGAATACTTTGAAAAATGTAGAATGTTTCACTTGTGTAATATTCTATCTGGATAAAATGTATAACTATAAAAAGATGGAAATGGAATTTGTCTACTTGAAACCATAAAAAACATAGAAATGGTATTAATCAGAGTTAAATATGGGGTCTCTGCGACAGATATCATTTCAGATGGCTAAACAGAGACTCAATTAAAAAAAAGTTTGGACACTTCACATCGTATTACTGGGAATCAAATGTGATGCAAGCTTGCTAGATCCAGTGAGAATCAAGGAAGAATCACTTTATGCCGTGACGAGTGTCTGAAGAAAGTGTCGTCCTCTGGGTGGGGAAGAAAGACGCGGAAAGAAAGTCGTCTTTGTAAGGATTCTCGGATTCTCCTCACCAGAATTTTCTTTATTCAGGTTTTCACAATTCCTTGAAGAATAGCAAGGAAGAAGACAGACGAGAGAAAGGTTTCTTTCCCGGTACCTGATTTGATATTTCGACCTCGATTGGAGCAGGTTTTACCTTCGCATAATTCCATATTTTTGTATTGACTTAATTCTTTAGAGTTAAAGAGGAATTATTTCTTATATAATGCATAAAATGCGTTTTCATTTTTCAGTATTTCAGGAAATTATAGAATGCATAAAATGCGTTTTCATTTTTCAGCATTTCAGGAAATTATTTCTTATATAATGCTGTATAAAATGCTTTTTAATTTTTCAGCATTTCAGATTA
>NC_089780.1:11052665-11070165 GCF_040412425.1 Macrobrachium rosenbergii | reverse complement strand
ATGATAAGAGCATAAAAAACGTCTAGACGTGGCATACAATTTATAGCATTAACGGGAAATTAGACCGGAGTGTTTAAGTGAGAATATTTAATTTGCCAGCTTTTCACACCAATCTCGGAATGAAAGGTTATCTGGTATTGCATAAATCTTGCATAACATTAGCTAACATTAGTGGTGTGCCGAGTCTCCTTACATACACCTGAAGTCATTAATTACCTTGAATCTTCATGAAGCTTCCAGGAAAAAGAATATATTTTTGATGCCCTTTTAGATATATCTACCTAATGTTCAAGACAGCCTTGAAAATGGAAATGAATTTAAAGCTTTTCAAATTGACTTTGATAACACTCTTTAGCAAGTGTATTGCATATAATAATCTCTTCTTAAATATTAAGTAGCAAGTGTTTTGCATATAATATTCATCTCTTCTTAAACATTAAGTGAACTGCTGTACATAGTTCCTGCAGGGATATTTTTTTTGCCCTTTATTTAACCTACAATATTACCCTCATTGTTCACTCTGAAAGTTCAATTGTTCATAACGCAGATGATCAAACTCATGTTATAGTTATTTGTTCTCCCCTCATGCAAAATGAAGGTGCTTTTAGCGAGAGCACAGATTTGGAATGGATTAGTAAATGATTTAGCAAGTGGGGATTAGGATGAACTTCAGCAAATCAGACCCATTATTACCAACTCGATCGCATTTTTATTGTGCTAAAATCTGCAATTCACAGCGCATAGGAAACAGTCCATAATAATAATGATTATTGGATGATAAATAGATTTACTTCCGTACCTACAGAACTTGAAAAAGATCTTCTGACGCTTCCACAAAACGTAATTGTTTATATGGGATTTTAATATCCACAAGAAAGATAGCAATATTGCGTCATTTTCCAGATCTTTGGTTTTTAACAGAGTATATAAAAAATTATTGTAGAAATAACTTGAAATGACTAGGAGGTGATTGTATGAGTGTTTTGGGTCTCTCGTGAGGAAATGGTTGCCTGACATTTTATAGAGGGTTTGATAATAAGAAGCCAAGACGGAGGTTAGAGAAAGCAAAATCAAATCGTAGGAATAGGAAAACCCTCCGTGATTCTAGTCTGGAGCGGCTGATGTTGGTGATAGTGACTAGAATCTTCAATGACTGGTAAAAAAACCTTGAAAGTTTTCGAAAGAGGAAATTTATGAAAGTGAATGTTAACAGAGCAAGAATTTGATAATAAATAAAACCCAAGTCAAGGGTCTGAAAAACAGAAGTTAATCGCAGAAATATGAAAACTCTTTGATTCTTATTGGTGATAGTGACTGGAATCTGCAGTGACTGGTAAAAAAAATTTGAAAGCGTTTAAAAGAGGAGAGGTATGAAAGTGATTGTTAACAGAGTAAGAACTGAATCATAAATAGAAATAAGAAAAGAGTCTGCGAGTCACAAAGATATTCGGGATTAAAGTATTGGATGATGGAAAGACGAGAGAAGACCATAGACTCTGAATAGAACGTATCAGCATCTCTGGGAGATGTTTTGGAAGAGAAGAACAGAATGGTAGTTACAAAAAAATGGTACAAAGGTTAGAAAAGTTGAAACGACAAATCAGATGGTCTTGATGTAGCCTTGGTAAGGTGGAGGAGATAATTACGTGAAAAGTTTCGATAATTTCGAATTTTGTAGGAAATTATTGGAACTCATGTACCTAAACATGCAGGAGGCGAATGAGTCCCTGTAATATAAAGGGGTGTGCTCAGTGGGTATTGTTAGCGTGATGGGGATTTTAGGGGAGGGTCGCGGCGGTGGTGTGGGGGGGGGTGTCCGTTATTTGGGCTGGTAGCGCATTGGTCATTAAACTCACCTTTTAGGTATATGAGGCCGCTAATGCAGTGAAATTGCTTAATAATTAGTGCACCTACTAAGCGATTAACGAGGCAAAGCCTCCCTGTTTTGTTTTTCCTTTGGGTATTCTATATCGCCCTCTCTCTCTCTCTCTCGCTCTCTCTCTCTCTCTCTCTCTCTCTCTCTCTCTCTCTTTCTGTATATATATATAAATATATATATGTATATTATATATATATATATATATATATATATATATATATATATATATATATATATATATATATATATAGTGTGTGTGTGTGTGAGAGAGAGAGAGAGAGAGAGAAGAAGAGAGAGAGAGAGAGAGAGAGAGACTCTGACTGTATCCCCATCTGCTTCCATAAGGGCGTTGCAAGGGCTGAGGTCACCAACACCATCCCATCAAAATTCATAATCATCATCTGGAAGAACAAACAATCTTTGATATATATATATATATATATATATATATATATATATATATATATATATATATTATTTCAGTAGTTCTCTCCGTCTAATTTTTCCTGCATCACATCTCCGGCCATATTTTACTTCGCCTCCATTGTCACGTATTTTCAGTTGGTAAACTGATGATCGAACTGAATGCGTTTATATGCATTTCATGATACTCCAATGGGGAGTGAGGTAATATACTGCTCAATAAATCCCTTGACATTCTCACTTGTTTTCTTCTCTTTTCACGGAAGACTTGGGGTAGTGGGTGGTGGGATGGGGGTTGGGTGGGGGTGGGTGGGGTTTGGGTAGTATCCCCAAGTTGAAATGCTCTTGTTTGACTTTCGAGTTTATGATATATAATATATTTTTTTTATGTTCGTTTTGTTTTATTTTCCTTCGTGATTAATTTTGCGTGTGCGTCGGGATATTTGTTTTAACGTGTAACGCGACCGTTTTATATCCTGCTTCGTTTATGACATAATTAATAAAATAAGAATGCTTAGAATTGTCAGCTTTCTTACGTCACACGATTAGCGCTGATTCGTTATCAAATCTCTTTTGGCGAAAGATCAGCATTGATTCGTTGTCAGCCCTCTTGTGGCGAAAGATCGGCATTGATTCGTTGTCAGCCTTCTTGTGGCGAAATATCAGCATTGATTCGTTGTCAGCCCTCTTATGAAGAAGGATCAGCATTGATTCGTTGTCAGCCCTCCTATGAGGAAAGATCAGTATTGATTCGTTATCAACTCTCTTATGGCGAAAGATCAGCATTGAGTCGTTGTCAGCTCTCTTATAGCAAAAGATCAGTATTGATTCGTAATTAAGCCTCCTATGGCAAAAGATCAGCATTGATTCGTTATCAACTCTTTTATGGCAAAAGATCATTATTGATTCGTTGTCAGTCCTCTTATGATCAAAGATCAGCATTGATCCGTTACCAACTCTCCTTTGGCAAAAGATCAGAACTGATTCGTTGTCAGCCCTCTTATGACGAAAGATCAGTATTGATTCGTAATTAAACCTCTTTTGGGAAAATATCAGTATTGATTCGTAATTAAACCTCTTGTGGCAAAAGATCAGCACTGGTTCGTAATTAAACCTCATATGGCAAAAGATCGGCAGTGATTCGTAATTAAACCTCTTATGGCCAGAGATCAGCATTGATTCGTTATCAACTCTCTTTTGGCAAAAGATCAGACTGATCCGTTATCAACCCACTTATGGCAAAAGATCAGCATTGATCCGTTATCAACCCTCTCATGGCAAAAGATCATCATTGATTCGACTTTTCTACAACCGAGATATCTCTCTTTAGTTTTTGATTTATCTCTGAAGCTTTAATTTCCGTTCTATTTCTCATCCCAAAGTATTTGACACCTAACATGACTTTTTCTGTAAATAACAATATTTCCCATGTCAAGCTTGTTAACGCCGAGCAAATTCAAAAGATTATTTCAGTGATATATTCCCGGATATTCTGCGGATAAGATATCTCACTCGTGAATGATCCGGTTAGATTGTTCGCTACCGCCCAAAAGGGTTTAAACGGCATCAGCTATTGTTCAGGAGTTAGAAATTATTTTTTAACTGAGCCCAACTCCACCGGCATTCTTTCCACTTTACACCCAATAATCTGGCATGGATATTTCCTAGCAGATTAGCTGCAGCGTTTTCAATAAATAACTCGTAGTTTTAGTCGGAACAATATCCATGAATACTAAACGAATTTGTTCATGAATGGCTTCGTTTTCAATTAGCCAGGACGTTTTTAATTTGTGTAAGCCGAGGAATGATTCAGCGGCGTTCACTTACGGGCCGCTGCGTGGCAGGGATCTTTGCTCCCCTGGAAATGGGGTTCGAATCGATTTCATAAATGGCGCTCTCGACGAAAAAAGGACTGATATATATATAATACACACACACATATATATATCCTGTTGTAGAGAAATACTTTGTTAAGGAATAAAAGTCTTCGTTGACAAGTATCCCGAGGTCTTGACTGTCCACCAGGAAGCGATGCCAATTAGCTGCATTCTTGGAAGAAGAAGAAATAAGAAGAAGAAACAAGGCTTTTGCAACACTTTCCAGGCAGAATTGATTATATATATATATATATATATATATATATATATATATATATATATATATATATATATATATATATATATATATATATATATATAAGAGTTAGAAGAACTGCTCATCTTCTGACTCCAGAGTAAAAGAAATCTAAGTAGTTATCAAAAGGTTCTCAGAAGGTACAACACAGATGTTGAAGATTTCCTTCCCTTTCCCTTTACACAGGTGTCTGGTGATTCCCTTTACACAGGTGTCTGGTGATTCCCTTTACACAGGTGTCTGGTGATTTACTTTACACAGGTGCCTGGTGATTCCCTTCATGCAGGTGTCTGGTGATTCCCTTTACACAGGTATCTGGTGATTTACTTTACACAGATGTCTGGTGATTCTCTTTACACAGGCGTCTGGTGATTCCCTTTACACAGGTGTCTGGTGATTCGCTTTACACAGGTGTCTGGTGATTCCCTTTGCGCAGGTGTCTGGTGATTCTCTTTACACAGGTCTTGTGATTTACTTTACACAGGTGTCTGGTGATTCCCTTTACACAGGTGTCTGGTGATTCCTTTTACACAGGTGTCTGGTGATTCCCTTTACACAGGTGTCTGGTGATTCCCTTTACACAGGTATCTGGTGATTCCCTTTACACAGGTGTCTGGTTGATGATATAGGATTGGTTTGAAAGCGTCCTTACTTTTAGATAAGGGATGAATTATTACTGTTGTAATTTTTGCTGTAAAGCATGTTGTTTCTTTACTTGAAAAAAACACTATTTTTTATTGTTTCTTTCTCTAAAAATCACGAAGTGAAATTTATTTGGGATTTTATCTTTTATATTTAGTTATTTTTCGTGCTTCTGTTGATCAATATTTAAAATGCAGATAGTATGTTAGAAATTTCATAAGAATCTCCTCTTTATCTCTGAGACATTGATTGAAGGATTTATCAGAGCTTGCTGGAGTAGTCTGTGTATTCTGAGAGGGAACTCCTGGAATACATAGCATACTCAGGTATGCTATTTTATTCCAGCCTCTGAATACTGAAAAAGGAAGTAATGTTTTCCATTGCAATATATGCGTGTAACTAGGCAAGTTTTTGTAGTATGAAAATCATATTCATTTACGTTACTTTAAACCTGAACGTATATATATATATATATATATATATATATATATATATATATATATATATATATATATATATATATATATATATATATATTACAGCTAGTGACAGAATCTCTAGCTGAGGACCTATTCCTTTTAATATTGTACATACCTCTTTGAAACCCGAAGCATTCTTCAGTAAGATCAATTGTAGGGAGGAAACGCCTTGCTCTTCATAATATCTCTGTCCTGTTTATCATCACCATTTCCTTCCCTCTCTTGTTGCGTGGAGTTTTCTGTTATTTATTTGAACGACGTCTTGAATTTTCACTGAATCGTCGTATTTAGTAGTTCCTTTTCAAAGTACATCAGCCGTGGAGTTTACTGTTAACGTAGTTTCTAATTTTCGTACGAAATTATCCGATGGTTTAATCCACTGTCTCGGAAGTTTTAAGTAAATCCGTGATATTGAGAGAACATGATTATTAATTTTTTTTTTATTTGATTAGGAAATAAGGAACAGGACTTACAGCTCTCTCTCTCTCTCTCTCTCTCTCTCTCTCTCTCTCTCTCTCTCTCTCTCTCTCTCTCTCTCTCTCTCTCTCTCTCTCTGCGGATATATTCTGCAGACCAGCAATGACAGATGACCCCAGGTGTGGATGAGACAATGAATCAAAGGGATGTGCGGAGGTTTAGAAAGACCGGGGGGGGGGGGAGGGTTGAGGGGAGGGGGAGACGGAGGAGGGGAGGGGAGAGAGGGGACGGAGGGAGGGAGAGGGTTATGGAGATAGGCTTGAATAGGAAGAGGCGAAGAGAAGGAAAATTGTATCCTTACGGCCATTTTCCAGTTCACTGCAGTTTGTAATATAATCAAATATATATATATATATATATATATATATATATATATATATATATATATATATATATATATATATATATATATATATATACACACACGTGTTTATTTAAATTGCTTACAGTTTGAATCATTCCATTCCATTCATTCATTCTCACAAATCTAAAAAAAGAATGGTCTCTCTGATTTTGGGTTATGTGGTATTTCCTATCATCAAGGCTGGCTTTGACCAGAAACTCAAAACATTTTATTCCGCTGTTCAAATGGATAAGAAACACTGCGAGTGCACAAGACATTGTTAAACATGTCCCGAAAATATTGCCAGACTGTTTCGCTGATCTATAACCCTCTGACTCTTTTAGGGAGAAGTAAGATCTGTGACCTAATGACAGACTGATTTTACGTATATCGACATATTCCACTTAAAAGAAATCTATTAGTGTGATACATTTTTGATTCTCCCAAAGGCCTTTAGCAGCTCGCTTCAAGTAGAATCTTGATTCAGGAAACTTCTGTCCATCCTGCATTTTATAGAAATTCAGAAACAAATCCGATGTTTTTGATTAAAGTGGAAATCATTCAATATTGAAAGTGGTAACTCTTCGATAATAGTCACACTAGCCGCGACAATTTGTAAGCCTTTGTTTCTCAACTCTGTCATTAGACAGCTTAAAGAATCTGATACCAAACATTTCACAGGATTTCATATTTCAGCTTTCGTAGCGAGCGCTGCCATTCAGAAGCTTCTCGCAATGTTTGAATTTTCTGTGAGAGAGTGTACCGAAAGTCGTATACACTCTCTTTGGACTCGTAAGCCTAAACCCTCCTGTGTTGTGAGCAAACTTTACCTAACCCCCCCTCCCCCCCCTCTTATCTTTACCTTGTTCTTTTCCTGTTGGCTTTGCAAATAATGTACCTTTATCTAGTATTTATTTTTCCTGTTATGTACTTGATGGCTCGTAGGTCCTGAGCCTGGACTGGCTTGATTTGGTTGACAGATCTAGTAAATCAAAATGTCTGCCTTTAATTTCTCTCTCTCTCTCTCTCTCTCTCTCTCTCTCTCTCTCTCTCTCTCTCTCTCTCTCTCTCTCTCTCTCTTATATCACGTACTTACATTTTAAACACGGGAAGAATCGAACACCAGCGTGCTATTTTAAATTATATAAATATATCACCTACCGCGATATAAACATGAATATTTATGAAAATATGATTGACTATATCTTTTGGATCCTATATTCAAAATGTTGACACTCATCATCATCTGGGAATAGCCTTAACAAAGGAACTGAAATCCCTTAATTGCCTGTCAGTTAGGAACTTGTATAAATAGCTTTCCTGTGTAATGCCAAACCCATTATTTTTGAAAAGCCATAGAGGAACTACTTGACCTGATAACCGGGAAGATGCAAAAGTGGATATTAGTTTGGATGGTAGATATTAGGGACAAAGTAATGAAGATCAACAATAAATAAGGCGTGTCAAAGAGTAGGTAATAGGGAGGTAGGTACAATTTATATGCTAAATACTGAGAAGGTGCTTGGATTGTATCTTGAGGCCACTCAGGAAGTGATAGTTGAGCCAACTTTCGTTTATGGAAGTAAAGTGCAGATACTGAGTGCGAATGAAGGAGAAATGTTCTAGGTGGTTAGTTGGAATATTTGTGTACTCAGCGTACCATTCAAGGTATTGAGAAGCTAGAAATGTGGCGCTGCGGAAAAGTGGTAAAAAAATGATTCTAATTCAACACCTGAATTAAGATGTTAAAAAATTCTCTTTAGGAAACATGAATGGGCGTAATTAGAAAGTGTTACGGAGAAGGACGAGAAGAAAACCTGGATAATACTCGAGGTATTGCAAAGATAGAGTGCTTTAATGTCCTGGAAGCCGGATATTGCGTGCAAGGTACAGTTGCAAGGTGTATGAGGGATTCATCGAGTTACTGATGAATGTTCTATTAGATATGATGACTATTCTAAATTTATAGAAGTTGTGTGCGCAGCGTTCACTCACGATTCAGCATTTGGCAGCAGCTGCCATTTTTTTTCTTGAGCCATATATATATATATGTATATATATGTATATATATATATATATATATATATATATATATATATATATATATATATATATATATATATATATATATATATATTTATATATATATATATTATAAGGTAATGACTCATTTCGAGACGGAATTCTTATACTGCAATCTAATTTGCATTTGAGTTACGTATTACTTATACGGCGTTTCCTAACCGAATATATTGATCTAAGGACGAAAGAAACTTTAATTATTGGGTTGTAGCGTATCACAGATATTACACACTAAAATTAAAGTAATTTTTTTTTTTTTTTTTTTTTTTTCAGAAAACTTACAGTGTTGGATGAACGTCCTTCCTAATGAGAATAAAAAAGAGAAATAAAATGCAATGAATGGTTCGTCAGGCAATGTAAATGAACGCTAATAGAGCAGTGACAAAATTGCAAAAGACTTTATAGCCAAAGAGTTCGACTAGTGGTCGACTTTCCTACATGCCTTGCTGTCAAGTGATTTTATTATGCACAGAGAGAGAGAGAGAGAGAGAGAGAGAGAGAGAAGAGAGAGAGAGAGAGAGAGAGAGAATACATCAAAGACAAGCAAATGCAAGGTAATTAAAAGAGAAGTTGTATGTACAAAGTTACACGTGTCCTTCATCAAAGTGAGGAAATATTTTTTATACGAAAAAAAAAATCAAAGCATACCTGAAATTTTTTTTTTTTTTAGTAAAGCTTCGACTTGGAGATCTTCATTTCTCAATGTTGCATAACTATTGCTCGCATATTCCTTTGCTTGCGAGTGACACTGCACTCAGAGTAATTAAACCTTATTTCATTCCTCGACGTTCTTCCACATTCACAAGCGGGGTGTGCGAGTCGTGTGGGTGTAGGGAGAGCGTCCGGCGAGGTCTTCGAAAGGTCAAACATGATTTTACTTTGTCAGTTATTTGTTTAAATAGTACGTCGTTCTCTTTCTCTAAACGTTGTTATGTTTTAGTCATGGTCGGCCGTATTATTATTATTATTATTATTATTATTATTATTATTTATTATTATTCCTTTGTTATTATTATTATTATTATTATTATTATTATTATTATTATTATTATTATTCCTTTGTGAGAGTGAATAACGAAGACGACCTAGGAATCATCATTATTATTATTATTATTATTATTATTATTATTATTATTATTATTATTATTATTCCTTTGTGAGGGTGAATAACGAAGAAAACCTAGGAATTATTATTATTATTATTATTATTATTATTATTATTATTATTATTATTATTATTATTATTATTATTATTATTATTATTATTATTATTACTCATAAAATGAAACCTATCATTTGGAACAAGCCCACCACAGGCGCCATCGACTTGAAATAAATAAAAACAAATAAATAAATAAATAGAAATAAATAAATGAAAATAATCAAAATAAAAAATAAATAAACTTCCAAAGAATATGGTTTTCATTAAGAAGTAAGAGGAGGTCGAAGGAATTGCAAAAGAGAAGAGATTCCACTTATTAAAAAAAAGTAATAAATAGATAAAAATGTATTAAAATGCAAGGGGAATAGTATTAGGGTAGCAATGCATTGCATATTCGCTTGAACTTCTGAAGAAGTTCCAACTGCACCACATTCTCTGAAGGGAGGCTGTTGGACAGAATGTCATAACACAAGAATTTGCTCTGGGCAACTCCTGCCTTGTTTTTTTTTCATTATACATCAGGTCTTATCTGATATACTGTACAAGGTTTCTCTCCTGTTGACAGAATTATCAATACTTTTCCATAAGCGTGACATACGTTCCTGATGTTGATGCAAGTCCTCATTGATTGCATGAACTCCCTTGGATGTGGCTGTTAGGGTTGTAAATCTTGTTCGTCATTTAACTTAATCTCCCAACTTTAAAAATTTCAGTTTTAATGCGGCAATTCCCAGTCTGTGATTACTGACAGCATCTTTTCCTGTTTAACTCCTAACATTCCTCTACTTACGTTTCTTTCTCTCGTTAATGGCTATGGAAACTGGGTATTAATGGGGTATGTGTTAGCACAGATTACTTCTGGTTTCGAGATTATCTGCAGCGCAGAAATAGTAAATGGTGCCCATTTTCGATTGTAGTTTCTCCTTGGGCTTTCCTTGCCCAATACATTCTCCCCACCTTCATTGTTCCATCTACAGTTTGCCAACATCAACAGTAATTCTCATATCTCTTTCTGGTATTTCATCTGTAAATTGTGCAGTTTCCTACGCATTATCTTTTTTTTTCTTTTTTGCATACGATGTCAACATATTTGATAGGCTAAGATGCGTTCACTATGAGGAAATGCAGTTTCATTTCTCGTTTATTTTTAATAATCTTTGTTGCGAGAACCCTCTTGTGATCAACCATCTGTTGGGTACGTTTCCAGAAGCGAAATTATGAACGGAAATAGATTTTAATAACAAAAGACTCTTGTTCGAGCTGACGTACGATTTAACAAGCGCCTTCTGCTTCTGCCGTTATTTTGCCCCGAGATACTTTCATAATTTCAGACCTTTTGGAAAGCGTACAAGAAATAATTCTCGCGCGGGAACTGTCACCGTAAATTCCGACACGGGAAGGGAAACATACAACTCGTACCGTACAAGTCCTTTTCCCATCCAATGAAACGACACCGTCCCCTTCGTCAGTTGTAATTCGTCCACTTCCTTGGGGCCAGGAACAGTATCCTGTGAGAGAGGGGGTTTAGTTGCCAGGGGAAAATCACACGCTATTCCCGTTTCAGTTTCGTGGGCTTCGCCTCCCCGAGACGGAATGGCACAGATAGACTGCAATTCTGTATTATAAAGCCTTAATGGCAGTTGTCTCTTGTGAAATGGCCGTGACAAGCATTTAATTAAAATTCTCTTTGTGCGGCGGAATGAGGAGGCTTGCCGTGGCCCAAGACAGACGGGCCCGGGCTGAAAGAATTCTGAAAGAAGAAGGGCAGGAGGGCAAGGAAGATTGTTTCTTGGGGAATTTTTCAAGAAGAGGATCAAAATAGAGTTTTCTTTTCAAGAAGATTGCTTCAGAAATGAAAGCAAGCATAGTGCGCTTTCTCTTGATTGTTGATGCTTGTTAGTACCTTAATGATGTGGTCTGTAACTCAGTGAGAGTCATTTCTATTAGACTTTATGACCAGAGTTTGATTGTAAATAAGTGGTAAAGATGATTTCTCTGTCATGTAACGTACAGAGTCATTAGTAGTTATATCTGTTTTCAAGGGCTGTTACTTGGAAAAAATTGAAGAGTGACCAAGCAGACATGGAAACCATTACAAAATGTTTAAATCCACAATTTAGGAAACTGCTAGACCTACTGACACTGGCGGATCCAGAAAAATTTCGTTGGGACCCACCAGTTTTCATATTATACACACACAAACACACAAAAACACACACAAACACACATATATATATATATTATACATATATAATTGTTTTTATTATTATTTTTTCTCAAATTTTATTTCTATAATAGATTTCGTATTTCTTCCCATTTTTATGTTTCTCATTTATGTTATTATTATCATCTAAATCTTCAATATTATTTTTTCGTCATTATTTTTCAGGGAGGGGGATGTGCTCAGGTCCCCCCCCCCAACCAGGATCCACTAGTGCTGACTGATAATGAATATGAATATTTTATGAATTTTACGTCTAAACTTCTTTTCACAAAAATCTTCTGACTTAACAATACACTACCCATGATTTTCCAAAGAATTATACTAGAATGTCGTATATAAACAATGTAATGAGATCAAGAACATATAATTTATAATTATTGTGTTGATTTCAAATCGTAAAATAATATTTTATATATATATATATATATATATATATATATATATATATATAAATTTACTAATAATTTATTTATATATATTATATATTATATATATATATATATATATATTTATATATATAAATTTATAATGAATTTATTTATATATATATACGGAAAAATTAGACACACACAAACACACAGTTATATATACATTTATATGTATTATTGGAGAAAAGTTTGACGATTTTATCTCATCGTGTATTCACAAAAAAAATAAATCCCCTGTAATCAGGGGATGGGAATTTCGTTTTAAAAAGTAAAGCTCCCTAAGCTTTAACTCGGAATAGAAAGCAGACTTTTGAAATCATGAAACGTGAGCTCCTGTTCACATTGGTGGCGGACTCTCACTTTTCACCTGAGAGTAATTTAAGTTTTTGATTGAATATTGATGTGGATGCATTTTCTGATTTACAGATTATATATATATATATATATATATATATATATATATATATATATATATATATATATATACATATATATATATTTGTTTGTTTGTGTGTAATAATAAGTTAAAAAATTTTTACCACATGCTAAATTGCAGGACTGCTTTTCTCAGACGCAACTGATTTTATGTAACGGACAGACATTTAAGTGGAAAAACATAAACGCCCGTTTTATACACAAAATGAAATGAAGATCTGATATCGACTTCGGAAATGAATGTGGAAACAAGATAATTACAGAATATTCATAAGCATCAGATAGGAACGGATTTATAATTTATATTAATGAACTTCCATCTGTAAGCACTCGGTATGATTAGAGACCATTTTTATCGCTTCCTTCAGAAGCATCAAACGCGCACTCTAACGATGTACGATTTATCCATTCAGCCAGAAGACATGTGAAGTATTTATCCGGCAATTTCTTTTCTCCGAGTCGAAGGTAATCAGTAAATCCGTGGGCGTCAGTTTTCTTTATTTATTTTCTACCTCGTTCCGGGCGATTTCGCTCAAAGCAAGGTTCAGGAATATTTTCCTCTGTCCTCGCGGCGTTCCTAGCATAGATGCCGGATATAGCTACCTGATATTCTTCAAAGGGCAAAGCTCATTCCTGTCGGCGTTAAATTTTTTTTTTTTTTTTTTTAAACTTTAGTTTCATACGAGAATACATTACTTTCTCGCCTTCTTTGATGTCCGGAGTACACTAGAGGTGTTTGGAATTGTGAAGTTAAAATATTTGTAGATTCCTGGAATGTACTTCTGTTGGCATTTTAATTCCTGCTTTTATTATGGACTCAGGATTTGAAATAATGAAGAAGCTGTGACGATGGGTATGTTTGTTAAAAGGACTAAAAAAAGAAATTCATGGGTATTGAATGAGTAATGATTAATTTATAAAACTAAGTCATAAGGATATGCCAGCAAACTTTGAACTAAAATAAGTGTTCAAAAAGAGGGTAAAACTACCAAAAATAATTTATTAAGATTGAAATATATATCTATTTTTTTATATATTACATTCATTTTCCTTTTTTATGCGATTTTTGAAATAGATTTTTGACTCAAATCGTGATTTTTTTTTAACGTTGAGTATTCGTAATTGACATAATTCTTTTTCTTATATATATTACATCCATTTTCCTATTTTTATGCTATTTTTGAAATAGATTTTTGACTCAAATCTTGATTTTTTTTTACGGTGAATATTCGTAATAATAGAATTCTCTAAAGTTGACCACGGGAGCCGAAGAGTTTTTCCTTTCAGAAATCAAGTGTATGGCAGAACCCGCTAAGTGTTCAGAAACCATTTGTTACCACTAAACCTCAGAGATTCCCAACCCCTTGCTGTTATGCCGAGTTGATTGCAAAAGAAAGCAGGAAATGCGTCCATGCTCCCGTGGCATTAATTAATTCGAATCTCTCAGATACAGATAATTAATTTCCATTTGTGAGATCCTAGTCACCTGTAGGAACTGCCACGTGTTTTGCCCGAAGGTTTTAATGTTTACCTTATTCAAATGCCTTACGTAAAATCAGCATTTTCTTAATTTTCTTTCATTTCTTTGCAAAAATTGTCCCACAAAATAATTACCATCTAATTAACTTACAGAATAACATTACTACATTTGCTGGTCCGCTGGTACGGTCGCTATTGTCGTGACGTGCCGCTCAGATGACGCGGGTTCGCGCCTCTACCAAGGCGATGAGATAATCACTGGCTCTGTATCATGATCAGTTACTGCTGCAGTGTTGGGGTGTCTGCTGCGGTGGGAGGTTGAAACCAACAATCTTTGGAAGCTTGTCCCATGTGAATAGGTTTCATCTACCGAAATAATAATAATAATAATAATAATGATAATAATAATAATAATAATAATAATAATAATAATAATTTAGATCAGATGACTTTCGATAGGAGAATGTGCAATTTATTGCAGCTTTTAAATTTCATCGTGTGTTAAGATCCCGACGGCAGCTTGTAATGGAGAGATTCATTGTGTAGCCAAACTGCAACTGATGAATTTCTAATCTTTGTTCTTTGCAGTTATTTTTTGGTTATTGCTGTTGTATTGCCGTTAGCGCAACCTGTTACGTTTTTCTTCTAATAAAATTTAAATTCTTTTTTTTTTTATTTCTTTTTATATATATATCGAGTCTGTTGTATTGGCGGTGTCACTCTGTTATTCATTAGATTAACATTTTTATATTTTTAAAATTTCTTTTTCATATTATATCGCGTTTCTTGTATTGCAGTTATCAGTCTGTTTGGTAGCGTCATATTTTTTTCTTAAAGTTTCAAATTATTTTTCCCATTGCCTCTTTTTTTTTTTTTAAATACATCGCGTCTATTGTAGTGGCTTGTCAATCTGTTAGTTATCCTAGTGTATTTTTTATTTTTATAGATTTTTATAAAATCTATTTTATTACCTTTTTATCACAATCTCGCGACTGTTTCGTAACTTTAATCACCATCCAAATTATTTTTTTTTTGTCCCTTTTTAAACTATTTTTATTGGGGTTTTGTTATCATTAGTGTATTTATTTTTTAGATTTCTAAAAATTCTATTTTATTATATCCTTTTTATCACAATCTCAGTCTGTTTCGTAACTTAAATCACCATCCAGTTATTTTCACCCACCCCTCTTTTTTAAACTATTTTTAGGGGTTTTTAGTTATCATTGCGTATTTTTTTTTTTTAGATCTCTAAAAATCTATTTTATTTCCTTTTTATCACAATCTCATGACTGTTTCGTAACTTTAATCACCATCCAGTTATACACCCACCCCCTTTTTAAATCTATTTTTAGGGGTTTTGTTATCATTGTGTATTTATTTTTTTAGATTTCTAAAAAATCTATTTTTTTTTCCTTTTTATCACAATCTCGCGACTGTTTCGTAACTTTAATCACCATCCAGTTATAATCCCACCCCCCCTTTTTTTAAACTATTTTTAGGGGGGTTTTGTTATCATTGTGTATTTATTTTTTTTAGATTTCTAAAAAATCTATTTTATTTCCTTTTTATCACAATCTCGCGACTGTTTCGTAACTTTAATCACCATCCAGTTATACTCCCACCCCCCCTTTTTTTAAACTATTTTTAGGGGGGTTTTGTTATCATTGTGTATTTATTTTTTTAGATTTCTAAAAAATCTATTTTATTTCCTTTTTATCACAATCTCGCGACTGTTTCGTAACTTTAATCACCATCCAGTTATACACCCACCCCCCTTTTTTTAAAATCTATTTTTAGGGGGGTTTTGTTCCCTTTTTTCTTTATAAATCTCCGGTTAGCGTTTCAGGTGCTTTCCAGCATCCCTTCAATCAAGTGTAATTGAGCTGTCAGCCTCCCAAAGAATGCCTGATCCAAAAAAAAAAAAAAAAGGCGAGCTGCTGGGTTTTAGATCAGAAAACCCTTTAGAGATTACGGTTTTAATGCCAGGTTATCGAATGGCGTTGGTCGTTGTGTGAATTTACTAAGGAACCATTCAACTGAAATGATTCAAATTACTGTTTCGGATGTCCTGTGATGATATCGTGAAGGCATTACGACCCTTAAACGATTCGCCGTGTGCTTTAATCATTTATTTGTATTTTTATTTATTTATTGATTTATTACTTTATTTTTTTTATATAAAAACTGACATCTTCTTATTGTGTTTCTTATTATCTTACTTAATTTCTTTCTCTGGAAGCTTGAATGTCAAATCCATGGCCCCCCCTGTAAGTTTCTTTTATGTGAATATGGTTCATCTTCTGAATAATAGTACCTATTAATTATTAATTAATCTTTTCTCATAATAACTGATCTCTTCTTTCTGTATTTTCTGTCATCTGTAATTTCTTTCAAACAAAACACCATATTCCTTGGAAGCTTGAATTTTAAGGCAGTGGCCCCTGCAAGCTTGTTTTATGCGAATAGGGGTCATCTTCTTAACAATACTACCTGTTCATTCATTGATTTGTTAATTTATCATTTTTTTCTAATAACTGATCTCTTCTATCTGTTTTACATAATATTATTTATCCTTTGTAATTTATTTTAAATGAACACCACATTCTTGGGAAGCTCGGATTTCAAGATAGTGGCGCCTGTTTTGTAAATAGGGTTCATCTGATGAATAATAAGAACTTCTTCAGGATCACAGAGAGTATGACTGTTAGGTTGATTGTTATTGTTCTGTATTCGAAATCACGATAGAAGGTGTGTTCTCCAGAGTAGCAATAGCGTAACTGTTCAGTTGTCTTGATCATGTCTGGTGGAGAAAGTTATTTTACATACGGTAAACATAATTTTGGAAATATTCCGAAACCACAGTTTTCCATAATTCTTTTTACGATTATATTGTTATTTTTAAAAAGCTGTTGTTATCACTTTTTAAAGAATGTCATTGGAAAGTTTGTAATGCTTTCGTTTATTATTTTCGCTCGATGAACCAGAATGTTTGAGAAATTTATATATTTGTAAATGAAAAATAAAAGCAAATATATATATATATATATATATATATATATATATATATATATATATATATCTATATATCTATCTATCTATATATATATATATATATATATATATATATATATATATATATATATATATATATATATTGCAACCTTGCAGCGAAACGTCGGCAAACTGTTGCAGGTCAGAATAAAAAACAAAAACAAAAATACATTTTTCACTTGGAATACGTTAAGCCCAAACGTTAACGATATCTCAGATATATCGAAGGTTAATACAAGGGAGCCATACCAGCCATTACTTTA
>NC_089780.1:10997665-11047665 GCF_040412425.1 Macrobrachium rosenbergii | reverse complement strand
TTTTTTGTGAGAGAATGTCGAAATGTACTGTTATTGGAACATGGAGGAATATTCGACAGTGATATTGTCTGAGTTGGAATTTTCTCTCATTTTACATTTCTACAACTAATTTCGTTCTGTCCGCACAGGATTTGACGTTACTCATAATATCGATAGAATATGTGTTAAGTCAATTTGGTGTTCATAATACCACATTTTCTTTTTTGCGCAGAAATTAAGTATTCAATTTCACAAATATTTGTAGGGAAAAGGTTATCATATTTTATCTTGCTTAGCCATTGTACATTTGTCATATCTTAATATTTGTAATATCAGAATTGCTCCATATAATATAGACTCTGGAAAATTATATATTTGCCGTAAATTCAGGTTGTTAATTCTTCATACTTTCTAGCATTAGCGGATTTGGGGGGAGGGGGGCACCTGGGCACTTACCCCACCATGAAAAATTATGACAAAGTAATATTGGAGATTTAGATAATAATAACATAAATGAGATATATAAAAATGGAAAAAAACTAAAAAAATGTATTATAGAAATAATAATAAAATTTTGAGAAAATAATAATAAAAACTAAAATGATAATAATATATATATATATATATATATATATATATATATTATATATATATATATATATATATATATATATATATATATATATATATATATATATATATATATATATATATATACAGACCTGGCCCATTTTCCCTCCATCTCTTGTCTGACTGAAAAGCTGCGGGTATTATTTACATTCGCAGCTATTTCGAAAGTGTCTTGGTGCCCTGTTCTTTAAACCTACATCAGTATTCATTATAAATTTTACCAACATTTTTGTGTACTCGAAGCAATTTTTGGAAAACTAATATTGTCTTTGGAGACTAAGTACGATGACTTATCGAAATGAAAAATAATAATATACTGTACCCATTCATCGAAAATGGAGATACTCTGAACGCCCTGTAAGAAATCCTGCACATTTCTCTGGGGATGATTAGCAGAGACAGGGAGGGTTAAAAGAATTTTTGCTGAGAAATTGAAATAGTTACTGTACTGTATGTTCGTAAAAGTTCAGATTTTATAGAGAGTTTAAGAAGAGCGATGTGTTTCAAGACAGTTTGTGACAGAATGTTGATGATTTACATTTATACATTTTATATATATATATAAATACAACTAAATCTATCTATCTATCTATCTATCTATCTATATATATATATATATATATATATATATATATATATATATATATATATATACACAATTACTGATAATAACGATTAACTAATTCCACTCAACTCAGAAAAATCAACCATCAATGACCAATACACGTCCCAATCTGGAATGATCCTAATCACCACGACGCGTAATCAGCTTTCCCTAGCGATCCTCGGAGGCGGATTCAGAGAACTACATCCCTTGCCTAACGACCTCCCACTGCACATAACGAGCTAATTAGGGGTTTGGCCTTGTTAGGCAGCCAAGCAACGTCACAGGGACGTTTCATTAAACTTTGGCCCGGCTCCGATATCTGCTGCGTGTTGACCATTTTGCTTCAGGTAATAGTCATCTAATCATAGCCTGTGCTTCCCAGTGACTCCGTAGGTGGGGAGGGTTAATGCCGGCAGTGCACCTCGTGCGGTGCACTGTAGACATTACTCAAGGTTGTTTGTAACGTCCCATGAGCCCCTGGCTACTCCTACTTAGTTAGCAGCCTTTTACTTTGCCTCCATTCCGACTTCTTTTCTTCAGTTTGGCTGTCCAACCTCTCGAACTTTTATTTGGTGCAACCTCGGAGTTTTCTCCCAGTTCCACTCACAGTTCTTTGTGCTTCATTTCCTGGATCTCTTTAATCTTGCTGTCCAGCCACTCTAACGCCCTTTTTTCCTCTTTTCACTGTCTGAATCGCTGAAGTTCTTTGTGCTACATTTCCTGGATCTCTTTAATTTTGCTGTCCAACCACTCTAACACCCTTTTTTCCTCTTTTCATTGTCTGAAATGCTTAATTGGCAAAAGTTACCCAGTGCTTGGCGTGACATCCTGAAACTCATGAAGTCAAACCAGCTGTAGCCGTTACAAATCCGCTTTGCTGAACACATTCAGAGAGTCATAACACTCTATATTTAGTTTTAATGTCATCTTAGGCTATTTCGGCACCTCTCCAGTAATCCGTATAATGTCCTCTGAGACTAATTCGTCATCTTACGACTATTTGTACTATCAGAACTATGTACGTAATATCTAATGATCGTACGTTAACCCCCAATTGTACAATATTAGCAGAAAATCATTTAGCTGGAAGAACAGTTCAAGTTTTAAGTATATATTAGTTTAACCAGACCACTGATTGGTTAACAGCTCTCCTAGGGCTGGCCCGAAGGATTAGATTTATTTTACGGGGCTAAGAACCAGCTGGTTACCTAGCAACGGGACCTACAACTTATTGTGGAATCCGAACCACATTATGACGAGAAATGAATTTCTATCACCATCAACAAATTCCTCTAATTCTTCACTGGCCGCTCAGAGAGTCGAAAGCTCTACTCACCCCGCCAGTGAAGAGCTGTTTAAAGTCTTACGGGCCGAGCCAAAGAAATATTCAAAAAGAAACTAATTATTAATTTTACATTTACTTGCTGCTGAGTTGTAATTTGAATTTCAGCATTGCTAAGCGCACACAGCCTTGCCCGTTCGTGCCGAAGTAATGAGATTCGCCCGAAATTCATTATTACGGCGCGCCAAGAATTAGAAGATCGGAGAGAGAGATTTAAATGGGTGGTCATTAAGGCCCGTGGCAATATTAGCGCTTTGGGCTGTTGCAGAATTAACATTAATAATGATTAGACCCCTACAGTGGCTATATACCCATCGGGGATCAGCGCCTGCGGGCGCCGTGAAACCCGGGAATTGGTGGGCGGGTTGTAGATGCAGGGTATGTTTGAAAGTAACCGAATTGGTTTGGTTTTATGTTGGAAAAATGAATTCAGATATTATGCGCGACTGAATTGTTATTTTTTTTAAAAGTTTTACTTATTTATATTATATATATATGTATATATATATATATATATATGTATTCGTTTGTATGGTCGATTGATAAAAATGTTAGAAATTCGTCCACAAAATGGCTGGCGTTGAGGTTCGACAGTTTGTTTCAGTTTAAATGTTTAGCATGGAAATAGTTATTCACACGCACAGTAAGTCTTCAGTGGTAGTTTTATCCACTACCAGTTCGCCTGTGATTCAGCAGTGAAAGTATGTTGTACGTGGCAGTGACCGCTTTTCTCTCTCTCTCTCTCTCTCTCTCTCTCTCTCTCTCTCTCTCTCTCTCTCTCTCTCTCTCTCTCTTTTCTTTACACTGCTGTGAAAGGAAGCTGCTTGATGCTCATATATATATATATATATATATATATATATATATATATATATATATATATATATATATATATATTTATATATATTTATATATATATATATTATATATACATACACATTGTGTGTTTATATGTATGTGTGAATGTGTGTATATGCACATATTCTCTACAGAAGATACGAGAGACTGGATCATCTTCCACGCAATTCAGCATCGCCTCAATGACAGTTCCTTACCCTTCAAAAAATGATAGCACCCAAGTCTCAGCCTTCAAGGAATATCAAGTCTTAGCCTTTAAGGAATAATAACACCCAAGTCTTAGCCTTCAAGAAATAATAACACGCAAATGAAGAAGTAGAAAAAAAGTCTGGTTTTATTAACAGCTTTGGGGTAGAAGACCCTTCTTGGCGCATCAGTCAAAAAGGAAACTGGGAACTTGCTTTAGTTATGTATTTATGGAAGAAAGAATATACTGTATCGCTGTAATTGAATTATGGGTTTTATTTCCTCTCGACGTAACGAGGGATAGTAGTAAATCATTCTTCTAAATTGTAATGGATAAATGCTCACCAGGAAGAAAGTAAATTGGAGGTCACATCTCTATTAGCTGGTAGGTGCCCCTTTCCTGGCCCCCATAAAAAAATTATTTTAATTGACTTTAAATAAACTTATCTGCTTTCTAATTCAAACTCTAGTTTCCTTTAATAGCTAATAATTAATTTGTTTTGGGGTTGCAGATGCGCAAGATGAAAAAAAAAAAATAGATAGTTAAAGTGCCAGATTGACCAATCTATTTCCGATCATTTTCTTACACCAGGATTAAAAACTTAGAAAGCCACAAATAAGAAAACTAGTAATACCTAAATGTAAACAGAAACGGAACAGGTGGAACATTCCCAAACTCGTGGAACACATGTACATCCCCTGTTCCAGCAACTGAACATTCCCAAACTCGTGGAACACATGTACATCCCCTGTTCCAAACTCGTGGAACATGTATATCCCGTTCCATCAACTGAACATTCCCAAACTCGTGGAACACACGTACGTCCCCTGTTCCAGCAACTGAACATTCCCAAACTCGTGGAACACACGTACGTCCCCTGTTCCAGCAACTGAACGTTCCCAAACTTCCCAAACTCCAAACTGGAATCCCGTTCCATCAACTGAACATTCCCAAACTCGTGGAACACACGTACGTCCCCTGTTCCAGCAACTGAACGTTCCCAAACTCTTGGAACACATGCATATCCCCTATTCCAGCAACTGTAATCGTGATATCCTCTCACTCCCGGGAAGTTCGTAGCGCATAACTCATTGCTGCTCCGGCTCTCGTGGGACATAAGACATTCTTTCCACTTAACCAGACCGTCCCCTTATGAGATCTACCATTTCCATACCACTCCCTGAATTTAAGGGTTAAATACGCCTTTGTTTGCGTAGCTGGCGTTGCGCTTGTTTCCCTGATTCTCTCGACATGAAAGGTTCTTTTTGATGTGATGTGTTTTTTCTTTCACTCATTGTTTGTTAATGGTTTACACTTAATTTATTGTATTCTTGTTTTCTGGGGGAGTGTTTTCAGTTGTTACCGGAGAGGGTGTATCTGATCGTTCAATGTTTATGAACCGATGTTACAGCGATAACAATTTGATTGTTCAGTGTGTATGAACTGATGTTACAGCGATAACAATTTGATGGTTCATTGTTTATAAACTGATGTCACAGCAGTTACGATTGTTTATTTGTATAAACTGATTTACAGCTATAACAATTTGATTGTTCAATTTTATAAACTGATTCAATAACAGTTATATTGTTCAACAATAACAATTTGATTGTTCAATGTTTATAAACTGATGTTACAACAATAACAGTTATATTGTTCAATGTTTAGTACAACAATAACAATTTAATTGTTCAGTGTTTATTACAACAATAATTTGATTGTTCAATGTTTATTACAACAATAGCATTTTGATTGTTCATTGTTTATTACCACAATAACAATTTGATTGGTCAATGTTTATTACAACAATAGCAATTTGCTTGTTCAATGTTTATTACAACAATAACAATTTAATTGTTCAATGTTTATAAACTAATGTTACAACAACAACAATTTGATTGTTCAGTGCTTATAGACTGATGCTACAACAATAACAGTTTAATTGTTCAGTGTTTGTAAACTGATTTTACAACAGCAAAAGTTTGATTGCTCAGTTTTATAAACTGGTGTTACAACAATCAAGGTCACCAGTGACTGAAGCTTTAATAATATAATTAAATAAATAGGTAATGTTGTACCAAACGGGAAAACTTATTTAGAACTGTGAGGAAAAGAATTGATTGATTTATAATTATTATCTTCATCCGACGTGCAATTGAGCATTTTCTGTTGTCACAAGTCAGCAGGATGTTTGCAACAGTTTCATAAGAAGGAAAATAATGTTTTCATTCTGTCTAAACATCCGTAGGCTTAAGGCACACAAGGCGCAACATTAACATGTTAATAAAAGGATATTTGCCTCGATTGAAACGACCAGACTGACGATCAAGATCAGTAATACCGAGATAATACTCTTATTTGTCACCTCACAAATGATCCATTATGTCAGGTTGTCGCAGAATTCACTCAGAATTTCCCGGTGATTAGAAACGGATTTACCTCTGCGATCAGAATTGACTTAATTCATCTTTGAACTGGATACTATTCCCTATTTGGTTTTAGAAGTTTTTCTAGAGCATGATGGTTAAGAGAGCCGCTATGCTTGTCGTCGAATTTGAGGAATGAGTTGATAACTTTGAAGCGTTCTCCTTCTCATTTTCCAGTTTGAGACACAATTTCCTATTTTTTTTTCTGGTATTCGCAAATATTGATGTTTTTGGTGAAAGATGCGGCCATAAATATTTACCGTGGCTGTTTTTGTTCTTTTAACGTTTTTCTTCAGTATTGCTGTTTGGTTTCATAGTGAACAAAATCGTTTTGCTGACTAAAATGATTTTGCTTCTTAGGGAACAAAATTCTTCTTACCAGCCTTTAACGATTTCACTTTTCCAGAGCATTGCCTTAATGAACCCTGTTTTGATTAAAAGTACGTTGAAAATGTCTTATAACTTTGAAAGTCTTGTGTAAGGATTCCTCTCACGGGGGTGGCGCTCTGCCTTAGAGCGTTATCCATTTGTTATTTCCTCTTTTCTTATATTTACCATTTTCTTTGGACTGAACTGCCTTTCTTACCATGTAAATCAACTGGGTTTTTTTTTTTTTTTTGGCTTGATAAAAATGTATGATTCCTCATCGCTACAATCCGTCCTTTGTCAGAAATGTTACTTGGAAGGAGTAAGGGTCCTTTGCCAGAAATATTTCTTGGAAGGAGTAAGGGGCCTTTGTCAGAAATATTTCTTGGAAGGAGTAAGGGGCCTTTGTCAGAAATATTTCTTGGAAGGAGTAAGGGTCCTTTGTCAGAAATATTTCTTGGAAGGAGTAAGGGGCCTTTGTCAGAAATATTTCTTGGAAGGAGTAAGGGCCTTTGTCAGAAATAAATAAATATTTCTTGGAAGGAGTAAGGGTCCTTTGTCTTGGAAGGGTCCTTTGTCAGAAATATTTCTTGGAAGGAGTAAGGGCCTTTGTCAGAAATATTTCTTGGAAGGGCCTTTGTCAGAAATATTTCTTGGAAGGAGTAAGGGCCTTTGTCAGAATATTTCTTGGAAGGAGTAAGGTCAGAAATATTTCTTGGAAGGAGTAAGGGCTTTGTCAGAAATATTTCTTGGAAGGAGTAAGGGGCCTTTGTCAGAAATATTTCTTGGAAGGAGTAAGGGGCCTTTGTCAGAAATATTTCTTGGAAGGAGTAAGGGGCCTTTGTCAGAAATATTTCTTGGAAGGAGTAAGGGTCCTTTGTCAGAAATATTTCTTGGAAGGAGTAGGCCTTTTGTCAGAAATATTTCTTGGAAGGAGTAAGGGTCCTTTGTCAGAAATTTCTTGGAAGGAGTGGAAGGAGGAAGGGTAAGGGCCTTTGTCAGAAATATTTCTTGGAAGGAGTAGGGCCTTTGTCAGGAAGGAAGGATCCTTTGTCAGAAATATTTCTTGGAAGGAGTAAGGGTCCTTTGTCAGAAATATTTCTTGGAAGGAGTAAGGGTCCTTTGTCAGAAATATTTCTTGGAAGGAGGAAGGGTCCTTTGTCAAGGGAATGTTTTGTCAGAAATATTTCTTGGAAGGAGTAAGGGCTTATTTCTTGGAAGGAGGGTCCTTTGTCAGAAATATTTCTTGGAAGGAGTAAGGGGCCTTTGTCAGAAATGCTACTTGGAAGGAGTAAGGGTCCTTTGTCAGAAATATTTCTTGGAAGGAGTAAGGGTCCTTTGTCAGAAATGCTACTTGGAAGGAGTAAGGGTCCTTTGTCAAAAATGCTACTTGGAAGGAGTAAGGGAATCGACAATCCTTCTTTTATAACACCTCTGCAAGAAGATCCCCTTGGCATAACCTTGGCGATATTCACGTATTTATTTAGCTCCCGTGGCCTATACCATATATCACATTTATATAAAGTAGGCTATATTAATGTGATTTATGATCCTATTACCCAATCCGCAGTCCTCATTTTTCATGAGGTCGTGTCTCTGAACAGCGGCGGAATTCGCGTGAGTTCTAGTTTTCATTTTTTTTTTTTCATCTTATCAACTGGAATGTCGTTTTTGTATCAGAAAGGAAACAAACTTTTGCCAGCTAAGTATGTGCTAAAGCTTTTTTTTTTTTTTTGCAACTGTCTGCCTTTGTAATTTCAAGCATTCATTCTTTTCTCTCTCTCTCTCTCTCTCTCTCTCTCTCTCTCTCTCTCTCTCTCTCTCTCTCTCTCTCTCTCTCTTTAAACCTGTATTGGAAAAAGTACAGAATCTTTACATTGCTAGTGCTCTCTCTCTCTCTCTCTCTCTCTCTCTCTCTCTCTCTCTCTCTCTCTCTCTCTCTCTCTGCATTGTGTTGGAAAAGAACAGAATCTTTACAATGTTTCTGGTCTCTCTCTCTCTCTAAACTTGTATTGCAAAAATACAGAATCTTTACAACGTCTCTCTCTCTCTCTCTCTCTCTCTCTCTCTCTCTCTCTCTCTCTCTCCCAACTCGTATTGGAAAAATACAGAATCTTTACAGCGCGAATGCCTACTCGGGCAAGGAACTTGCGCCCGAAATTGTTCCTGCCCAGTTGAAAAATGAGGTAATAATTATCACCCTCGTGACAGATGAGTTGCAATGTGCGCTCCAGCCGAATACTTTTCTTTGTCTATCTCATTTGATACAGTTTTTTGCACTTGTTGGAAACACGTTTTTATTTCTAGTTTCCATTACACACTGGAAACATGTCTTGGGACTTTCCGGTGTCTGTCGTAGTTTCATTACCCACTGGAAACATGTCTTTGGTACGGCACCCCACTTTCCGTTGGCTGTAGTAGTCTGGGTTCTAAATGATGGCATGTTTTTGTGCCTTGTAAAATCATGTCTTACTAACTTTTGTTTTTATACCCTATAATACCATGTCTTCATTTATGAATGGTAGTTTTTATACCCTGGAGAGATATGTCAATAGTTTTAAACACTCCTTTTCATAGCACACTTATCCATCATTAGAAATGTGTCTTAACTGCTGACAGTAGTTTCATATACATATGGCTATATTTAAAAGAATGAATTTACTCCTGAACGCTAGTTTACATATTAAGAGAAACGTGTTGATAGCTCAGAATACCCTTTCTTATTTTTTCTACAACGCTCTTCTTAGGTCGCTTTCTATACCCCATTAATCCAAATACTTCTGTATTTTATCGAATATTGAAAAGAAGTTGCCTGACTTTTTCAAGCAAATTATCTGATCTGAGATAATGACGGAGCAGAGTCTGATGATAATGTCTAATTGTTGTATAGTGATTTTTATACACATACACACACACATATATATATATGTATATGTATATAAATGGATACCTGTATGGTTAATGAAAATTTGCTGCATACATAATTTACATGGATGACCCGTATATATATATATATATATATATATATATATATATATATATATATATATATATATATATATATATATATACTTACAAATGTATATATGTGTATATATATACATATACATATTACATACACGCACAGATTTTTCATACTCATAAATAAATGAGACCTAGAGATAGAGAGAGAGAGAGAAAAAAAAAAACTGCTGACTAACGAAAATTTACACATGTGCTCCGCCATTTGTTTTTATTTTTTATCTATTTATTTTTTTAGCGAGAATTAGCAAATTAGAGTAGCGTGTGTACCGTGCTTTATGTGGTGTCATTTGGGGCCGGCGTGCTGTATATTCGTCGCGTGGTGCCTGGTAAGTGCCGCAATTATGGTCACTATTTGATGTACATTTTTGAAGTGGAGGCTCTGAAACAGTCATGAGTGCTGTGGGATGTTTGTGGTGCTGGTATATCTTGTCTTGCTGGTTGTTTCTCAGTGTTTTTGTTTTGCTGGTGGGTGTGTTGTTGTTGTTGTTGGGTGCTGTTGTTGTTGTTGTGCTTTGATCGGTACTCGTGCACGGTCGTGTATATTTGTATGTATGTATATGTATGTATGTATGTATCTCTCTCTTTCTATGTAATATATACATATATATATATACTGTATATATATGTATATATACGTGTGTGTATATAGTATATATATATATGTATGTATGCAGTATATATATATATATATATATATATATATATATATATATATATATATATATATATATATATATATATATATATATATATATATATATATATATATTTCAGTCTAACCACCTCTACGATTTGGAACTTTTCTTTGTCAAGAATTCACCAGAATTTGTCGTTTTCAGTTCAATTAGTATTTTCAGTTTTGAAGAAGCCGTTCACTTTCACAGCATATAAAATTTAATTATAATTTAAAAAAAAGCTTTATTGTTTAATTTTAGTTTTCTCGTAATATGCACTTGTGTTAGCTGAGGAAAATTATCCTAAGACGTTTGTAAGGATGCAGGTAATCCTTCACAAACAGAATCATTTCAATACAACGACCTGGATGGGAGTAAAATTGATAAAGGATTGGAAAGACGTGTTTGTATAAGGAAGACTTTTTTTTTTTTTTTTTTACTTTGTTATTGCAAAATGGCAAGATCACCTCACCTGCGGGATAGATGGTCAGTTCCGGGTGAATAAAAGAATACAATAACACGTACTTATTTTTACTGTCTACATGATTAGTCAAGACAAAACATGAGGAAATATTATAGTAATAGGTCTGATATGGTCTGTGATATATCAAGTTGATGAACAAAGAAGAATCACAAGAGAGGACTCATCTCTATGCATAAACACTAGACAAAAGCTATAGCTGATATACGCATACAGAATCAAATATGTATTCATCTACTTGTTTTACTTCGATTAAAGCCTTCCAGATATAGTTTTCTCACCCAAGGGAAAACTTTCCTGCAAGCACGCCCGTCGCTGGGGCGCGGGTTTAAAAAAAAAAAATGGGGAAAAAGTCTGTGAACAAGGATATTGCATTAAGCTCTGGGAATACAAAAGTGTAGAGTTCTAGGATATAGTGTTCAACAAGATTAAGTAAGGGCCGAACGTACTTTTTCCACGTTTTTCTATCTCCACTTTTTTTTCTATTTTTTTTTCATTTCATATGTGCTTTTCGATTTTACTTTTTGTATTTTCATAGTTATATATATATATATATATATATATATATATATATATATATATATATATATATATATATATATATATATATGTATAAGCTTCTAAAAGAAAATCCACAGGTACCTTGGATGACTAAGTACCTGAATAATCATTATTAATGTTTTACTATCCATAAGTATTATTCTGCACAAGTTAAGATCAGTTTAGAGAGAGAGAGAGAGAGAGAGAGAGAGAGAGAGAGAGAGAGAGCAGAATGATTGCTGGGAATTGCAAAGGTAGACATTTGCAAAAAAAAAAAACTTTTGCACATCCTTTACTTCTTGTTCTAAAACGATATTTCTGCTGATAAAATGAAGAGAGAGATAAGAATGAATGCTTGAAATTGCAAAGAGACATTTGCAAAAAAAAAAAAATTTTAAATGACATTATTGCTGATAACATGAGAGAGAGAGAGAGAGAGAGAGAGAGAGAGAGAGAGAGAATGAATGTTTGAAATTGCAAAGGTAGACATTTGCAAAAAAAAAAAAAAAAACTTTTAAAACATATCTGCTGACAAGATGAAAAAATGAGAGAGAGAGAGAGAGAGAGAGAGAGAGAGAGAGAGAGAGAGAGAGAGAGAGAGAGAGAGAATGATTGCTTGAAATTGCAAAGGTAGACATTTTCAAAAAAAAAAAAAAAACTTTTAAAAACGACATATCTGCTGACAAGATGAAAAAACGAGAGAAGAGAGAGAGAGAGAGAGAGAGAGAGAGAGAGAGAGAGAGAGAGAGCAGCAACAACAGCCGGAACCAGACGAGCATGCGAAACACGAGCAATAAAATGAAAAACACGATTCCTCGCCCCGAAATACCACCACAATCAGCGTGCGCATTCTTACTTCCTCCGAAGTCGCCTGTGACAATAGCTGTTCAAAAACTGAGTATTCTTTCCCTCATATGTGAATAGTTTGTGACGACGTCGGTGCACGAATGAAAATGCCAACTATTTTCACGGATTCATGAACGAAATTTCTTATCTGGCGAGAGGGAACTTGTGTGTGTGTGTGTGTGTGTGAAGGTTTGGCAAAACATGCGAATTGCACTAAGCGTTGAGGGTATGTAATAAAATCTGAGGTATTTCTGTTTGCGATTTTATAAGCGCATATATATATATATATATATATATATATATATATATATATATATATATATATATATATATATATATATATATATATATATATATATATATATATATATATATATATATATATACATAAACCAGTTTCTTGAAACTCTTTGCCTTTCATCTGCTCTCCCATTGATTTATTGCGGTATTTGTTTTGCAAACCATATGAAGTCTTGAAAGGAATGAAAAAAAAATATTTCAAGTTATTCATTGGCTTCCTTTACAAAGTAGCAATGTCCATCATTTTCCTAAGTTACAGTAACTGTCGGAACATTGTTGAAATGATCAAATATACAAGATAAGAACTGGAATAAAGATGCATTGTTAAATAAGCAACGTTCTTACGATGGACGTATTGAGGTTCATTTTTAAGATAATATAAGTGTTATCAGCAATGTCATTATGTGTTAAGTATTCATTCTCATGAATATGAAGAATTAACGCAAGATTTTACCGAAGACAGTAGTAAAAGTATGAAGACCTTGAAAATGTTAAATTATATCAACTGTACCTTACCTGTTTTCAGACTATTCAAATTTTGTTTTTAAATCATAATTATTGAACCGCATTGTGTATCAATTAACCCTAGAACGCCAAACCTGGGAGGATTTCTCTGTTCATATAATTAAAACGTGTTCATTACTTAAGGTTATTTGCAGCGTCCCTTCGGCGCCTAGCTGCAACCACTTCCATTCCTTTTACTATACCTCCATTCATATTCTCTTTCTTCCGTCATGCTATCCACCCTCTCCTAACAATGTTTCATAGTGCAACTGCTTTGAGGTTTTCCTCCTGTTACACCTTTAAACCTTTCTACTCTCAGTTTATCTTTCAGCGCTGAATGACCTCGTGGGTCCTAGCGGTAGGCCTTTGGCCAAAATTCTATGTTCCATTCCAACATGAGAATAGTATACAAGGAATTTTGGGTGAATTTCACCCAGGTTTTTGAGTGTATCTCTCCCACCATTCGTAATAACTGGATATTTATTCCGTGTTATGGCCTATATTTCCTATTTTTTCAGTTTCATTATCTAAATTTGCTTTGCATTTGTAATTAGTAAGAGAAACCTAGGCTCCCGTTAATTATATAAATAATTTGTTTAGCAGCGGTGCGCTCGTGCATGTTCGTTTCGTAAAAGTTGAACAAATGGCGAGAATATTTACGAAATAACGTCGGTCGTTCCCTTTGCACCAAATATGAGCAAACTGAAGAGAAAAAGCGATGTAAAGCATTGTAGTAAATAATGAAGTCCATAAAACAATGACGCCCTGGGACTCGAAGCACTATTTCTTGTATGACAAATAATGGCAATTATTATGATTTAACGAGACAGTGAAGGATTATTTTCCCTATGAGGGAGAATAATTAACAGTTATTTCCACTACTTAGGAGGATAGTCGAAAAGGTACGTTGTTTGTGCGAGGGAATGTTTTAGTGAAGTAATTTCCTTTGTATGAAGAGTTCTAAGTAATTACATTATGTTCTTGTTATTGAAGAGGAGGTCTAACAAATAAATAGATCACATTCACAACAAACATACATAATATGTGTATGCATCCACACAGACATAAAAGCACACACACATACACACACGCACACAGGACAGCTAGGTACGCAATCCCACCTTACATTTCAATTTTACCTTCTTTATACTTTCTTGCTTTCTTCTAAATGTTTTCCATACTCCCAGTTACCTTCTTATTTCATATATTCTTTCCCAAAAGTTATCCCACAAATTTGTACATACCCTTTTCTAAATCGTTACATAACACCATCCATAAACATATCAAGTAGCTATAGAGATATGAAACAATATAATTTCAAACTTACTTTATACATGAAACCAGTCACTCTCCAAGCTACGTATTCCAATGCACTTTTGACCCACATCATTAAGAGAACACCATTCGTCACTTTCAGTAAATTACATTTATACTGTTCATTCTGTGTAGAATTCACAGTAGCATCCACATCATGTCGTTATCTGTTATATTATAAGCTGTCTTTAGGTCCGTGAGCAAAATATGGAGTTTTTTCCTGTACTGTCAAATTTTCCCACGCCTGTTTCAAAATACATTTGTTCTACAAACAACTTCCTCTTTATAGTCTTTCTGTCATCAGTCTTACTTTATCAAGTTGTGCCATGCAAGGTCCCTCTTTTTCACCCTCCTTATATCTTCAAAAACCATTTCCTCAAGCAGCCTTAGGTTTACACAAACCCCTTCCATTCTTGTATCAGTCAGGTCTGCCTTACCTAAGTCCTCCATATTTCTCTGCAAGAAACCTCTCGCGTCATTTGCTCCAAGATTCATTTGTTCCTGCAGTCTCCTTTCTGCCTTCATGCATGTAACTTCGATATTTGCATTCTTTTTCTTCCGCTGTTCAGTCTTGGCAATGCATTCCAGCCTCTTGTGTACCTAAGTACGATCATCTTTCGTGGAATGCACGAATACTGTCCCCTCATTTCCCCTTAGACGTCAGATATCCTCACGCGTCATTCACGCTTTCATTCCCTCTCTTCCTACCTCCCTATTCCCTAACATGGAATTTCACAGACTCATTATAATGCTCTGTCCACTTCATTCTCTAACCCCGGTCCATTTTTCACCCGTCATTCCTTCTATGCAGATATCACTTCATAAATATCAAACTGATATGTCTTAATTGCATTCCTGCCATATTTCAACCCTTCCTCTCTTCATTTGGGAAAAAATAGATTATTTGGAATTCCATATTTTAATTTGAACTTCTCGCGACGCGAATGAAGAAATGGAGAAACCGCTTTTGGTCGCGTTAGCATGGTTCGTGGTTCAGTCTGTAAGTAACTTTCTGTATAAATACAGGTATAGAACTTTTGGTCGTGTTAGTGCGTTCAGTCCCGAACTTTCACAGTAACTCGACCCAGCTGGGGTAAAGAAAAAATGAATGGGAATTATATATATATATATATATATATATATATATATATATATATATATATATATATATATATATATAAAAAACTGAATACAGTTTTCAGATGGCATGTACTTGTGTGTACAATTTTTCCCAGTATAATATTTACTTGTATGTATTTTCAGTTTTCTGGGAGCACCCTTCTTTAATGTCACGATATATTTTTGAGTGTTTTAGATAAAGCTGGTCTTGTGGCAGCACCGGTTTGTTGTTCATAAATACTCAGGCTCTCATACACACCACATTTATTCACGTGTATACATGGATAGCAGCAGTCATGTAAATCAAGTATTATGAGAACTGTTCCATTTGTGGAAAACGAAAGCACAAGCAGACATAGGAGCCAATACTGAGAAAAACAAGCACAAGCAGCCGTAGGTGCAAATACTGAGGAAAAACAGTCACAATATTATTATATCACCTGGTCAGTAGGTACTAGTGTTTTAGACCAATATGGGATAAATGACCTCCCTTTATTTACGTATAAAGTAAAAACACGACTCACATTCATATATATATGTACTTACACACACACACACACACACACACACACATATATATATATATATATATATATATATATATATATATATATATATATATATATATATATATATATATCTTTATATTACGCACTTGGGATTTAATATTAACTAATATACTCATATGTACAAAATAGATTCATGGCTAATCATTTTACCATACTTTGATGCATGACTTTGGCATCGGTCTAACATGTTTTTCACCTAACATGAAGTAAGAACGGGTTGAGGGGGCGGGTGTTGTGTTGGTGAAGGATTTCGGAAGGAGGGGGAGGAGGGGGGTGGGGTGCGGGTTGGGGAGACGATCCCGGGCCAGGGAAGGTTCCCAAAATGAAACCTCTTCGTTGGAGAAGTGCAAGAAGACTAGCCGGGGCTCCAAGAGACTCCGGAGCGAGACAGTAACTGTCTCTGGAGCACAAACTCTCACAATATACTGCTTGGGAGACTATACCCGCCGGAGCTCCGGGACCCGGTTTGGTGGGCCTTAATTCCCACAAGGACTCCTTCGATGTCAGTTAGCTGGAAACAAGCTGTTAATGCTTGTTTTTTCTCCCTTTTTTTTTTTGGTACTTGCAACTATTTTTTTTTATTATTTATTTGTTTATGAACGTACTGACTCCCATCCACGCTAGTTGGTGTTTTTGTTATTGATTTGTTTGTGAACGCGCTGACCGCCATCGACGCCAGTAGGGTGTTTGTGTTACGGAGTTTCTCGGGAGGTCAATTAGATGTAGGCAGTTATGCTAATGGCGTTCATTTTTCTTCCTAATTTCATTACTGTCACTTCAATGGAATTCCTGAGTCGCAAAGGTTCTGGAGATGAGCTGCGCCATTGGGCTTTATTCCACCGTTGTTTGGTCTTGTCTAATGAGGGGTACTTTATGGCCTTGTAAAAAATTTATATTGCCCTGGGGTTTGTTATCTCTCTCTCTCTCTCTCTCTCTCTCTCTCTCTCTCTCTCTCTCTCTCTCTCTCCATAAAATTCTTGCTTGAGAGCCTGAAAATTAATCTGAGGGGAATTTATACTTTTCACTTGATGCTAAGGTAATAGTTATCATGTCTATGAGTAATTAATATATATATATATATATATATATATATATATATATATATATATATATATATATATATACTGTATGTATGTATTATATGATATATATAAATATGTATAATCGTGTGTGAATAGGGGATTGTTCCAGTCTTAAGCATATGTATAATGATAATCATGGCAAGAATTTGATATTCATATTAGATATAGCTAAGGCATAAACAGCAAAGAACACATAGTTATAAAATAACAAGTTGGGTATTTGCGTCGTAATTGAATGATAAAAAAAAATACTAGTTTCCTTCTTAAGCATATATTTTCTCCGCAAGAGGTCTTCAGAGATGAGATACTCTCTCTCTCTCTCTCTCTCTCTCTCTCTCTCTCTCTCTCTCTCTCTCTCTCTGTGCAGTGCTTCTTGCCGTGAAGGATACGTGGAACATAATAAGCAACCCCTTTATGAAAGCATATATATATATATATATATATATATATATATATATATATATATATATATATATAGATATATATAGAGATATATATATAGATAGAGAGAGAGAGAGAGAGAGATATGTGAGAATGTGTTTACGTGTATGTATGCGCGCATTAATTATAAATGCACATTTCTGAAAGTGGAAATGCATGCAAAAACTGCATCCCCGTCTTTAACGCATCGTACCCAATGAACACAATCATGAATTATTATTCCGGTCACTGAATTCCAGGTACATTATTGCCTAAAAAAAAAAAAAAATAACGAAAGTCTTGAAAGGCCAAGATTAAAAAAGAAAAAGCGAAATGGAATGCATTTTCCACTCCCCTTTTTCTTCCTTTTGTAACAAGCCCCACATCCAATTTGGCGTTTACAGACTTTCGCCCCCGTAAAGCACAAACACACACAGAGAGAGAGAGAGAGAGAGAGAGAGAGGAGAGAGAGAGAGAGAGAGAGAGAGAGAGAGAGAGAGAGAGAGAGATGAGTGAAGGCACTGTTTTCCCTCCATGAAATATGAAAAAGGTTTTTCTTGTCTTCAGTCGCTATTGATTTCCTCTTGAGTTATTTTGTTATTATTTTTCCAATTATCTCTCTGTCTTAATGTTTGCCTGTATTACTTCATTATTATTATTCTGACTATATATATGTTTTTCTTTCTGCATTATTATTATTCTGACTATATATCTGTTTTTCTTTCTGCATACCTACCTATCTGTCTCTGTGCAAATGAATCTCTTCGAAAATCATATCTTACCAGTGTCATGAAATTTTTTTTTTATTTATTTTAAAACATAATGTTTTAAATTTAGCCTCAGAGCGATATTTTCTCCATATTTGTTTAATTATCTCAAGAAATGTATTATAGAGGTGGAACGGAATGGGAATTTAAGGTTGGCATTTAATTGATGTTTAGTTCCATTTAACTCAATTCAATTTAACATCAACTCAATTCAGTTTAACATCAATTCATTCAGTTGCTGCTGTTAATCTACTTTAGTCCAGGTTATTTTGTTGTTATTGTTTCATAATATTCTTTTTTTATCTAAGTAAGATACATCAGCAAAATAAAAAGTAAATTATGGTATGCTATATTGTATTGTAATGATAAACCCACAGTGCATATATATCTATATACAGTATATATGTATAAGTGTATATATATGTATATATAATATATATATATATGTATATAATATATATATATATATATATATATATATATATATATATATATATATATATATATATATATATAGAAATATGAACACATGGCGATGTATATTTATACAGGAATTAGCGTACTCCATTGAAAGAGTCCCCGTTCCAGAGCACCCCAAATAAAATGTTCAACACACGGCAGAGCCTGCTGCGTTATTGAAACCAGAATGCAATTGCCTGTGTGTGCTATTCACAGATCATTTTCCGGATGGAAACTCGAAATTCCAGCGGAATTCAGTCACGCGGCGTAAATAAATGTGTCGTGCATGCGATGCGGCCCTCTCTGCTCAATTTCGACGGCCAGAGATCACGTGTAATAGTTTTAATGATAAACCTGTCAGTTTCTGGGGATTCTGGGAAGTCTCTTGTCCGAGTGAAATTGATTAGATCAAATGATGTAGGTTGTTTTTTTTTGGGTATTTTGAAACTACCCGGAAAGAAAAAACGCGATCTCATCTTCCCGCAGATAGACCTGTCAGTTTCTGGGTCACCAGAGACAGTCTTGTAAAGGCTGTCAGTTTCTGGGAAGACAGTCTGTCTGTCAGTTTCTGGGGCACCAGAGACAGTCTTGTGTTTCTGGGAAAGTCTGTCTGTCAGTTTCTGGGACACCAGAGACAGTCTTGTAAAGTCTGTCAGTTTCTGGGACACCAGAGGCAGTCTTGTAAAGTCTGTCAGTTTCTGGGACACCAGAGACAGTCTTGTAAAGGCTGTCAGTATCTGGGACACCAGAGACAGTCTTGTAAAGTCTGTCAGTTTCTGGGACACCAGAGACAGTCTTGTAAAGTCTGTCAGTTTCTGGGACACCAGAGACAGTCTTGTAAAGTCTGTCAGTTTCTGGAGCACCGGAGACAGTCTAGTAAAGTGTCAGTTTCTGGGACACCAAGTCTTGTAAAGTCTGTCAGTTTTTCGGATTTCTGGGGACACCAGAGACAGTCTTGTAAAGTCTGATTAAATCGAGTAATACATTTTTTTATGACAGTTTGGAAATGAAACTGAGAGCGATAATTCTACCTCTTCTTTGATAAATAAGTTGAAAGATTCCATCTTGGGATACACGACATCTGATACTTATAATTCCTGATCCTTTTGACTTTGTGTGAATCTGCACTAATGTTGAATAATAATAATAATAATAATAATAATAATAATAATAATAATAATAATAATAATAATAATAATAATAATAATTAGCACCAATTTCAGAATGAAGACGGGGCTAGCTTCAGATATACCTTATTCTGTAAGTACAGAAAACTCGATTGCGCCATGATTGAGGTTTCAGCCTTTGAAGTTTTTCTTGTCATTATTTTTTACCCGGATGTGATGGAAAGAGCACAAGCTTTATCGAATACTTATTATTGATCATAAACAGCTGTTATTCGTGAGGCTTGATTGTATCAGTACAAATCATCCACCGTTCATTCATTTTAATTTGTTTTTCAGGAGTGGCTTTGTTTGTCAACGGTTACTTAGGATTTAAAACTATTGAACCAATTTTCATATTATACATGTCAGTATATGCATACATACAGTATATATATACATACACACACACACACACACATATATATATATATATATTATTTCTGTAAGATTTTTAATTTTTTTCCTATTTTTATAATTCTCATTATGTTATTATTATCTAAATCGTCATATATTTATATTATTTTGTCATTATTTTTTCATGGGGGCTGTAAGTTTTAATTTTTTCCTATTTTATAATTCTCATTATGTTATTATTATCTAAATCCCAATTGGATCTTGTCATTATTTTTTCATGTGATCTGTGACTGTAGGAAATTCCAGTGGTTATTTAAACCAACTGACATTACCCTAAACTCTTTTCTATTTAAGCTGGAGCTCCTCGGGCCATTTAGTAGGAAATTGAAGCTTTTATTTCCAACTCGTGTGTTGGTCCAGCTCTGCAGTCTCCCCCACTCCGTCCTTTGATTCTTCAGCCACTTTTGTATTGGCTTGACTTTTGTTCTTTTGAAGTTGTTTTTCAAACGGCTTTCTCGGCCTCCTGGGAATGTAATTGAATTCTTCGTTATGTGAGGCATCGAATCGCGGTTACCGGCCGCTGCTAATTAATCACTTTCGGTTTATCTTTGCCAAAGGTGAATTTCGCCATTCTGGTTTTTTTATTCCTACTTCGCTTTCACTGGGTCGTAAGGCCTCGGCTTCAATTAATACTTTGCGGGGCCAGGACGGGATGTACTGTTTATATTTGAATTTCACGTCGAAGCAATTTTTATCCCACCTCTTGTGTACTCTGGTGATAGATGCTGGATTACTCTTCAGCTGTTGACAATTGTGTGCTCTGGTGATAGATGCTGCATTACTCTTCAGCTGTTGACAATTGTGTGCTCTGGTGATAGATGCTGCATTACTCTTCAGCTGTTGACAATTGTGTACTCTGGTGATAGATGCTGGATTACTCTTCAGCTGTTGACAATTGCTCTGGTGATGATGCTGCATTACTCTTCAGCTGAATCTCTGGTGATAGATGCTGAATAACTCTTCAGCTGTTGACAATTGTGTGCTCTGGTGATAGATGCTGCATTACTCTTCAGCTGTTGCCAATTGTGTGCTTTGGTGATAGATACTGAATAACTCTTCAGCTATTGCCAATTGTGTGCTCTGGTAGATGCTGAATTACTCTTTAGCTATTGCCAATTGTGTGCTCTGGTGATAGATGCTGAATTACTTTTCAGCTGTTGCCAATTGTGTTCTCTAGTGATAGATACTGAATAACTCTTCAGCTATTGCCAATTGTGTGCTCTGGTGATAGATGCTGAATTACTTTTCAACCATTGCCAATTTTGTTGTGGGAACAATGACGAAATATTAAATACAGACACAATTTTGACGTGAATTTATCCAAAATTACTCCCCAGGACTTATATAATAGTTCTTTTATTTTACCAAAGGGTATTGTTCGCTCATGCCAAGCAAAGTTTAACCAGTTGGAGTAACAGCCGTTGGCAGTGAAGCTTAATTATGTCAAATATTTTCTCCTTCCGCCTCGCCGAGAGTCGAAAAATTCTTAAGTGCCTCGTTTGTAGAGGAAAAATAGCACTTTTACAGGTAAAGTTGATAATTAGTTCTTGTTTTGCAAAACACTTTTTTTATTTTTGCGCATTTTTCTCTAGTCCTGCGGATAGCGTACCATTTTTTATCTTCCGTTTTCATTCTTTTTCCGAGCTCTTAATCCCCGAAGATTGCAGGAACGGTATTTACAACTGTTCCCGTGAAAGTGAACGAATGCCTTCGATATTATTTTCGTGCCAGGTGTTATTCACTTCCCGCCCCATACATTTCTGTTGTGTCAGCTGATTGAATTCATGTCTCTGGCGTGTTTGTCTTTTTCGATGGAAGATTGCTCCTTTCAAAGCGCATCCTGTTGTCTACGCTAATAGGAAATGGCGAAATTCGCTGTCTCTCTCTTTGATGTGTATTCATACGGATGACTATTTTCCTGAATTATTCAGTTTCCTTTAGGTGAGCGTTGCAACAGTCAGTCATTAAGCATTTTATCAGTTTTGGGTAGGAAGACGCATTCTCCATCAGCATCGTTGCAACGTGGGGTTAAAGACAATTTTGCTTAAAGCCACACAATCAGTCATGGGTCAAGTGATGTAGGGTATTAGGTTTTAGTGATAGTACCCAAATACTGATTAACGTTTAGACTCATCCACGCTCAATGAGCGAATGCCGGGGGAGGAGTTAAAGCAGAACCGCGAAAACTCTGGCTTATCTTTAAACAAAGATGATTTGAATTAACTTTATTTTGAAATCTCTTGAGAAATGGCTTCTTTCATTGCTTGCAAAATGGAACTTGAGTAACACCAAGGTCGTAGTTATGAAGGTTTGGCGTCCGTATGATTGAGGGTTTTATTGGCTTTAATTTATTGTCGTTTAAGTTTACATGTGTGTGTGTTATTATGCAATTGTCAAAGCTAAACATCGTAAATTCTCTTGATCACAAATGCAAAATATACCTGTACACCCTGACATTTTTCCAAATGGCTAAAAAAAAAATATTCCGGACTCCATTTTTTCCTCTTTTTAGTACTACCAAAGTACCACTGAGTGAATGAGAATTTTCTCTTGTTCAGTAATTGCATCCTCTTTTGCATGTTGACATCTGGACTTTCATCCGCTCTTATTTAATGAAATCCATTTATCGAATTTCCCCTGCGAAAGTTTACCTTTAGCTTTCCACTAATTAAACGATGGGTTCCTTCTTTCTCAAATTATTGTATCCTGAGTTATATTCACCAGATTTCCCGGCGTTTTGGTCTTATCTCCGTGCGGGGTAGGTTCCAGCCTCTTATGTTTATGATCCCTGGAGGCATTACCCTAAGAGGTATCAGTAATCAACTATGGTGGGGGCTGATTGCCCCATGAACTTACCCAACATGGGCACAACCTACCACGGTCCAGTGATAGCACCAGATTCACAGGTTCAATTAATTTGCCCCACTCTTTATACCTGCCCTTGTAATCAGTTACGAACCCTGATGCGAAAGTGAGAATGTATGATGGGTTTGTTTAGCCAAGTCTCCTCTATGGTAGTGAAGTGTGGATATTATATGTGCATGGATGAAACAGGTGTAAAGTGTAGAGTTGAATTTTTTATGAAGTAGATACGATATAAGAATTGAAATGGAAAGAAATGTGGAGATATGTAGGAGAATTAAAAGAGTCGGCATAGATGGAGTGATGGACCAGTGCTTTGAGATGTTTCACTGACGTGGAAGGAATGAAGGCGAATACGTTGGTAAAAGACCACCCGATTCGGAAGTGTCAGCACAGAGGAAATGAATTTGCAAGTGTCAGCAGAACAGAGGAAATGATAATCTAGAAAAAACGTTGGGAAATGAATAGCCTCAAAATCCAGGAAGTGGGAGAGTGTTTGCAATGTAGAGGTGACTGGTATAGCTTGTCTAGGGTAGGGGTACTCTGTCATTCTGTGCACTGCACTGTCGTTGAGTTTTCTGTGCAGCGTGTGAATTGACCGATGCTGTGGAATCAGGTAAAGTAAGAAAGAGGCAGTGAGTGCTGTTTTGTCTGCTTTAATGGAAGACACCTTTATATATATATATATATATATACATACACATATATACATACATAAAAGTAATAATCCCAAAAGGGTAGAGCAACTCCCAGCTCAGTCGCTGGAGAGGACGCGTATTCACTCAGTCATTCATATAAAGCACCATCGAGTTCACGCATACAATTAGGCCGATGTACCAGCAAAGTGAAAATGGAATAGAATCACTTAACGACCGAATAAAACTGTTCATCACATGAAAGTCAAACAGTCAACCAGTTGGAAAATTGGTAGAGAGAGAGAGAGAGAAAAGAGGTCAAATCAACCGAGGTGGGTTGACTCGACACAGCGTTGCTCAATTCATTTCTGTTGATTAAAAGAGCCGAAAAGAAATTAAAAAAAGGGAAGTAAAGGATTTAAAAACTGCGGGATAAAAGAAAGGGGAGAGAGAGAGAAAGAGAGAGAGAGAGTAAAGAAAAAAGCGGAATTGTGTTGACACAGAAAACACATATTATTTGTGAGGGCCGATCCAGAAATGCTTGTATTCGGTTTCGGTAATACGATTCTTATTGAATTATCTTTTGATTCGGGGCCCTTTGCTCCGCAGCATATGTTCGGTTCACACACACACACACACACATACATACATACACACACTCGACCACACCTACACACATGCGAGGGCGGTAGGGTTATATACTAAATATATTATTAGTAAGGTATTCTTTTCGCTTGATTTTTCAGTTCTCATTTGAAGCCATACTTTTCGGGAGGAAAAATTTTACACACATGCACACAAACGTACACACACAAAAATATATATATGTGAGTGTGTGTACTGTACACACACACACACACACACACACACACACACACACACACACACACATATATATATATATATATATATATATATATATATATATATATATATATATATATATGTACGTACGTATGTATATGTGTATGTTTATATAAACAAACAATGTCTTGCTTCATTTTCTTTTACTATTTGCGAACAGATTTAATATTTTTTTTATATGATACATCAAATACACTACCACATTTCCTCTTTAATAATGACATTCAGTGACGAAGGTCGCGCATCTTCTATACCACATCGTGACCGGAAGTAAATTTACAAACAGCGCTCGCTTGCGAAATTCGGTAGATGAAACAAATATCAGTGTAAAATTTCCATAAGTAGTATTTTCATTCTGCGCGAAATATTTTCCCTCAGCGATGAATAGTCTCACTCTGTGACCAATCATTTAATTTGGTCTGGTTAAACTTTTTTTTAATAATTATAATGGGAAGAAATACGGCTTCGTATTAGCGTATTAACTCGCAGGGTCTTCGTTTAAAGAGATGTCCTCTTGGACGAATAATACGTAAAATTCTTTTATTCTTTTTTCCTCGGGGCCACTATGCGGTGTATTTGTGGCGCACTATATCCGCAGTTATTGGATTCGACATTTTTTTTCCCTTTATTTTCCCTTTTTTTTTGTTTGTAGTTGTTGATGTCGCCGTGAGATCAGATTTCCTGAAGAAATGTTATTGGATTTTGGTAACCCGAGAGTAACCAGTGTTTGATAGAAGCAGGGCTTATCGATAAATCTCTCGCTCGCTCTCTCTTTCTCTCTCGTTGTATATACATATGTATGATATGTATATGTGTGTGTGTGTGTGTTTGTGTATAATATATATATATATATATATATATATATATATATGTATATATATAAATTTATGTATGTATGCACGGGGGCGTTCAAGTCTCTCATATTTCAAGAAAATAATGTTACGGCATAACTGCGGAGCCCATTCATTTTTAGACATGGTTTTTAAAACGGCGTTGCACCGATAGTGCAGATTTATAGAGAAAACGGTTATTGCTCTCCCAGGAAATTCAAGCATGATTTTAAATTACCTTTGCTGTTAAAGCACAGGCGAATATTGAACTCGGCTCATATCGGAAATGCAATACTTTCCCGCATTTGTAAATAAATTTTCTCTCTTTTTTTTTATGTTCAAGCGCCGCGGGGAAAAAAAAATTAGTGGCGAGTCGGTAACCTTGTTTTGAGAATGATCTTGTTTTGTATGAATGATCATATATATACATATATATATATATGTATATATATATATATATATATATATATATATATATATATTTATATATACATATATTATATTATATATATATATATATATATATATATATATATATATATATATATATATATATATATATATATATATATATATATATATATATATATATATATATATATATATATATATATATATATATATAGAGACAGACAGAGAGAGAGAGTTGTGCAGCATTGGGAAATATGAAATATTAAGTGTTCGCAAAATCTAACTGGAATTAAAACCCGAACAGTAGATCTAGAATAAAGGATAAAAAATAATAGATATATAATAAAGAAAAAAAATATTTCTCTTCAAATGGTAGATAGAATGGGAAGCTTTATAACCTGTCATTTTTCCGAACTGAAGAATAACATTGCATTATGTTACATTTAGAGGATAAGAGCTCGTATGATTGATAGGTTTCTGTTGTCTTTCACTTAATCACTTAGTCAAGTCGTTTTAGAATGCATATTTTGATAAAAGTGAGGCAAACCGTCAGTTATTTTTGAGCTGGTTTGTTACGAGATCTTCCAGTCAATGATATGCTTTGTGAATCCACTTGATTGTTTTTTGAAAGTTAAGCGATGGCGGGTCTTGGAATTTAAAGTGTGAGTGATAAGTATTCACGTGATTTTGATTAATATGTTCCTATTTGACTGATTGTAACACGTATGAATATATTACGTTATGAAAAAATACTCATAGCGTGAGTCTTTAACATGGAGAAACAAATCGACGCTTGTATAAGTGCAAATATATTCCAAAAATGAAGTTGTACAAAGAGCTTTCGGGAATCATTGAGTTTTACCAAATCCATTTTATAGAGTTCTTACAATATATTTGTACAGTTGCATAAGTGTATATTCGTGTCTCTTTGTGTATTTATATAAAGCAATAACTGGGGTATATGTGGAAGCATTTGTATGTGTATATGTATATATATATACATATATATATGTATATATACTGTATATATATGTGTGTGTATGTATGAATACGTATACGTATTTGCGTACGTATGCACGCAAGCCCCCCCGTGCGAATCTCACGTTTAAGACAAGCGAACACATCAATCAGGAAATCAATAAAATCTCCTTCCCCCTCACGGATTTAAAGGAGCCTGGCTGTTTGAAAGTGATGTTTTATTATTCAGGCGCCCCCACATCTACCAGATAAGGAGTGCAGTAAACATTTGGCAGACGAAGAGTGAGGTGCCCCGGGAGATGACTTCACGGAAAGCGATAACTGAATCCCCCGCGGAGTGTTTCGTAAGGCAATCCAACCGAACGTTATGTCTTTTGCATCCGAAGGGAAATTGAGTTTTATTTCTAAATGTACTGTGTAATTAGATTTCGCTTAGTTTAGTGGCTTCCCTGTAGATTTGCTTTTGTTTTTGTCGTTTATGAAGCTTGCATTTAACTTGGTTTGGCTACTTTCTTTTCTGTTTTCTTTTCACCGCACTTTCCCCCAGTGGCGCGAGTAATGGTTAGTTTTCTGGCTATTAGGAAAATTTCCGGGATGAGGTCGCCAGCCCGTACCCATTTCAATCCTGGGTTTTGACCTCCACTCTCACCCAACAATTAGGTACCCATCTGCTTCTATCGATAGAGGGCCTGCAGAAATCCGGGAAAAAAAAACAATCTAATAAAAAAAAAGTTCTCTAGTATTGAAACTTTCCTGATGAAATCTGGAACTAAATGTCATTGCAACACGATAGTATTTTTTGGGCTTTTTCACTAACCCCGCCCACAGGGAGCCTAGAATGGGGATGCCCATTATGGATGGTTGTAAATGTATAAAACCAAATTTATTACTGTTCTAAATTTGCTTTAAATCGTTTTTCGTGTTTTTAAATCGTCGTACATCATTAAAAGTCATCTCATATTGACGCTAGATTCCAAAATGTCAGAACTGAGGTGTTGTTATTGAATAGTTATAATTAATCCCATAAGGGGTTAGCGCCGTCAGTGCACCTCTTGTGGTGCACCGTAGGCATTACCAGAGGGTATTAGCAATGCCCCTTCGGTCCCTAGATGCAACCATTTGCTAGCTCTTTTCTTTGTTCCACTTTTAGATCCATATTTTACTCGTCATTGTTTCTGGCTTTTTTATTTTCAGTGTCTTTAGGCGCTGAATGGCCGAAATAGCCTAGACCCTGGATTGTCAAAGTTAAAAAGTTAAAATCCTCCCAGGCCTCTGTAGGCTCATAGGGCAGGCGCTGATCTCCTGTTTCTAAGGCCGACAGCCAGTGGGGGACAGGCCCCAGTGCCTATGACAAGTGGCCAGTGTGTCGCTAATTTAACTCCCCAGCCCGAGGGCTGGTACCTTTTCTCCTACTGAACCTCTCGGGTTTTTTTCGGACCGTTAGGTTGACGGCAGCCTAAATTTAATAAAGAAGTCAAATTATTGTTGCATATTTTGTAGACTGCTGACTCAACATGTCGGAGCCACATAGCAGAAAACAGTCAAGAATTAACGTTTTCTTTATGGCCGAAAAGTAAGAGTATAAAAAGTAAAAAATCGGCAGTAGGACGGAGAATCCTCGATTATTTGCGCAAACGCCGATAATCATCAGACTTGCGATCATAAATCGGAAAGAATTCATGCCAGAGATTGGAGAAAATGCAGTGACGACCCAGTAGCCCCGGAACCTTCTAAAAAAAAATAACAGCGAACTTATGAAACAAAAGAAAAAATGAAAGCAACAAATGATTTTGTGCCACTTTTATGTCTGAAAATAATTACAGGGGGGGGAATTGGGAAACACCGATTTCAGAACAAACAAAGGTTTAATTGCATTCATTACATTTAAACAAATACTCGATAAAATACATAGAATAATGAGATTTAGAGGGCAATGCTGAGATAATTGGGTATGAAATTACAGCCACTTAAATATTGCGTTCATATTTAACCTCGTTTTCTAAAACATTTTTTAACCTCGTTTTCTAAATGTTCTTTTATGTTATACTTGGGGTGGCATGCGAGTTATTATTATTATTATTATTATTATTATTATTATTATTATTATTATTATTATTATTATTTTTTTTTTTTTTTGCTGGGGTTCGATCACAGTCATCCTATTCGACTGGGTGGTTTTTATAGTGTGGGGTTCCGAGTTGCATCCTGCCTCCTTAGGAGTCCATCACTTTCCTCACTTGAAATTCAAGCTTCCAGAGAATATGGTGTTCATTAAAAAGAAGTAACAGAAGGTAATGGGGAATACAGAAAGAAGAGATCACTTATTAAAAAGGAAAAAAAAAAAAGAAAACTAAGTAACTAATAAAAAAATTGAAAAAATGCAAGTAAATTTTTACAATACAAGAGTTGTGTTTGAGTAGTAATGCATTCGATCTTCGCTTGAACTTTTAAAGTTCCAATTTCACGACATTCTGAGGGCCGTTCCACAGTCCAACGGTGTGAGGAATAGACCGCTGGAACTAAGGGAAAATAATAAATAAATAAATAAATAAAATATTATATATATATATATATAAATATATATGTATATATATTTACATGTGTGTGTGTGTGTGTGTGTGTGTAAATATTTACACTTCCTAAAAAATTATGTTATTTTTCAAAAATTCCTGAGAAAATTCTCATCTCCAGATTTTGAACATCAGCAGTTTATTAGCTACCAAAGTTAGATATATAGTTGTTTTAAAGTAATTCTAGAATTCACATTTATTAAACTTTTTTTTTTTCCCCGGAACTGGAAAACTGTTTTTTTACTTTTCATATTTCATGACAGTGACAAGTCATAATGATATATGAACTTTTGTCATTTTTTAAATCTTTATAATACAAACTTAACCACTAAATATCATTTTCCTTGATTTAATCTGTAGATTTTTTGAGGGAGATTTTACCATCTTTGAATAAGAAATTACATAATTATTAGAATATGGCCCACTTAACGGAAGCGCTCGGCATAATTAGATGAATACCATGATTGATGTCTTGTTAAACCATGAGGAACTCTCTCTCTCTCTCTCTCTCTCTCTCTCTCTCTCTCTCTCTCTCTCTCTCTCTAACCCCCCAGACATGCACCTTTGACTCCATAATAACGGGCTTATATGTCTTTCAAATGAAAGGCATCTGTCCAGAGAGAGAGAGAGAGAGAGAGAGAGAGAGAGAGAGTGAGAGAGAGAGAGAGAGGAGCAACATGTGCGATTCGGCGAAACGACCTGGATATTTAAGGTAAATAGGAATGTATACGTCACGTCATGGAAAACGTTATACTGCAATAAGATAAGATTTGTCCTGCGGAAATTCAAATCTGATGAAACGATAAAATATTAGTATGGAAGAATAGCACGAAAGTAGAATTAACTCATATTATTAAATTTTGTACAAGGGTTTTTTGGGACTTTGCGTGTTTATGTTTTGTGTTATGTAACGTGAAAGAGATACACCTTAATAATGCAAGGACAGAGTTGGAAGAACGATAATTGAATTCGGCTGATATCTTGCCCATCATGGAGGAAAGAAATTATCTTATTTAATTTTGTCTATTTTGCTTATCGTGAGTTGCCATAATTTTGCACTTATGTGACAAAACTCCTTTGTCGCTTTTTCGTATGTATAGAAAACTTGGATAAGTAGCATCTTTTCTAAAGAATAAAATAAGATAAAAATGAAGATAAACAGGGAACTAACGCTTCAGAAGCAATTCATGGCTAAATAAATTATCGTGGATATTATATACGTTGTGAAGACCAAGTTTTCAGTTTCGGTAATTGTTATGCAAAGAAGAATCAACTACGTAGGCTCATGATTTGTTTAGAGTAACAGATTTCTTAGGAAGACAAATCTTTATATATGTACCTGGAATAGCATACCCCTGTGTGTAAAAGAGTGTGTTTTGAATGCCAGTATATTTAAGTAAACTTTATATCCCTGCTTAATAAATCGAGAACAGTAAGTATGATATTCCTTTAAAGTATTACTCTCTACGCACGCGCGTAATGCTTCCGGAATATTTCAAACTAAATCGAACGTTCTGTAACCAGACGCCTTTGCTCGGAACGTGAGTTCAAGTGTTGTGGAATTGAAAGTGAAATATTTCCTCTATTAATTGGAGCTGTGATGAAGGGCTGGAATGGAATTCTGGGTTGCGCCCTTTTCGCAGTAAATAGTTTAGTATTCTTGTTTCATCGACGCAGAATAAAATTATTTGTTATGCGGGGGGAAGGTTATTATTTCTTGCTCTGAGGATTATAAAAAGCTAATGTTAAAATCTGTGAAAATTTATGTACAGGAGACTTAAGCAGGAATAAGAGACATTCAGTAATAACAGCAAAGTAAACATGTTTAATGGCTTAATGCTTTATTTAAAACTGTAGTTCATATCATTTGCAATGATCTAAACTAAAGATCATTTCACGAGCCCTTTATTTGATGTGGATTGCAAGGAGACTTCTTAATCTATAGAAGCATAGTTCTTGCAATCTAATGCAAAGAAAGGATTAAACCACTGAGAAATGTCCAGACGAATAGATGTTTTCAGATGGTTTAGTCAAGAAGCGAGAATGGAAGAAGATAGGTTCTTGTTGACTAGGAAATGATCAGAGCAGGGAAAAATGAAACCTTAAGAAGTCCTAGATAGATGATGAGTAAGAAATATTTCTGCTGAAGGACACAAGGCAAAGGTGAGGAGATTATTTTTGTTTTAATTTCTGTTGGGTCATTCTTAATTTTCATAAAGTGCATATAGGCTTGTGGCTTTTCCTTTTATTTATTGAACAATCCTTATTCATGCAAACAGCACCGAACTTAATTTTGTAAGGTCCGTGGTTTGCACCCAGCCAGCAGCCACCAGTCGACCCATCCTCGGACGGGTACCAGCAGCTGCTGTTAGTTAAGAAAACGGTTTGAAAACAGCGACGTAAAGATTATACCAGAACCGAAATATTCTACCCTGCCGGCCCCATCCCTCCGTTGGAAAAAACCTGGTAAAAAATAGATGCATATGTGTTTTATAAGAGAAAGTGTCGGCATTTTTTCCACTCACCCCAGATGAACATTTTCTTTTCCTGGGTCACATTTTGCTGTAACATTCCACTGCTGCTGCTTCCACCGTCTGGCTTCGTAGAGAATTGATCTGCCGTCATATTCCCTGGATTTTTAAACACATTCGGAAACGCTCTAAAAAAATGCAGTGGTTTTGGATACACAAGTATTTTGCACCAGAAATACATCACGACATCCGTCTGGACGAAGCTTTTTTCCATTGCGGTGTCTGATTGATACTTTATCAGTCAAGTGGCCAGTCCTTTTTTACCCTCTGTTTTCACAAAGCAGAGACGTACGTTTGTTTTTATGAGAAGTGAGCGGAAGTCTCCCGCTGGGGGGGAATAAGAGACGAAATGTTACAGAAATTCGATGAAAGGAGGGGGGGGCGCCGCAGATTCCCCCTCCCTCAGCCAAGTCAGTAATCAGGTGATCAACAGGACGCCCTAGTCATCAGTTTTGATTATATAATTGAGTGGCCATAACTTGTGTTCATTAATAATTTTTTCTCTTTCTCTCTCTCTCTCTCTCTTTCTCCTCCTCCTCCTCCACCTCCTCCTCCTCCTCCTCCTCCACTTACCCACTTTCAATTTGCCACTCGACAAATTGTATTTGATTAAGAGCAGTTCTTTTGAAGTTTCCTTGAGGACAATCAAATCATTAGTGAGCTGTTACGGGGCGAGTAACTTTGGCCTGTCGGGTTCTTGAGAGGGAGCGAGGTTTCTGGGAACGGGAGAGGTTATAAGGAAAGTCCTTGTCATACTCCTCTCTCTCTCTCTCTCTCTCTCTCTCTCTCTCTCTCTCTCTCTCTCTCTCTCTCCCGGCCCATTAACGAGGCTTTGATATCGCCGAAAACTCAGTAGTTCATGCGATTTTTTTTTTCGTTCTCTCTCTCTCTCTCTCTCTCTCTCTCTCTCTCTCTCTCTCTCTCTCTCTCTCTGTTTTTGTGTCTGTCAATGTCTTTGTGTATTTTCATTTTTTCATCTTTTCTTTCTTTCCGTGCAAGAAAGGTAATAAAGATGAAGATTGACAAATATTAAAGTTCCTTGAAATTGTTAGATATTGAGATGAATAAATATTTTTCGTTTGGGTTTTACATAATTTGTGATTTTATTAGTAGCGAAAACAGGAAGATAAAAACAAAGCTAAAAAAAGCACTCGAAAGAATAAAAGAAGATTAAATTAACCACCATTCTTTGAAAAAAAAAAATCAGGCTTGTATTTATTAGGAATTCCAAATTAATAATGCTTTAACTTGTAAATCTGTAACATCTACACTCATTTTCCCTTCATTTAAATGCTAACAAATAAATAATACAAATAACTGTCAATTTGACTTTAATGTTCAACTTTAAAAAAAAGAAAGAAAAATGAAATACGAGTTTATTACAGTTTTAAATCAAAGCTGTTTTAAGAAATCTGGAACTTCCTTCTGTAGCCCCAGTTAGGAATCTAGGAATTTTGAGATGAAATTCTTTAGACAATATTAATAGCAACTATTCAGTACCAACCCGGTATATAACATTACCAGTATATGCTGTGTCATAAGTGTGAATAATTCGAATATTGATAAAGAATTCATTTGTTTTATATATATTGAAATAAAAAATTCTAAGAAGCTGAGTACCTTTGCCAAGATCAGTATAGACTCAGTATTGCGATTTTGAATTCTCTCTCTCTCTCTCTCTCTCTCTCTCTCTCTCTCTCTCTCTCTCTCTCTCTCTCTCTCTCTCTCTCTCTCTATTGTATTACAACTGACGGGAATTGTCTCTCACCGAGATCATTTGAATATTAAAGCAAATGCTGGTGATCTGTCAAATTGAATTTATTTGATTATTTTTCGACTTCCCTGTGATGCAAAATCCATTAGTTGAATTTGCTAACACAAGAATATTATGACAAAAATTTGTCCGTCATTTGAGGCTGGCTCTCTCTCTCTCTCTCTCTCTCTCTCTCTCTCTCTCTCTCTCTCTCTCTCTCTCTCTGGTAGAAAGCTAATATTTTGAGAGCTACAACAAAATGCATTTGATCCATAGAAAAATTGGTAATCTAATTATGATTGCTATTTGGCCATTAGGAAATTTCATAATATTCAAGCGGTGAAATTGCAACATATATTAAAAAAAATGTTATATGTAAATCTCCAACAGGGTTCAAAACTGGCTGATTCTCTTCTCTCTCTCTCTCTCTCTCTCTCTCTCTCTCTCTCTCTGTGGGTGTCTGAATATTGTGGCTCGACGCTTGTGTACTTATGGGAATGTTCTCACTGGAAGGATGACAGATACATTATAGCTATAAATATCTTTTATTGCAAAGAATCATTGAACGGTCCATAACGACCTATTCAATATTACAACTTTCAAATACTTCTAACTTTAGAGAGGTAAAGGACCGTACAGATACGTGTGGTGACCACAGAATCGATTGAAAAGGGAATAAACTATCTCTTAAACTGGTTTGAAAGTATCTAGTAACCAAGAAGTGGATTTTAACCGAGTAAATATTCTCGAGATGAAGCCTTTTGAAGTAATTGGTTGAACCGCATCAGTGACGAAAGGATTCATTGTGAACGGGATTCAGTGGTCGGCAGAAAACTCTTTATACTGACCTGAACCTCTTTGGTGATCGCCAAAGTTGGCCTTCCACGGAAACTTACAGTACTTTTCTTGATTTAAACAGTGGATTAGGTGACGGTAGTCAGTCCGTTATTGGAGAAGGGCAGACAAAGGATTGGAACTAGATTCTTCATTCTCAGATAAAAGTTCAGACTCAACAGGTTAAATATTATAACCTTCCGCAGGCAATCCGTTTAGGTGGGAATTGCTCTGGATATATATATATATATATATATATATATATATATATATATATATATATATATATATATATATATATATATATATATATATATATATATATATATATATATATATACACTGTATATATATACTGTATATATACATACACATACACATATTCTTTATTGTCTGTTCGTCAGATTTCTTTTTCTTAGGGCACGTATAGAAACTCGAAAGGCTTCGTATGTCTTAATGTCTAGTTGTCTAGATCCTTTGTTGTAGGTTTGTGTGTGTGTGTGTGTGTGTGCGTGTGAGTGTGTCTTCAAGCTCTCGGAATAACTCCCCAGCAGAAACTGATTACTCTGAATTGTCTTGATTCCTCTTTTCCTGTGCGTCAGTACTCTGTCCCCTTGGGGGGGAAAGTAACGAGTGGAATTTTCATAGATCGTATGAACGTTCCATAGTATTTTAATAGTATATGCATAAAAATACTTTACATCACTGTCATTTGGATGGAAATAATTAGTGAAAATCGACGGTTAGTTATATGATCGAAAACTGTATTTTGAAACCATAAAATATTTGACTTGTTTATAATACAGTTTTTGATTTCATACATTAGCCGTGGATTTTGATTTATCATGATGTATGATGTTCTTGTTCCGTTGCCTTTATCATTCTTACGAGTCTTCTGTCAAAAAAAAAAAAAAAAAAATATATATATATATAATATATATATATATATATATATATATATATATATATATATATATATATATATATATATGTTAACACGTCATTGGGGATATGATAATCATAGCCTTTTAATACAGAAAAATAAACAAGCATTCATGTATTTATCCATAGTGATATCCCACTGCTTCAAACAACCGTATGATAATCATTACCTTTTTTCTCATGTCCCTGCTGCCGCTAATTTCCAATGTGTGTATATGAAATTGCTACGCATAAATGTGCATGTGGGGATGTATATATATTCTTTATTCTTTATGCGACTTGCCTAGGCTTGTGATGTGTTCATATACATATGTATTGTTGTCTACAATATACCAAAACTTGCAGTATAAATGTACCATGCATGTATATGGATATGCAGGCATAATTACATTCATTATTCTATATGTCTTTGTTGATGTATGATTAAAACAATTTTCACTTACAAATAAAATTCTATATAAATATGTATATATATATGCATATGTATGTATATATGTGTGTGTGTATCCTGTATGTATATGTATATTATATGTATGTATATATATATTATATATGTGTATGTATGTATATATATGTGTGTGTATATATACACAGTATATATATAATTGCGATACAAAGATATAAACATTTCCAGAGAAAATAAATTCCTTACCCTAATTGTCCATGAAATGTTCCCGAAATATGAACGACAATAGCAAAACAAAAACAAAAAAAAAAAAAAAAAAAAAGAGAAAATAAACCCTATTTGTTTCAAACGCACTCGTATAAAATAAGTGCTTTCGGGTCCATGAATGCATTTTTTAATACATTCCGGCGGCGGGCCGGGACATTTACCTCGGTCCCCGAAATGGCCAAGTTATTTTACGTCGTCCCCAAAACCCTTCCAGCTTCGGCATTTGCTGATACAATGTGGTTCCGGGCCGTATCCCGATCACTTTAGTATATTTTCAATAAGTTACGGTCAATAATCTGTTTAACAGTGTAAGATTAACTACCATTGGTTTCTCATAAAGTCTCGTTCGGCCGTTTCACTTTTGGGGAGGGGGTGGTCGGGCGGTTTTGGGGCACGGTGGTAGGGTGGGGTGTGGGGAGCGTGGCACTCCACGGACGACTGGTCCTGTCTCTTGATGTTTTGGGAATGAGAAAGGTTAAGAATCAAGGGAAAGAGACTTTTGAACGCTGGGAGAGAGAGAGAGAGAGAGAGAGAGAGAGAGCATGAAGATTATAAAACCTAATAAAACCTACTTTTGATGTGTTTGTATATTATATAATAGGTTTTGGAATTTCCATATTGTCGATTGATAGATCCAATAGAAGCTATTTGCTTTACTTAACAAATCTGGATTCAATTATAGGGACGTATTGATGTTAATGTGGAAATGAATGTGTTCTCTTTATAAAGCAGTTGAATGTTTGCCGAACAGTTATTTCAATTTTATTTTCTAGATAAATAATGACTTTAAATACCAGTCCTTCCCAAAGTTTTAGATATCTACGGAAACTTACCTTCATAATTTCTGCCTAGATTGTTTTGTATGAAGCGTCGTATGGAACGTGTATCCAAAATACTGTATTTGTGATTTTGATAATAAGTAAATAAGGGTACTGATTCTCTGATATATAATTACTAGTAATTCTATGGCATAAGATTGCAATTCCTGGAGCGTTTTTCTCTATATCATTATTTGCTGCAGTCTTGCATAAGTCAATTCCTCGAAATATTTCTGAATTGGACTTTCAGTGATTTTGATCGTGGCCATATCTAAATTTATTTTTAGGCAACTTCATTGTTCCTGGTACACAGTTCGTATTTCAAATTTTGTAGAATGTATTGGAATTTCATATTTCAAATTTTGTAGAATGAATTGGAATTTTACACTTAAAATTTTGTAGAACGAAGTGGAATTTCATATTTCAAATTTTGTAGAATGAATTGGAATTTCATATTTCAAATTTTGTAGAATACATTGGAATTTCGTATTTCAAATTTGGTAGAACGAATTGTAATTTCATATTTCAAATTTTGTAGAATGAATTGGAATTTCACATTTCAAATTTTGCAGAATGACCTAAAAACTAAAGCAATTTCTTCCGATGCCACAAATGATTTCCCTCAAGTAAGACACTGAATATTCTCACCGTAATTCCCATTAGTGTATCAGTTGAGCCTTTCGGATGCCATATCATTTGAATTCTTAGGAAAACATTATCGACGACTGTGCCTTACATCTTTATATCCTTGCTTTCTCTCGCCTATAGGTACATACAATTCCATCCAAGTTTGCATAAAGCTTAGAGAGATATTCTTTTGCAAACTGGAAGTCCTTCTCCCTCTCCCGTTGACGGCGATTCGTATTATCTCTCACGTTTTTCAATTTTCTTCATTTCCATTCGATCGTCGGTTGGTGAGGTCGGGGTACTTATTCCAATTGGCCTATGCAGTAAACTAAAAACGAATATCTCTTATGAAACATGTAAATTGTAATGATGATAGTGTATTTTCTGATTCTGTGTTAGTGATTTTTATTTTTGTAGAAATATAGACAAAAGAAATATTAATAACTTAGATGTGGAAGACAGACTCTTGTCATAATAAGCCATCTAGTTAAAATGAAATAAATGAATGAAGATCTGTTCATAATAGGGATTCGTCATAGACAGTTGTTCATTTCTTTGTCATTTCATATTTCAATGACCAAGAACATTAAGTTTCAAACTCGAGTCTTCCCATCGAATGGTATTCATTGCGAGATTGCATGGCGATGATGAGAACTCCGAAAATTCACGAGTGCACAAATTTAGTTCCTTATCTTATAACTTATCAGGTTACTCGAGAAATCTGTTCTGTTTTCGTGAAAATGGTGAACGTGAGATGGTCTTTTTCTAAGAAATTATCTGCCTCATAGCTTTACAAGAAATAAAAACAATTATTATTATTATTATTATTATTATTATTATTATTATTATTATTATTATTATTATTATTATTCTAAGTGCGTGTTTCTGATGCGAGCCCTTTTGTCATGCGAATGATCAGTCATTGCCGTTGTTATTACCGTAATCAGAAATGTAATACGATGACCGAGTTTTCTAAGGAATATCATACTAGATTTCTTAGGTGTTTTATAAAAAAAATTTGTTGGTAATTAAAACCATATTCGAGGTATACATAACAAAACGATATTATTATTATTATTATTATTATTATTATTATTATTATTATTATTATTATTCAGGATATGAACACTATTTCTATGAAACAAACCCACAGCAGATCAGTTATTAAAAAGAAAAACTAAATTAACAAATTAACGATATATATAGATAAATAAAGTCATTCTCAAAGAATTTGCCAAAAAGACAAGATGATTTAAATGACAGAAATGCCCAGTAATTTTTCCTTCCCTCCAGAAAAAAGTTGTTGAAAGCTGAACCGTTTAGAATGATTCCCGTAAATAAGGAATGTCTTACGACGAATTCAGTGAGTCACTGATTCATGCATTCCACCTTGACGAATTCAGCATCGAGAAATGATTTCTCAAGCTCTACTAGTTATGGGCTTCTAAATATATTATACATATATATATATATATATATATATATATATATATATATATATATATATATATATATATATATATATATATATATATATTTGTTCTAAATTTAAGAATAATATGCATGTGCTTGCGTGTATTTGAGTGTACTTTTGCTTGTTCGATTGCGTTGGTGTTGTACATGATTCAGATGTTGACGTTCCACGGTATGTAAATGAATCTTTATGAAGAGTCTTGTGGAGTTATTGTGTTATTAGAAATTCATAAATAATGCCACAGTATCTTTCAGTAACAATACTGGCACGCGAATCACCATCACTAAAAGAGACATAATAATAATAATAATAATAATAATAATAATAATAATAATAATAATAATAATAATAATAATAAAAACCAACCAGTCGAATAGCATGACTGTGATGGACAAAATAATAATAATAGTAATAATAATAATAATAATAATAATAATAATAATAATAATAATAATAATAATAATAATGAAATCTGTCAAATCAGCACCGACGGATATGTTGATATTATATTTTTATTCTTATTAGAAAGAAAGTATATTTAAAATAAAATCATTTGGTACTCTTATCAGTCAGTTGACAAAAAAAAATTTGATCGGATTTCATGAGTTATCATCATCGTTAATCCGTTGCAGCTAAAAAAGAGCATATTATTATAAGCTTTTCGAGTCACATAAAAATTAGAATTTTATATGCGTAAATGTTAAACTGTTGGAGAGATTATTTGGCGTATAAAATGGTTCTGAAAGTGTACAGAGGGATATGAAAGTGTTATGGAATATAACATTTATTTTTCAACCCCCCGCCCACCACCATCCAAAGAAAAAATAGAATGACGTTTTTCTTGACATTTTGGTAAGATTTTCGTCACGTAGAGAGAGAGAGAGAGAGAGAGACTATTAACATCACGATAACTATGTATTGCCTATTTGATAATTATTTTAAATATTTTGCATCATAAACAAGACATAAATAAAAAAAATTGAAAATAGCATTACAAGAAAAAATAGAATGACAACATTTTGAAGATTTTCATAGAGAGAGAGAGAGAGAGAGACTAAAATCACGATAACTAAATCATTATTTTGTATAAATAAACAAGGCATAAATGAAAAAAATTGAAAATAGCCTAGAAAATTAGATAGAAAGGACTATATATATACATATACTCGTAGATCAGTAATTCCTTTTCCAACGACATGCAGCTAATTCTATTCTTCTCAACGACAGCAAGTTGATATATCATCCACCCGCAAATGAGAAAATCTAAGAATAAATAAGAATGTATCAGCTGAACACCAACTATTTTCAGCAACAGAGAGATCTTTCCATATTAATGAACACATTCTTATTTATAATTTATGAAGAGATAAGGTCAGTGTTGTCATGATCGCTAATAAGAAAAATACTACGAATATATGAGTGCATTAGTTCATGTCCGGCTTGCTGAAAATTAACAATTTTCGCGAAAAATATAAAATGTGTCTTTTAATCTTCACGGCTGACTGGTAATATCAGCGAAAGCGCAGCTATAGTTATTCATGAAGGTCTCATGTTTTCATAAATAAGAGATTATGTTCCGTTCTTGCCGAGGAAAGTGATACGGACCACTACTACATAAATAATACCTCATCATGGTTTTAGCGGAGGCTGACGCGAAAGGAGCTTGCGTCGGACCCTCGCTTCACCTCGCAAGCTCGCGTATGAGAAATATTCCTTATAAAGAATGCCGCATGAATATTTAACGACAGGATACGATGCCTTCATAAAACGCTATGTGGGTCGCAGTAGCATATTTTCTCCGGGAAGTCCAGGCATCGAGGAATGAGTTCCAGCGGTGATGTTGTATGCGCTGGTTTAAAAGTTGTAAGTTTTATACTTGTGATTGAATCATTGGCGTTTAAATTGTTCTCTCTCTCTCTTCTTGGTCTCTCTCTCTAAAGTTATTTTTTTAAGAAATCAGAATGGAATGGCATCATTCTCTCTGTTCTCTCTCTCTCTCTGTAAGAAAACTGGAATGGCATCATTCTCTCTCTCTCTCTCTCTCTCTCTCTCTCTCTCTCTCTCTCTCTCTCTCAGTTCTGCAGATTTTAAAAATGTTGCAACGACTGCATCTCTTCTCTCTCTCTCTCTCTCTCTCTCTCTCTCTAGTTGAAATACAAGAATTAAGGAACTTTGAAATGTTGCCACGATCACTGCAATCTAATCTCTCTCTCTCTCTCTCTCTCTCTCTCTCTCTCTCTCTCTCTCTCTCTCTCTCTCTCTCTCTCACTGAACGTCACAAGTGATCCCATTTCCTCGAGCCCCAGACGCCATTTGAATTTGAAGTTAATGCCACCCCAACATCCCTCCCGTAACTTAATAAAGGCGAATAGATTTGGCATGGACGACCTGTAATTATGAGAGAGGGGGCGCGGGCGGGGGTCGCCAGTCCCCCTCACGAACTCCGTTATCGTCGCTCCTCGTCCCCTGTTTTATGCGAGATAATTTCCTGTCAATCAATTAGTGACGCAGATTGCAGTGGTGGACAGCTCCATCAAATAACAATGGCGACCATTATCTCAATAAAGGATTCAAAACATTTAGCGGAGGTGATTAGGTCTGACGTTGTAATGACCGGTTTGATGAACTGTTTCAATATCTTTCAATAACAGATCGTTCGCGGGCCAATGACGAATCTGAACCGATCGGGGGGAATGGAGGGGGCGGGGGTGTTATTTCGGGAAAGAGGGTCCCTGGCCGGACTTTATATGGCTAGCTTGTTTTCTGTTGGGAGGAGATGGCGTTCTATAAATGAAAGTTTGGAATTGTTTTCGCTTTTTATATTAGTCTTTATAGCAGACTCTTCTCTAGTCATTATTGTGGTTTACGTTTTGTGTAAAGGTTATTATAAAGCATACCTGTCTTTTCTTTGTCTATATTAAGCTAAAAATTGGGTGAGGTTTGTTGGGGTGTCAAAAGAGCGTATATATCTCATTTCATGTTTATCCTTTTCGTATAAATATTTCCATTTGATTTCGTTCAGACTTCCCACAAATTATCTCGCATCTCGTTAAGAAAACTAGTGAGTTCTTTGTTTATTTATCTTTTTTCTAATCAACGTTCACCAATTTTCGTTCACCCCCGTAGACGGATAGCGCCTTCAGTGCACCTCATGCGATGCACTGTAGGCGTTACTCAAGGTTCTTTGCTGCGTCCCGTCGACCCCTAGCTGCAACCCCTTTCATTCATTTTACTGTACCTCCGTTCATATTATCTTTCATCTTACTTTCCACCCTCTCCTAACAGTTGATTCATAGTGCAACTGCGAGGTTTTCCTCCTGTTACACATTTCAGACATATTTACTGTCAATTCCATTTTCAGCGCTGAATGACCTCGCATGACCCAGCGCTTGACTTTTGGCCTAAATTCCATATTCTGTATTCTAATATTCGTTCCATAATTTCTAATATCTGTAAAGTTGTTTATGGCGTTTGTATATAGTTTGGGACAGTTCGTGACAGACGCAAATCGTGATGGCCAGCGTGAAATTCTAGCCGGGTTCAATTAAATTTATGAAATGGGGAACGCAGTTGCCAAGCACCTAGATTCGTCTCCTTGCAAGTTCTCTTACCTTGGGAAGAGTGAACTGCAGCCTGGTGATCGTCTGATTGAAATCTGGTCGCTGGTTTAGGATTACTCGTGCGGGAGTAAACAGAGAGAAAATGTTAGGATGTTGGGGGACAAACTCGTGTTATTTTTTATTATTGCGGTTTTCCTGTATAATAAATTGTGAAAGAGCCCTTTAATTCATGATTGTCAAGAGAAGATTTAAAATTTATATTTATGGACCTTGCGAGAATTAGTATGATTCTTAGTCTTTGTTCTCTTGAATAAACCAGTTTTTAATTCTTCATTTGGTATAGGATTATAGAGATGAGGAGCCTAATTTAAAGATTTATTGTTATTATTATTATTATTATTATTATTATTATTATTATTATTATTATTGTTGTTGTTGTTGTTGTTTTAAGGAGGAGACTTTTTTTAGACTGAGGGCAAGTGTTGAAAAAAAACTGTTTCTGATGCATTTAATTATTATTATTATTATTATTATTATTATTATTATTATTATTATTATTAATTATTATTTTTTTATTGAGGAGAACTACTTTGAGGTTAAGGGTAAGTGTTGAAAAAATACTCTTTCTGCCGCATTTAATTATTATTATTATTATTATTATTATTATTATTATTATTATTATTATTTTTGTTTATTAATATTTTATTATTATTATTATTTTTGTTTATTGAGGAGAACTTATTATTTATTATTTAAAAAAATAGTGTTTCTGCTGCTTTTAATTATTATTATTATTATTATTATTATTATTATTATTATTATTATTATTATTATTATTATTATTTTAAGGAGACCTTCTTTGAGGTTGAGGGCAATAGTGTTAAAAAAGTACTCTTCCTGCTACCTTTAATTATTATTATTATTATTATTATTATTAATTATTATTATCATCATCATCGTGAGAATCTCGGAAACCTAAGACTTTTATCCACACTGTATGGCATCTCCTCTCATAAATGGACTCTCCGCGAGGAGGAAAGATAAAATATCGGTCATGATCAATCATTTTGCGGATGGCAATCTTGAAAGGCTTGCTGGAAATATTTTCCTCTCTCACATTTCTCTACAGAATTTAAACACTATCTTCCCTCGGTAATGACGGGGTTGGGAGGGGGGAGGGGGTGAGGGAAGAGGGGGAGGGGGTGGGAGTCGTCCTCCAGCAATGTCTTCCCTCCCCCCTCCCCCCCCCTTTCTTCCACCTCCCTAACTCCTTCCCATCATATCCAGCCATCTCGAAGTCGATATGTCTATCTGCGTGAAGTTGCCTTCCTCTGATTTATGTCTCATAGTCATAGATGACTTTACGCTTTATTAAAATTTTTGTTATGAAATTAGTTACTTGCTTTTGATGAGAACGGTCGGTTTCGAGATGTAGTTCTGTAGAAACTAAAAAATTATTTTGATAGTCAATTTCATGAACGCAATCCTCCGCTGATAATAGCTTATACTCCAAGCAATTTAATCTTAGACTAACCACAAGGATAGTTTCTTTGCTTCGTGAATCCTATAAGGTTCCTAAAAATCACTTTGTTCAACTTATAGATACAGCAATTAATTGCTTAATGGGAGTTATTGGAAGTTGTTTAGTTTTGTTTTAAAGAAAAATTTTTTAAAAGGAAAAAGTTTTAGAATGTCCTTCGATTGCCTGTTTGTCACACAGACACTTATTCTGAATAGAAAAATAACTTCTCTCAAGGACTTATGTTGAGGATTTCAGGAATGAATTTTATATACAGATCCATTGTCATTAAAAAGAATTAAGTTGACGAAAAAAGGAACCGACTGACAACATTCCAGCAATACATGACATCACTGTTTATTATGGAGTTACAGACACTACATAATTTCAAACATACACTCCTTGATGCGTAAGGTTCATTCAGTTTCATGCACTAACAAAGTATCTGCAAACAATTCTTACAACGTTTTGGAACCCTTTCACTGATTTCTGGACGGCATGGTATAGATTTCTACAGAGATCAGTATTTTAGCATCTTTATCTCGAAGACTTTCAGTAAAGCTCAGATGATCTGTAATATTTCAACTTGCTTTTGCAAACCACCTTTTCAATCTCCGCAATATTAGCAATATGCAATGTCAGAACCTAAAGTATTTATTTTGATGATGATGTCTTGTTTTTGAGATTTGCCAGTCTTTGTAGAAACCATTTTCACACACTCTTGCGATCTAATAATTTCGTTTTGCTTTCTCGACTGACTTTTCTAGCACCACATTAAGTTTTGTTTACGTGGAGAATGTACCTAACTCTATAATGCATTTGATATGTGTTGTTCTACCTGAAAATATTGTACAAAACGTGACATACCATTCTTTACCCGGCACACAAACCCAGGACAACAAGGCAAGTTGGAAAAATAAATACCCGAGGGTGTTGTAGTGCCGGGCCAACGAGAAAAACAAAAGTAAACTCCTTCTAAGAACGCTGTTTCCTTGTTCTGAATAATGAACGCTCATTGAATAATGCAGTCGTTAAACGCAAACGGTATGATATGAAAACAGTGTCATTGTTCTGAGGTAAAGGTTTGATAAGTGAAGGCAAACAGTATGTAAGAGACTTCTCTTACTTTTATAAACATCTTGAGTGAGATACCGTTATGTACCTTTAAAAAAATAGTTTGTGTTAAGAGACATACAAAATGGATATATATTACGGCCATTTAAATGAATCTATGTGTCAGTATCAATAACATTTATAGAATCCCACCACTCACAGCCTTATATGTTACGGCCATTTTAAATGAATCTATGTATCAGTATCGATAACATTTATGGAATCCCACCACTCCCAGCCTTATATGTTACGACCATTTTAAATGAATCTATGTGTCAGTATCAATAACATTTATATAATCCACCCCGCCCCCAGCCTTTTATAGAGTAATTCTTAATAATTTGGTTTTAAGAATCTGTCAGTAGAGTCATGGAAACAACATAGAATGTTTCATTCTTAATAATTTGGTTTCTGTCAGTTCATGGAAACAACATAGAATGTTTCATTCTTAATAATTTGGTTTTAAGAATCTGTCAGTAGAGTCATGGAAAAAACTTAGAGTGATTCATTGTTTACAACTGGAAGTAACTTCAAATAAAAGGAAATTCTAAAAAAAAAAACTATGGTGGCCTTATACTTATCTCTCGTCTCAGATACTGTCCATAGCCTGGTGATCGATGCATAGCGTTATCAATTCACCCTCTAGCAAGAATCTTTTGTCCAGTAAACTGAAGGGAAATACGTTAATTTTTTATTTCTTGTTTGAAAAACTCTTTATTTTATATTTTTACTTACCTTTTATCTTTTTTTATGAATGGGTGACATTATATTGCTTAACTCTCTGTTCGTTTTTCATTTATTTCATATAATTTCTCTACAGAAGTTTTCTTAAGACTTATTGACATAATGGTGACTAATATTAAAAATGGAAATCTGCCAAAAGTGATGTCAATTTTCTCGGCACTTCCGGATCGATCCCAGGTTGGTATCGCCCTTGCCTTGCATCCAAGCGGTCCCTGGTTCGATCCGGATATAAAGTAGAAATTTATTTCAGTAATTTAATTTCAGTAATAATAATAATAATGATAATACTAATAGCGATAACAATACCCCCGCAATCTCACGAAGTTATTTCTCCTGTAAAGCAAGATCGAGCTGATCAAGGATTTTGCTACGTTATAAGTGTGTAATTTATCACACATATATATATATATATATATATATATATATATATATATATATATATATATATATATATATATATATATATATATATATATATATATATATATATACAGGCCTTTCAACACAACGGTCCTTTACTGGCAGACTAAAGACAAAACATGGAAATAAGTTTACAAGAAAGATTGTATAAATGACAGATGACAATACAGATATCCCATGAGGACGGGAATTGTAAAGGAAACAGATTCACCTGGAATCCAACACAGTTGAAGAATTAGTGGTCCTACCAAAACAAGGGAAGACAAAATCCACGAAGGAATTAGAAACACTGGAGTGCTGCGAGGCCTTTCGACTGTTGTCCTTTACTTAGTAGTAAAGGGCGACAGTCGAAAGACCTCACAGCACTCCGGTGTTTCTCTTTCCTTCGTGGAATTTGTCTTGATTCATATATTCATCACGTTCCATATTTTCGTGATTCAGTTATACATACATGCATGCATACATACACACACACATATATATATACATATATATGTGTGTATATATAGTATGTGTGTGTTATTTGTATATACATCTGCAAAAAGCTCACTTGCATCCATCCGTGTATCACGTTTATTCAAAGTGAGTTCTTCCCTTTACGAAATGACATGTCGGTATTTGCTTCCGATATTTTTGCCTTCCCTCGCCTGATTTTTTAGGATCTGATCCGAGAGAGAGAGAGAGAGAGAGAGAGAGAGAGAGAGAGAGAGAGAGAGAGAGGAAGGACCCGCCAGTCCTTATCATACCGGGCGAAACCTTCTGGTGTCAAGAGCGTTGCACTTGAAAAGTTATGTAGCGCGAAGGGATACCGGTATTGAAAGGGCTGGAATTTACAGTGGCTTACGGTGGAAAACTGGTCTTGATGTCCTTTAGAATAAGGTTCTAATTTTGTGTTCGCTGGTCACTAAGACTGAGGCGTATCAAAACCTCTTTTATATATAAGTACGTTTTATATTTTGCATGGTGGCCTTTATTTTTTTTTTACTGTTTGCACCCAGAGCTATTTTCTGTTTGGTTTTCGTATTATTCATCTGTACAAGAATGTTTTCTGTTTGGTTTTCATATTATTCATAATGTCATCAACCGGTATAATGTCACCATCGACCGGTATAATTCATCAACCGGTATAATGTCACCATCCACCGGTATAATGTCATCAACCGGTATAATGTCACCATCGACCGGTATAATGTCATCAAGTGGTATAATATCATCAACCGGTATAATGTCACCATCGACCGGTATAATGTCATCAACCGGTATAATGTCATCATCGACCGGTATAATGTCATCAACCGGTATAATGTCATCAACCAGTAATAAGATGGATTTCAAGCTTTCGTCCCCAGGCAATGAAGGTAGGAAACGGCGCGTAAGACAACCGAGTTTCAAGAGAATCGGCTGAGGTCACTGACGTCCGGATACGCCGATTGATGTTATTATTAGTGGGGCACCGGGCCGTTTTCACCCCTATTGAGCCGTGCCACAAAACCGAGAGAGAGAGAGAGAGAGAGAGAGAGAGAGAGAGACTCCTCCGCTGAGGCGAACGAACAGATTCGGGGAGTTTACCGAGAGAGAGAGAGCCTCCTGGTGGTGGTGTCGTGTAACGGCCTCGCGGAATGTTTGTTTACTGGAACGTCTTTGAAAGTGTATCTATGGACTCGCGGAGTGAATTCGATGCGGCCGTGAGTTACAGGACTGGTGTTGAAAGGAGAGGGGAGTTGGGGGGGCATGGTGGTGGTGGTGGCCACCCCTCGAGTGGGGAAATGAGAAATTTAGGGAGGGACTAAATCTATGCTGCTAACATAGTTCGCTAGATGGACGTTGGTGCCTTTGCTAATGGAATTTGGAAAAGTGACAGGGATAGGAGGGTTAATCTGTGAGGGATACAAGAGAGAGAGAGAGAGAGAGAGAGAGAGAGAGAGAGAGAGAGAGAGAGAGAGAGAGAGAGAGAGCAATGCCTTCTCCATTTATAATAATTTTATACTTCCATAGAAATTTTGAAAAGCAAAATGTGATGTTCCCCAAAAAGTAATTCAGAATATATTCCATTTAGAACAGTATGTATTATATCCTTTCTGAATTATGCCGGCTTATCATTATATATTTGTTTTATATATCCCTGTTGCAGATCCCATAAGCTTTGTATCGCGTACATTACTCTAGCATAAACCATTTTAATATTTTATGAGGGCAGTTAGTGGTTTTGTCACATGTGCATTAGTCTATGTTAGTAACTCCCCAATTTTGATGAATTTATACTATCAGTCTTGAGAATTTTTTTTTTTAGATATTACGTAAAATATTGTAATTAGTTTTTTTCCCGCCTACCGGGTGTATTAATGCAGCAATGAAAAACGAAAACAAAACGCTTCAATTGTCAGTTTTGTTCAGGCACCAAAATACTCCATTAACTGTTCTGGGGATTGTGCAAACTGCAAATGTACTTTACAGAATGGAAAGAACTTTTGTGAGGGTGTGGTAGACATTTTTAAAAACTAAGAAAGATCGGTTCATACCAAGGATAGGTGTTGGGGTGATTACTGTAAGAGGTTTAGCAAGAATCCCGTTGCAAACTAAGTAACTTAAGTTTCAGCTGTCTGAGGAATATTTTCAAGACTAAGCCCTCTCCTCTACCCTCATGGAAAAAAATGTTTTTCTTTATTTTCGTAAGAAATAGTTTTATTCGCCCTCATTTTATTCGCTGCCAATATTTTTCCCATGTCTTATTTTTATCGAAATGGTTTCCTTCATCATGAAGGGTTTTTAATTTGTAAACAAAGCTTTTTGGTGTACTTGAAGTTAATCGCGAATGTTTTCCCGTTTTCTCTTTCTCTTTATTATGGTATTTGGTAGGCTACATCTTGCAAGTATTTTAGTGAATAAGCCACATTTATATCCACCTTCGTTCAAAATGCGCTTTCAGAAGTTGCAATTCACTCTTACAGAGAAGGGTTGCTCGAGTGGTGATTTTTGAAGAACTTCATTTATTGCCGTTTAGGATACTATTCCCAATTCTTACTTCTCTCTTTACCTTACCTACGCCTTAATTAAACAGTAATTGAATCTACCAACATCCCTTACGATAAACATCAATATATTTCATCTCGTTCATTCTTCTATCCATCATCACTACTTCCTGGGTTCAGCGGACATATATTATTATTATTATTAATATTATTATTATTATTATTATTATTATTATTATTATTATTATTATTATTATTATTATTATTATTAGACCTACTGATCCGATGATATCATGCTGAGAAAGCTTCGGGTGAAAGGATATTATTATTATTATTATTATTATTATTATTATTATTATTATTATTATTATTATGAACAGACCTATTAATTCGATGATATCATGCTGAGAAAGCTTCTGGTGGAGGGATTTCTGCGTTTGCAATGTTGTGCAATGTGCCATTACTTTTTAAATCGGAGGATCTGAAAACCTTTTGATGGTTTTATCCTCGATGACCTCCTCTCATTTTGGGAAGAACGTTTCAAGTTTTAGATATGTTTGTAACCATTTATGATCCTTATTTATATATATATATTTTTTTGTGAAATTGAGGTTGACGTGAAAGGCCAATGTGTTTGTTTATGGGCATGTCACAAACTCAGGGCACTCTCAGTATCATTTTTGGAATAAATTAATTTCAGCTATTTCAGTATTGGGATGTAAATAGCTGTTTTATAGCTTAGTTTGGGTTATATATATATATATATATATATATATATATATATATATATATATATATA
>NC_089780.1:10982665-10992665 GCF_040412425.1 Macrobrachium rosenbergii | reverse complement strand
TACCTACGCTTTTAAGATTCTCTCTCTCTCTCTCTCTCTCTCTCTCTCTCTCTCTCTCTCTCTCTCTCTCTCTCTCTCTCTCCATGAGATCATTCTCCCTCCCCTTCTCTCATAGGGTCGTTTAATGTACATACAAATATTTCATGCGATCACGCTAAGATTTAGACTTTTATTTCGGCATAACATATCGGATTTTAAATGCTTTTCCAGTAACGGTAATACTACTAATAATACTACTACTGTTACTACTATTTAGGGTTTTATTTCTGTATAAAGTATCGTATTTCAATAGAGCTTTAAAAGTATTTAAGAGTATTTCCGTTTTTGCGACATGAATCATGTTTTAAAAGCTCTGCTTGTAACTCGACCACCACATGCCAATATTATCTATCTATCTATCTGTCTATCTATCTATCTATCTATCTATCTATGTATTTTATATCACTGTAATTTCATTTTACCTATGCATCTGAGATATGAAATAAAGAACTATTTATCTATATATCTATCTATCTATCTATCTATCTATCTGTCTGTCTCTGTCTATCTATCTATCTATCAATCTATCTATGTATAGATTTTCTCTGTGTATTTTGTGGGGCCACTTAAATCTGAGCAATTAAACTGCATTGCAGTGGTGACGCTTCGCAGTATTGGTCAGCGATGCGCGCGGCTGTTCATTCATGTATGCATATCCGGAATAATTCCGGATTAAGTATGTAGATCATTCGACATGACTCCTGGGTATGTATATCTCCCGCCGGTCCAAAGATCACACCGTTTTCGAAAAAAATACGGCGGAGAAATGGGGTAATGTTTTCCAAGTTTCGTTGGCTAAAAAAAAAAAAAACACATGAGATTGTAATCGTTCAGAAACTTATTGAGTGTTCGTACAGTCTCTTTACTAATATTTAGGATTAATTTCCTTACTAATATTCTGAACGATTTCTTGTAAAATAACGAGAAAAATAATTTCCAGATGCGATGCAGTACAGATTATTTATTCGTCTGCTCTTAAAACAAGAGGAATTCAGGGTCCCCATTGGAATGATACAGGATTCCTCAGTTGAAGGTTTTAGAGATTTATTGAAGCGCTTTTTGTTTCTTATTGAGCTTGAATACTGGGGCAATGGAGCTTCCTGCTTCATCTTTTGTGATGTCGGTTCTTAAAAGAAGAGGAATTCAGAGTCCCCACTGAAATGATATAGGATTCCCAGTTGAAGGCTTTAGAGATTCGTCTTCTGCGATGTTTTGTTGAAAGCTGATCGATGCTTTATTTAGATCTGTGACGATTTCACGTTGTAATCTGTGCTGATGTTTCATTGGAAAATGGAACTCAGTTGAATCAGCTTCGTTGCATTGTCAGATCTGTCAGTGCTGTGTTGCAATGTTCGTTTGCAGTTCATTGCAGTGATCAGATCTGCAGTGCTGTGTTGGGCTGTGTTGCATTGTCAGATCTGTCAGTGCTGTGTTGGGCTGTGTTGCATTGTCAGATCTGTCAGTGCTGTGTTGGGCTGTGTTGCAATGTTCGTTTGCAGTTCATTGCAGTGATCAGATCTGCAGTGCTGTGTTGGGCTGTGTTGCATTGTCAGATCTGTCATGCTGTTTTGGCTGTGTTGCAATGTTCGTTTGCAGTTCATCTGATCAGATTTGTTGTGTTGGGCTGTGTTGCAATTGGTTTGCCAGATCTGCAGTGCTGTGTTGGGCTCAGTGCTGTGTTGGGCTGTGTTGCATTGCCAGATCTGCAGTGCTGTGTTGCAGTGTTCGTTTGCAGTCCATTACGATGATTCCTTGAAATCTCTTGCAATGACTTACTGAGGTCTTGTCTGATACGTCACTTATTATAAGGATTTGTTGTGATGTTATGTGAGATCTCTTGTGATGCTTTACTGGCATCTGATGTGGTGATGTGCCAGACTGTGTTGTGATGTGGCGTCGGGGTTTATGATTCTATGTGGGGATTGAATTTGATTTGCTGTCAGGAAGTGTTTTGATGTTTTTGGGGGAGATCGATAACATTACTGCTTTGTTGGAATATGCTGTGATTGGTTTTCCATTTTTTCTGTATGGGGATGGGGGTGGGGGCGGGGTAGTATTATGTTCACCATCCAGCTGTTTGACAGTTTATTGGAATCTATATTGATAATTTTCTGGAATCTTCTGAGAATGCTATTTTGAGATCAATGGTTATATTTCACAGGGTCATGTTACGATGCCTCTTTCCACCTGTTACCTTGCTTAATTAACATCTGTTAGGGTTTAATGTCATTTAGTGTGAGGTACCTTTTAGTTAGGTAATGATTCTTAACTGCGATTGGTTGTAATGCCTTGTTTTCATATCTCGTAATGCTGTTCTGTTATCAGTTGTAATGATTTCTGGGGAAATGTTGCTTTTACGAGATCTCTGACTATGGATGTGAGATATGTGATTTATAATTTGCAACTCTTTGAAATTTTATTGGGATAAATTGAGATGTATTCTTGGCACATTCTGTTAGACAACACTAGGATGTACTGCATGCTTAAGTAGGAATTTGCTAATGCATTGTTGAGAGATCTTGTCACGCTTTGCTGGGATATTTCGCCATGCATCATGTATTATGCCTAATTAGAACATTGTGCCGTTGTTCATCTATTTATTTATTTATTTATCTATTTAATGTATCTATTTATTTATTCATGTACAGATAATTTGTAGGATTTTGTTAGTGCATTGTTGAAAGATTTTGTCATGCTCTGCTGGGATATTTCGCCATGCATCATGTTTTATGCCTAATTAGAACATTGTGCCATTGTTTATCCATCTATTTATGTATTTATTTATTTATCTATTTAATGTATTTATTTATTTAACTCTTTAATGTATTTATGTATTTATTCGTGTACAGATAATTCGTTGTGTGTCTAATCATTTATTTTTGTGATGATTTATTGACATTACTCGCGAGGCGTTTTTGGGGCTCCTTGTCTCTTGCAATTTAATTTGCCTGATTTATTATTCATGGCGGGGCTTCAGCCTGCAACTGGGGTGTGATGTGTTATTTATCTGAAGAAGATGAATGGCCTCTCCAGCCCGTATTCTTTTCTGGCGTTATATTACATCCTCAACAAATTCCGAGACTTTGTGTCAACACTCTGATCCGCCGCCAATGCCGAATTCGTCTTTTGCGAGGTCATGAAATTTGTAATTAGTCGATTAACCTTTCTGGGAGGTTTAGATCAGTAAATTTGTTATACGTCACGGGGCTGAAAATGTTTTAGATTCCAGATTATTAATTTTATCCGAAGAAAAATTTCTTTGCTTCATTTAAGAGTTCTAGGCTAAATTCCCATGCGTTTACATTTAAGAGTGTTGTTTTTGAGCGATTTGGAAGTTCAAATGTGTCATGGCCCCGGTCGGTTATCAACAAATATTAATTATTTATCTTGTCAATTTGTTGATTAGTAATTTAGTTTTCGTGCGGTAACTAAATACGTTAAAAAATAATCCTGAAACATGAAATAATTTTATTCCAATGTCCATCAATTTATTTCGGGCTATATACTGTGGCTTAATTGGTCTTCAGTGTATGCTTCGACTGTTTGAAAACTGTAGTGTTTGTCAAATTCTGCATGAAATAAAAAGGGTAATGAGTGAGTATGTATCTTTATATGTCAGTGTACATTTTTGAAATTCGAAGTACACGCAGGTAACCAGATGGGAAAACAGCGAAGCAAACATTGTACAATACACAATTAGTGTTGATCTAAGAAAATGTGATTTCTATATTTTTCCTTCGTCGATAAGAATGACGCGTCAATCACCCATAGTCAGATTGAATAGACAGAGCCCTTGGGTATAGATAAATGGACGATATATATATATATATATATATATATATATATATATATATATATATATATATATATATATATATATATATATATATTATATATATATATATATATACACTGAACTCATTATTGTTCTGAAGTTGTCCAGATTCATATTACCACAATTGCTCTACTTCATTGTTGAGTTAGAGGTAAAGTACGTACAAATTCATTAGAACTTTGTTAATAGAAGGTAGCACTTGAAATTATAAGTCTTAATGATGATTCAGATCACGTGTTTATCCCCGACAGATCGTCGCAAACGCAAACTTATGACTCACATAGTAATAAATTGAATCAGGAATTTACGACATAATTCAAATTTTGCAGTTACATTAAAATCTGAACTGATTCTTAACAGTAAGATGTAGAAATAATCGATATACCACTGAATAGGGAAAAATGGGATGAGGACAGTAGTATGACGCAAGTAAAATGGAGCAATTGAGATCTTATGTTATGTCCTCTTGAAATGATTGAAATGGACTTCTCAAGCTGAATATTACGCATTCATTTTTCCATGCATTCATCTATATAAACTGATAGGTTGATTGTTACGTTTTGTACTGTTTATTTTGATGTACCTCCTTACGCATTGACGCGCAAACATACATGCTTTATATATGTGTGTATATATATGTATATGTATATATATATATATATATATATATATATATATGTATGTATGTATGTGTATATCTTAAAGGTTTTGTCTATTAAAGAGGTTACTCGTGCCCTAAAATAAATTAGCATACTGTAAAGTTTGTGACATGAAGATAATCTGTGACGAATGAAATGTGTATCCTCCGTAAAGGCACGAGATTCCTGGACGCCGGTATAAGAATTGCGATGGATATGATCAGCCAGCGAAATTTGAGAGCGATCATAAAGTGTAAGGTTTTAGGTCATAAATACGAAAATTTATGAGCTCCAATAAGGCAAGAGAACTTTACATTCATCTGAATAATTATCGATACTTTTTTTTTTTTTTTTTACTTTTTTTTTTTATGGTGCGTCTCTGACGTACTTTCATTTTGAAGAGAATTGGTTAGAGCTACATCGTAAAGAGGAATTTTGGATTATTTGTATTTGAATAACCATTGATTTTTAGAGATACGATGAACTTTGAGCAATGATAGGCTGTGAAAAATTTGTTGCAAATAGTAGTTAGCATAAATTTACAGTCTAGTATTTATTAATATTAATTTAATAGTATTGCGTTTCACTAGACACATGCCTGGAAATCTGAAACAAATTCTCAGAGAGTCACCCGTTTGCCAATATGTTCGTAAACAGATAAAATAACTTGGACATAAACTTAATTAGAGAGGGAACTTTCTAAAGGAAATGTCCTTCGATATTATTGTATATTTGTATTTGCATATTTGAATTTAGATCAAACAAAGTTCTCCTTCTCTGGTCTTGCCGTCTAGAATACGAGTGACTAGATGGGGACGAATTGACAAATGAACAGTAATATAAGTGTGAGAGCATTTCCTTTGACCTCTCTCTCTCTCTCTCTCTCTCTCTCTCTCTCTCTCTCTCTCTCTCTCTCCAGAATGTTTCACTCCTCTACATCTCCCGTAGGTGCCCGATGAATAATGGAGGCAAGGAACACCTCAGGCAATAATAGCATCTGTTAACTTAATGCGTAAGTGCCATTTTTGAATTAATTTTTCCCCCCATCCCTCGAGTGGGTCTCTAGACACCCCTCCCCTCCCCATTTCCATCTCTCAGTCTCTCTCTCCATTCACCCCCTCTGCAAGCCATTTCCGCCTCCATTCACACTTATCAGAAGGGCGCTAATCCCAGATAACCCGGAGTTATCTGCGAGTTGCGTCAACCTCTCGTCTCAAAGACGCGATTTCCAGAAATATGCGAAGCAAGCAGGCGAGAGAGAGAGATAAATCTCGTCTCGGGATATTTATTGAGGCCAGTGTCAGATACGGCCCCACCCCCCCAACCACCCCCCAATCCCGAATTTTTGCACTTGCCAGTATTCGGTGGTGGGTGATTAGGAAGTTCCTATACATGTTCGGTACGGGTTCTTGCTGAAGTCAGGTAATTGTGTTTTTTTTTTTTTTTTTTTCCTATAAAATAGGTTTTAAGGGTTGTAATTTTTATTTTTATTTTAACGTACGTATAAAAGGGATATATATATATATATATATATATATATATATATATATATATATATATATATATATATATATATATATATATATACATACATACATACATGCACACCCATAAACATGAAATATTAGTGCTGCTTACATCGAGAACCATTTGAATTTCATCTTTTGGTAACCTGTTTCGTCTTGCAGTGAGCGAGTCTTGCTTACCAATTACATCTCCCCCTCGTTCTTATTTCCCATTTATCATATTTTAAGATCCGGAGTTTAGGATTCACTCCCGTCATTTACAGCGTTTTTCTCCTCCCCTGAATTTAAACCCTATGTAGAGAATCCAAAGCTCTTACTGTGATACTCATTGAAATATCAAGGTATATGTGTGTGTATATATATATATATATATTATATATATATATATATATATATATATATATATATATATATATATATATATATATATAAATAGTCCATAAAAATGTCAAAATGTAAAAACGATGTAGTAAAGGCTATATTTCAGTTGGTCTCTGAAATATAGCCTTTATTTTCTATATTTTGGCATTTTTATGGGCTCCATATATTTGATGGGATTCTGTTTTAAAGGAAAATATTTCACATATATATATATATATATATATATATATATATATATATATATATATATATATATATATATGTATATGTATATATAGATAATGTGTGTTTGCATATCTATAGACAATTATCTCATTTCATTTTGTATTGCTGGTGCTTATGTTTGTGTCGTAATGTTACCTATTTGAAATTATATTTTTTTTCTGTTTGTGACGTCGATATTCATTCTTATCTTTCCTCTGTATCTTGTTTTCAAAGCTGAATTTTAGAAGGAACAGACGATAATTGCTGTGCTGCTCAATACGCCAGGCCAGTTTTGAAAAGAATCTGCTTTGCGGTCCTACAAGCAGAATTTTAATAATGAATTAAAATGAAAATTAATGACGACTTAGAATTTGTGAGACATTTTTCACGAAGCATTAATACATGTGAGACATTTTTCATAAACATTAACAGACATACATATTGGTTATGAGACATTTTTGACGAACATTAACAGACATACATCTTGGTTGTGAGACATTTTTGACGAACATTAACAGACATACATCTTGGTTGTGAGACATTTTTTCACGAACATTAACAGACATACATCTTGGTTATGAGACATTTTTTCACAGAACATCTTGGTTATGAGACATTTTGACAGAGACATACATCTTGGTTATGAGACATTTTTCCACGAACATCAACAGACATACATCTTGGTTGTGAGACATTTTTCCACGAACATTAACAGAGACATACTTCTTGGGCTCCAGAGAGACACTTGAAGGCCTGGAACCAAATTCCCTCCAGCTAGATGGGAGGGCACTGTCTGAGAACACCTGAATATCCAACTCATGCTGCTCAAATGCCCTGATATTGATTACTAAATGGATAACTATGGATATCTATGGGCGACTGGTGATAGCTGAAGTAATGAGCGTCACGCTACACCCGCCTGTGTTTGATAATCTGAAAATGACAAGGAGATATTAGTTTGGAGAAGTTTGTGGCCAGGGGGAATATTGTCTGTGGAGAGGTGGTTCTCTAGATCCTAGACATTGTGGAGAATTCCTGTAATTCACAGGATGACTTTTTTTGAAATCTTGCTGAACAAGTAATTGAATGTGATGAAAATTTGGTGCCTGAGACGAAAGAGTTTCACTCTCGGTAAATCTTGTCACTTTCATGGAAATAATATGTGACATTGTATTATTTTAATATCTTTATGCATACTGTGAAAAAATTATATATATATATATATATATATATATATATATATATATATATATATATATATATATATATATATATATATATATATATATATATATATATATAGAGAGAGAGAGAGAGAGAGAGAGAGAGAGAGAGAGAGAGAGAGAGAGAGACAGAGAGAGAGAGAGGTGTGTTTTAAAGAGCTCCAAAGTATAATAAAAATATAAAGAGAGAAATACAATGAAGATTTGTGAAAGTGAAACGGGAAAAGTTTATTTTAAACGTTATAATTAGTATTTAAATATCTAAGGAAAATATGATAGGGATTTAAAATCAGTCATCGTAAGTTCCACTGCTTAAGATTTCTCCCGTAAAGGTTTATACTGATGGTTTTCAATAATCTTTTTATTTCCTGTGAGCTGAGCATATGACGGTGTTTTAGTTTTTGCAGTGTTAGGTAACTGTAAGAATCAGCATGGTGAACATCGAACATTTAACTATCCCAAGCGCTGTTATTCCTTCTAAAATACTTTCTAAATTATCATCTCACATTTCACCCGTTTTCTTCTCACGAAAACTATGAACGAAACATGAAAAGCTTAACTGTTGTCTTCGTGAACACGTATAGTACATGACCTCAAAATAGCCAACTTTATAAATGTGCTTCCACCTTTATCCATCCCCTTTCGTGCACGTTTATCGTTCCCTCTTTCATCCCCACGTTCTCTTATGCATTGCTTTAATATTCCATTCCGACTTGTTTCTTCTCTCTCTCTCCATTCCTTATAAACTTGGTAGAAATAGAAACACCGCCTTCATCCGCGCAATGGCTGTGTGCTACCCAAGATCAGTGTCCCCAGATACTTTTCTGATCCGTATACATACATTAGGCATACGCCCACGCATATACGGGGCATTACATATTCCGGGAGTTCCCGAACACCGCGCGTCGATATAAATGATCTTAAGGAGTTTCAGTTAGCATAAATCGCAACCAATGTATGTATATATGTGACGCAAAGTTACCGCGGCGCAGAGATGTTGCAGAGCAGGAGGCGGAACCGGAGCGGACTATTTTGATGGTGCGTCTGAAATATGCAAATTTATCTTAAGTGTAATGTTCTTTAGGGATGGATTTTGCCTCTTAACATGCTAATGCAATCAGAATATAAATAACCTATAATCGTATTTTTTTTTTACATTTTATATGATGGGAAGTTTAAAATATAATATATATAGAGGCTTGATCAAGTATTTTGTTCTCCAGAGCTTCCAAAGTACTTTCATTTCGGAGTCATTTATGTAATCAAATCAAGCAACATATGCTTGCAAATTTATCTTGAGTGTAATGTTCTTATTAGGATGAATTTTGCCTCTTAACATGCTAATGCAATCAGAATATAAATAACCCATAAACTTATATTTTTATTACATTTTGCATGATGGGAAGTATATGTGTGTATATATATATAATATATATATATATATATATATATATATATATATATATATATATATATATATATATGTATATATATATATATATATATATATATATATATATATATATATATATATATATATATATATATATATATATATGCTCGATTAAGTATTTCGTCCTCCAGAGCTTCCAAAGTACTTTCATTTCAGAATCATTTGTGTAATCAAATCAAGAAATATATATATGCGTTGTACTTCATGCAAAGGTGGCTAATGTATCTGGAGCGAGGGAATATAAACCCTTGAAGATAAATACATTATTTTGGTGATCGTTCCATTTTCCCTCTTTGGCCTGTTATTATTATGCGGAATAATCCGTTGTTTTCTCTGCTAAATTCCTTCCCGTTGCTGAATTTCGATGCCTTTAATGATTAGATTTGATTTCCTTTCGTAGTATACCTTTGTTACTGTTATAAATTCTTGAAGCTCTCTCTCTCTCTCTCTCTCTCTCTCTCTCTCTCTCTCTCTCTCTCTCGTCGTGTGGGTTTGCTCAAACTTTGTATGTATTTAAATATAGGTATGCATTTATGTATACTGTATATATATATAAATTGCACATGTATGGAATATGCATATATATATACATATACATATATACACGTATACATACACATACAATAATATTATACATATGTATTGTTAGCAGCGACATTCGCAATATACAAGTTCATGCATTTCGTTCTCCTGTATATAAA
>NC_089780.1:10955165-10977665 GCF_040412425.1 Macrobrachium rosenbergii | reverse complement strand
TTTTGAGCGACTGTACCGAAAATGTTCATCTTAAGAAAGGCTATATATATATATATATATATATATATATATATATATATATATATATATATATATATATATATATATATTTTATATATATATATATATATATATATAATGTTTTTGTGCAAATCACATTCCAAACCTCTGAAATAATAGTTACAAAACAAACATGAGAATTAAAATCTTATTAACTGTGAATGAAATTTACACTTCCCTATTCCTGCTTCGTATATTCCATTGGAGTAAACCACTTCTCCCATCTCTCTCTCTCTCTCTCTCTCTCTCTCTCTCTCCATCCTCCACTTTCTTCCCGGATCCATCCTCGGCGTCTCAGGCTACACAATCCTGCCCCCGTTTTTCCTTCCATCATCGTTATTGGCACTGAAAGGGGATTAGCGGAAGAGGCGAAGGGAATCGGGTTAATAGAATAAATCGAAATTGATTCGTCTTTTGCCAATTTGTTGGCCCCCGAGATTGAATAGAGGGATTTATGCTGCGCATAAATAAAGCAACTTCCCTTTGGATTCAGTTCCGGGGATGATCAGATAAAGATTTTAGGTAAGGGGTTGCCGTGATGGAAGGATTACCGATGCCCTCCGAAGGAGGATGGGTGGAGGATGGAGGTATTGGGGCATTGGGCAGAGGGGAGATGGATCCTCGTATCCGGATTGATGTAGTAAATTCTCTTCTTCTGGCCATATTTTTGCTTATCTATATAATGAGTGATATTGCTGAAACTGTTACTGATTATAGCTGTATTTCAGATTATTGTAACGTTGCGTTTGGTCTTATTTTCTTGATGTAGTTAATAACGACTAAATGTATCTGCTCAAATCTTTGACTTGTATAATTGGAAACCCTTATTAAAGTATTTTGCTACATTCACATTTACTATAGATGCTCTCTATGTTTTGGGTTAAGTGATTTTTGGGTTTTTTTATTACCTTGTATAGAGAGATAGGTAGGAAATACTTATTTCAGTGCTGGACAGTAATCTTGATTGATTTTCTGTTCATATGCTCACTGGTGTTCGTCAGTATTTCAACTTTTTCAATAAGAATAGGAAATGATAACATTATTGGCATTGATTTTATGTAGCGCAGCTTTGAACATGATATTGGAGTTTTTGTTCTTCATATCATTAGCACAATGTACAAGTATTTCAGCATATTATCGGTCTCGGCTATGTCATTCTGCCCAGTCGAAAAATCCTCTAAATCCAACATTTTTCGCAGTTAATATCAAACATGACCATGTATTACACGGTCATAATTAGCTCTAAGTTGTTAGTTTAATTTGAATTTACTGTGATTACCTTAAATATGAGGAATATAATTCCTCTTTTGCATCAGAGTTCCAGACAGTTCCATATCTCGCGTGCTATCTAAATTGATGTTTCTCCTGCGTACCGCGCAAGATCTGCAATTAAGATGCTACGCGGAGGAATATGGTCTTATCAGTTCCACTGCAGGATTCTGTCATAAATTTCAAATATACGACTTTTTAAGTTTCCTGCAGTGATAAGCACAGTAAGAACCGTAAGATTAAACTCTGAAGCTATCAGTGCATATAATATTATGTATGTATGTAATTATATCCCTGTGTGACTGTAATATAAGACAGGGTCGAGACGGCAAGTCCTGACCTAATGTACGTTACGTACCGTTCCGTAGTTCGTACCAATGTACCGTCATTCTGATATAGGGTCACTGGTGTGATTAGTTAGCCCTGGACTGGACGACGGCAAGTCCAAGCGTAAAGTTTATTACTAATAGGCTACCGCTGGTGGACGCAGATGATACGCTCAGTAAAAGTTCAATATACATTGTGCGTTGCTATAAAGAGGTTTTGTGAATTGGTTCAGTATATATTGCGTGTTGCTATAAAGAGGTTTTGTGAACTGGAACAATATGCAGAAGATACGATTAAATAAAATCACTTTACATTATTAATATTTGGGAATATTTTTATACACGTTGTATATTAGTCCATATATTAATGATTCTCCTTAGATAAATAAACCATCCTATTCCTTGCTTGCCATTTATTACATCTCAATCTCCCCCCAACCCCACACCTTAAAAAAACTCAATCCTCCTCAGCCATCCTGAATTAAGGATTTCGTCGCGTCGTAATGCGTTATTCCCACTTGAGGGATTACGATAACATTACGCGTGATCAACTGCGGCATTTGTGAAGGACCGATCGCGGAAAATACTTGGCAGTTTTACGATTCAGCAAATAAAGCCACCTTTGCATACGGTGTGCGCTGCTTAGGACTGATCGTACCGCCACTGGAATAAATGGTTAACTGAATGAAAAATGAAAATAATAATGCTAAAATAAAAAAATACTAATCATAAAAATAAAATAGAAACACTAAAAATAAAAATGAATATACTGTGATAGGAGACGAGGTGTAGAGGAGGTGTATATATATAAATATAAATACACATACAAAGACGCGCACATACACAGACATATATATATGTGTGTGTGTCTATCTCTCTCTCTCTCTCTCTCTCTCTCCATCCATATATCTATCTAAGTATCTATCTATCTGCCTATCTGTATATATATATATATATATATATATATATATATATATATATATATATATATATATATACTGTACAAACACAAACACATATATATATATATAATTTTGTGTGCATGAAATTTTTGCAAGCTAACTTTTGTAAAAGTTGATAAAGTTACGTAGTAAAAATTATATTTAGAATGATACCTAAATGCTTTGAACCGAAGTATCATTTTCCACCGTGTATCTTATTCTGGAGTCAAACTCTCCATCCTTCTCTCTCTCTCTCTCTCTCTCTCTCTCTCTCTCTCTCTCTCTCTCTCTCTCTCTCTCTCTCCGGAGATACCTTTTATACTCCTTCCCGTTTTTCCTTCCATCATCGTTATTGGTATTGAAATTAGACGAGCGCAGGAGATGAAGGAAATCCGGTTAATAGAATAAAACGAAATTGATATATATATATATATCTATTACCGATATGTTGTTGGCCCCGAGATTGAATGGAGGGATTAGTGCTGTGCATAAATAAGGAAACGTCCATGAATTATCAGATAAAAAAAAAAAAATTCCAGTAGGGGTTGTGGTGTGATGGACGCATTACCAATGCCTTCTTCTGTTGGGTAGCGGGGGTTGTTGGCGGGGGCGGGGGTATATGCCCTATGCATAATAATGTTCTGGTTTTTCATGCGTTATACTGTGATAAGTGTTTACTTAATATAGATCTTATTTGTATTTCAACATGGTATTTTTATCTTTCTGTTATTCTTATCTCTTATTCTACATTAAGCAAATGAGGTTTCCATCTCTTTATTTTGTGACGGGAATCTATTGCTTTTAAGGCTCTTCCGTTATATGTGTGCAATCTATTGCATTTGGTATCGTGGACATTACAAAAATATAGACAAAAATGACATATCTGTTATGCATAAATTTGCTAGATTTTTCAAGCAATAAGGTCTTTTACACTCACTGTTTTAACAATCGTGGAGGAGATATTGCCCATGAGTGGAAATTATCACGCGCATTCTAAGTCAATTATGATATTTTCACTAGTCATGGACTGGAAATTTATTTTTTGGGTGTGGATAGTCTGGAAAGTATTTATCAGCTTTACACTCCATTTATCATTATTCAGTTATAGTATGGTTAGGTGGTGGTTATGTTTTTTTTTTATGGTAAATCTCTCAAGATTAATAAGAGAAATTAAATTCTTTTCCCGATCAGTGTCCAGTCTTATATTTCTTCTTCCGTGTTGTGAACGCGTACCAAGATTAATATACAGCTTTTCATACAGTGAAGTTTACACCCCTGTCATACGACAGCCACTAGCGGATCCAGGGAGGGGGCCACTTGGGCACGTGCCCCTCCATGAAAAAAAATAACAAAATAATAATAATATAGAAGATTTAGATAATAATAACATAAATGAGAAATATAAAAATGGAAAAAAATTTATATATATATATATATATATATATATATATATATATATATATATATATATATATATATATATATGAAGATTGGTGCCCCCCCATGAAATTTTTCTGGATCCGCTAGTGACGACAGCACTGAAGTTCTCTGTGAGAACATGATAGCAATCTCCTAAAGGCTATAATGTCTGTTAATAATGTCATCCGCTAGTGACGACAGCACTGAAGTTCTCTGTGAGAACATTATAGCAATCTCCTAAAGGCTATAATGTCTGTTAATAATGTCGTTGTTATTCTCTTCACCAATATTTTTAGTACTGCTACTACTTAATGAAAATTAGTAGAATTTCCGTTTATTAAGCTTAAGTCAAGAAAATGACACGGATTAATTTGTAGGTAGACTGGAAGCGTCCATCATCCATACCTTTGTAGAAGATTCATGATTGGTGGACTGTTCGTTTGCTAATTGGCCTAGATGCTTTAGAGCTCTGAGTTAAGTCGATTAAATGCATATATTTCCAGGGGCAGAGGAGCTTAGTTTTTTCTCTTTCTTTTTTTTATGGTGCTCTATCAATTATACTCTGAATTTTTAGAATAGTGACTTCTTTTTTATTAATCATCTTCCTGATAGTGTAATGTTCTTTAAAACAACGCAGTCTTCTTTGTAAAAGCAATTCATGTGTAAAGGCATATTATATCATCTGTTGTTTAAAGATTAAACCACCCGTTTATTTCTTGAACACGACTTGCATTATATTACATATCGTATTTTGCGTTTTGTTGTCGTCCTTCCATGATTAACATATCATCTCTTGCATGTTATTTTATCATAACTCGCCGGCTGATGATGAGGGTATTTCTGATAAGAACGAATCGGTTTCCCTCTTGTTATGATTATTCCACGACAAGATCAAAGCATTGGAGCGTATCTGTCCTCATTTTTCTCAAAAAGGTCGGTGGTTAAGACTACCCTTTGCGGTGTCAAAGGGGATGAATAGTTTACTGATATTTCCAGTCCATCTTTAATCTGGGGAAAATATTTTGAAACAGTTTGTGTCCATGGAAAGATTCCTTGTACTGCAAACGAATGATTTTAACCTTATTTTAAGAGGGTATTCGTGTTGGTAATGTAAAGGAATTACTTTTCCACTTTGAAAATATTCAGTAAATTGACAACTCTTTTGGTAATGTAAAGCAATTACTTTTCAACTTGCAAATATTCTGTAAATTGACAAACTTTTTTTTTTTTAGTGGATACGGTAATCGCAAGTGTCTGTGAACGCCATCTGTTTATATAAAGATAAAATCGTATTTTGATATCTCATTTAAGTTATTGAAAGATCTCCATTAGAAAATTTGTTTCTACTGAAGGTGGTGAACCTTGTTCCACTTTCTGAGTGACACTGAATGAAAAGGGGATTAATACTTTCTGGATTTACCCGGATTAATACTCTCTGGATTTACCCTATCTAATAAATATTGAATGGTATACACACACACATATATATATATATGTATGTATATATACATGTGTGTATATATATATGTATCTACCTATATATATATATATATATATATATATATATATATATATATATATATACACACACACATATATATATATATATATATACAATCCTTTTTTATCATATATTTGTTGATTGGTGAAATGAACAATATTGCTCAAAATGTTACAGACCATTGTTTTATTTAAACTACGTGTTATTTACATCAACACTCGTCATGTTTTCCTTTTACAGTTTGCACTGAATGCGAATCCCTATATCTTTTAGCGAGGCTGATTTTTTTTTTTTGTTTCACGTGAAATTTCCATTATATTTGTGTCATATATTTTCCCCAGATTGGGGATTAAGTGAGTTTTCATGTCTGTAATTTAACTGGAGTTGTAACTCTTAACTTCCTTCTATACACTGTTAATTTAACAAGTATGGAAAATAGATTTGCTTTGTCTATAAATTGGAGATATTTCTATCGTGGGGTATATCGAAGTATTCCAATCTCAGTCTTCATTTTTTTTTATATTTGGTAAAATTATTATTACAGGTTTTACACTGCTTGCAGTCATATTCCTAAAGACGTTTAGAAAACGGTAGATTTTTTTTTATCTGAAGAATTTCGTGGCTTTCATTATCTTCCGTTTGTCATGAATTTACACCAAATGCAGTGAGATGTTTTTCATGCTTGAAACCTCCAGGGTACCTGATAATATATATATATATATATATATATATATATATATATATATATATATATATATATATATATATATATATATATATATATATATATATATGTATATATATATATATATACATATATATATATATATATATATATATATATATATATATATATTTATATATGTATATATATATATATGTATATGTATATATATATATACATACATATGTATATATGCATGTTATTTCAAGTGTTGGAGTTTACACAAACTTCACCTGACAGTATTGTCACCCCTCACGAAGCTTTTTATTTGAGGATTTCTGGTATTCTTAATGAACATTGCAACCTCCTAAAGCCAAGTGATATTAATTCTGTCATTATGGCATGACTTTTCTGATGCAGCTATCTATCATCACTGCCCCCACTGTCATCATTATGGCTCATCTAGAAAATTATTTAAAGGCTCGTGCTATGGAGAGCGAATTCATAAATATAAAGCCAGTCAGGTGATAGATGATTTCAATGAATTGATGTATGTAGACAGGTGGAAATTTTTTTTATTCATATATATATATATATATATATATATATATATATATATATATATATATATATATTATATATATATATATATATATTCTTGATTGGCTGATTGTTCATTTGCAAGCTTCACAGTAACAATTTGAAACTCGTAGTGTCAAGAGATAGCTGGGCAATTTCCTGCGCGAAATTTTTGCAAATCCTTCCGTGGCTTTTTTTTACAGCATTCTGTTTTTTTTTTTTTAATTCCTTGCTTTTTTTTTATTTTAGTGTTAGATGTGTTGTGAGTATGTTGCATTGCCTGCTATATAATAAAATTCCCTTAGTGTGTTTTTCAGTGCTTGTGAAATCTCTCTGAAATAAATGTAAAAGTTTTCTCAAATTTTTTTTTAAGATATTGAAAAGATTTTGCTCACTTTATGTGTAGTGATAATGGATAGTATGTGACTAATGTTAATATAAATTTATTATTATTATTATTATTATTATTATTATTATATTATTATTATATTAATCAGAATCATTATAAATTTTATTATTATTATTATTATTATTATTATTATTATTATTATTATTATTATTATTATTATTATTATTATTATTATTCAGAATCACACGACCTCGTCATTAAGTCCGTTAGGTTGCTAAACGAACAATTATCTCGTAAACTTAAACAGTTTCTAGGTATCGTTAATGGTAGGAACCCCTGCATCTCGATTTATAATAGAAGTCGCTACCAGAATTATACATCTGATATTTCATAATGAAGTATAAAAAACTGAGTGATAACTGCTCTGATTAACCAAGTTATGTATGTGTTGATTGAATTAATCAGCAAATCTCTTTTATTTTTGTTATATATTTTTTTATTAAATCGTTCCTCAACAGTTGAGAAATCAGCTTTGCAAATGCAACTCCATATGCAATTCAGATTAGGCAACGTCCTTAAGATTTTGCATAAAAATTCGTTTGTATCTATAGCAGGATTTTCTCAGTTCACCAGCAATTTTTAATATGGAGAGCTTCCTTGTCTCTTTCTCTGTCGTTTGTTACAGGGGTATCAGTATTGCGAATAGCGAATTCTGTCATAATAGATATTAAGTATTCCTTCCTTTGTGGTCAACTCTCTAGAACTTTATGCTGTATGTCAAGTCGCTGAGATAATTTTTTATTTCCTTCTATATTTTTCTTAATTTTTTTGCTATTAAACTTTCCGGTGTCACTTGATACGGGACTATTGCTCAAATATTGACTTGGGTTACAAAAACGCGTATAAATAACTGAAAGTTATATTGACAGACTATTTCCACCTAGATTTTTTTCTAGATATTGTTGACACACTTTTTAGCGATTAATGGAGACTTAGTTCAGCTCTTTATCTCTGATAGATTTAAAGCAGTAGCCATTTTTACGGACTCATATTAAAAGACCATTTTTTTTCCATTGCAAATTTTGCCTTCAGCAGTTAGGAGCAGAAACCAGGTGGAAATGGTGTCTTTCAGTAAAATTTTGAGTTAGTTGTATGGGTTTTTGTAACCCAAGCCAATATTTGAGCAACGGTCCCTTAAAGTTATTCCATTAACAACAATATCGAAAGTTCATGGATCTGAGTAAGACTTACATATTACCATCCTATTCTGGGGTCATATTCTGCAATTTAAGTTGCTCATGTAGAAACTTTCGTATTTGGAGTCACTTGACATTCATAAACTGAGTCTGGATAGTATTGAGGCAACATTTATGAGCAAATTCACAGAAGCTATTTGTATTGAACAGCTTTTGCAAGTACATGAAATTTATAAGATAACACATATTTTCCTCTGAAATGTTAATAAGATCTTAACAGCAGTCCTGCAAAACTGTGCAAAACTACAAAATCAAAGTCGTTCAGAGACTGGGGGATCTCAGTTAAAGCACCGAACTTAATGGCCCCCAGGGAAAGTTCTCTAAGACAACGGAATAATAGGGGAATATTTTGCAAAGAATCTTCTTACTATTTTCTAAACCTCTGAGAGGAGGTTTAGAATCCACTGAGAGGATGTGAATTGCTACCTGATTTTGTTTTATCATGACTAGAAAAAGTTGTATAGTAATTAGCATCAATGCATACCGCAAGGTACTCTTATCATTACTTGAAGATTCATAGTATTTCTTGTCTTGGATGCCATTCAAACTGACATACGAGTATCTTCTTGATGGTTGTACTTGCACTTTTGTACATCTTACTGGGAACTTCCACCTTTAGTGTGACTTTTTTGCTGCGTGAACTTTCATAAGCAGGATGGTTGTCATAGTAACCGGAAAAAAAAACAATACTAAGCCTGCAAGTAGTCCCACAACAATGCGCATTGTAATCATCATAAACCTAAGCTTTAGTGGTGTCATTACATATTGTATGCATGTGTGAGAATGCAAGGGGATAAATATTATATAACTTATCACCACATCAAACAATACTGTTTTCGAATCATAAGGATATTTTTTTTTTTTATAAACGTCCATTGAGTGCGGTAATATAAGTGGTATTTTAATTTCCCTCCTTATAAAGTAAGTTGAACGTCATTTCGTTTAGAAGGCAAGTAATATTTATATAATATTTTGGAGTCAAGTAATACCTTTATAATATTTAGAAGGCAAGTAATATTTATATAAAATTTAGAAGGCGAGTAATATTTGCATTATATTTTGGAGTCAAGTAATATCTTTATAATATTTAGAAGGCGAGTAACATTTATATAACATTTAGATGGCAAGTAATATTTACATGAGATTTTGGAGTCAAGTAATATCTTTATAATATTTAGAAGGCAAGTAATATTTATATAATATTTAGAAGACATGTAATATGTATATAATATTCAGAAGGCAAGTTATATTTATATGATATTTAGAAGGCAAGTAATATTTACGTAATATTTTGGAGTCAAGTAATATCTTTATAATATTTAGAAGGCAAGTGATATTTATATAAAATTTAGAAGGCAAGTAATATTTACATAATATTTTGGAGTGAAGGAATATCTTTATAATATTTAGAAGGCAAGTAATATTTATATAATATTTAGAGGGGAAGTAATATCTGTATAATATTCAGAAGGCCATTAATATCTATATAACATTTAGAAGGCAAGTAATATCTATATATTTAAAAGGAAATTAATATCTACATAATATTGAGAAGGCAAGTAATATCTATACAATATATAGAAGTACAGTAATATATCTATTATAATTATAATAAGCCAAACTTTTAATTCTCCTTTTTCAAACTCGTCTTCTCAGATTATTATTATTTAGTTTGGTGCATAGTAAATCTATATACTTCCCAGTTTACAAAAAAGTAAATCCCACTCACACTTTGTAAAATGTCATGCAATATTTACTCTTCAGTATTACAAAAAGGTAAATTATACTTACACTTTGTGAAATGTCTTACAATAACTTTACTTTTCTGTTAACAAAAAAAGTAAATCATACTTACACTCTGAGAAATGTCATACAACAACCATTTACTCTTCAATATTACAAAAAAGTTAAATCCCGAAAAAAGCATATCCTACTCACACTCTGTGAAATGTCGCACAATAACTGTATACTTTTCTGCTTACAAAAAACTAAATCCTGCTTACTCTTGGCGAAATGATAGCTCAGCTTCCGCCGCAGCGCAATATGTTATTGTCACTCGAAGGCTTGCGATAACATTAACTGTGGTTAACTGCGTCACCTATGCAGTAAGCGAGCAGAGAAGATGCTTTTAATTGCTTTTCAGGAAATAGAACAGGGTCTGTGTATGTGTGTGGATTGGAGGTAGGTTATGTCTTATAGTATTTGTGTCGTTGGCGCAAAATACGTGTGGGAATGAAAGGTTATAGGTTAGAAGTTTTTCTGAAGAGATGTGCTCTCTCTCTCTCTCTCTCTCTCTCTCTCTCTCTCTCTCTCTCTCTCTCTCTCTCTCTCTATATATATATATATATATATATATATATATTATACACATATATATTTATACATATATATTTATACATACGTACATACATACTCTACTCTTCTCTCTCTCTCTCTCTCTCTCTCTCTCTCTCTCTCTCTCTCTCTCTCTCTCTATATATATATATATATATATATATATATATATATATATATATATATATATATATATATATATATATATATATATATATATATATATATATATATATATATATATATATATATATATATATATTATATACACATATTTATACATATAATACATACATACATACATACATACATACATACATACATACATACATACATACATTTTAGTGTCTCCAAACTGTGCATTAACTGTGCATTCACTATTGAAAAGATTCTGATCCATGAATTCTTATATGATTGCAATACGCAACTTCATAAAATAAGAATTCACGTTAATTTATTCACGGCGCCATCTCAGTTCCTCATAAATACCATTTACTGTTATTTATTGCTTTCCCTATAATCGATTCCAGAATATCCAGAATTTGCTCTCCTCTTAAATGTCGATTCATCCCACGTGTCCCTTTTCTTGGGCAGTTCCACGAGTTCCTCTCCGCTTTGTTCATTTTCTCTGAGTTTTATCGTATATTTCCTTCATATCCATTACTGAGTCTTGGTACACCTGTGGCCATTTGGCCGACATTGAAAGGAGTTCCGGGGAGGGATCACCTTCATCAGAATTGCATTCACCTTGGGCAATTCCCTCTCCAGAATTGCTGTCGCAGTCTGGTGGGTTTATTTTGGGTTCATTTTCCTCGTTTTCTTATTTTAATTTTTATTTAATAAGTTTGTTGATTAGAAGTGTTTACATATTTAGAGCTTTGCTTGGACGAATTTTGCAAGCAAGAAAGGGTGGGTGTGCTAGGTGATTTTACTGCAGTGGTGGGTGACAGTTGGGCGATTTAGTTGGTTGATATGGGAGAGCCAAAGTGTACGAATAGGTTTTCGTCATTTTGTCTTTTTTTTTTGAAGAAATTTATCAGTTACAAATATTTACATTTTTGGGTCTGTGCCTGAGAGATTTTTACATAAAACAAAGGGTGGGTGTGCTGGGAGATTTAACTGCAGTAATGGATGACAGACGGGTAATTTAGTTCATCGGGACAGAAGAGACAGGTTGTATGAAAATATAGACAAGCTTATGGAAATCTCATTCGAAACGGATCAGGTTCCTAGGAATACATGGTTTCAACTGATGAAAATTCAGAAACAATTTAGGAAGAGAAAAATGACAAATAAACGAGTTTATTGCATTTCATATTCTTTAATAGAGCAAAAAAACAGCTTAGTGGATTTAGCATACGACGTAGCATGATATGTTGTGGGCTTTACTAAGTCTACAGGGATTTTACTAATATAAGCAAGTAGGAATGATTGATGAAATTGTGTGTATATGTATATATACACATATATATAAATATGATATATATATATATATGCAACTGGATGTCATAAAAACATTGTGTTTTTCACACTTTTTCAGTGTTTTATTTTTCTTTTCCTTTTTTTTTACATTATTGAACAACGCAGTCATTTTTCTTTCGCTCAAAGATTCCACCTTTGATGTTTCCCGTCCATGAAGATGTCGCCTCGGGTCCACGGAAGGCCTCAACATTTATACCTCGGCATTTCCTCACACTTGTTATTTTCCCCTTTTTATATTTTGAGAGGAATGCAGAGGTGGTATATATATATATATATATATATATATATATATATATATATATATATATATATATATATATATATATATATATATATATATATATATTTATTTATATATATGTCATTATATATATGCATATATAATACATATATGTGTATATATGTGTGTGTGTGTATTTATATATGTATAATTGCAACCAATTTCCAATGAAAAAATGTACACATTAGCCAGCGACTCCAAAAATAAAGATTTTAATGGCGGTGCGTTAAATAATAATAATAATAATAATAATAATAATAATAATAATAATAATAATTCAACCTTAACGAAAAGGGGGATTTAATGACTCCACCGTTATCGTATTTTTCTCCGTGTTTTAATTAAAAGTGAAAAAGAATCGCTGGATTAAGAGACATCAATTGGAAATTAAAAAAAAAAAAGGATAAATCTTCAACGCATTAGATACGTCATTATTCATCTTAAGTTCATCGTGCACATTCATGCATGAGCCGCTTCCATCAAGATTTTTCGAAATCAGGGAACACAGAAGTTTTAATGGAGGACTGAAGCAGATAGACGGACGGATAGACAAACGCAGGAAAAAAGGGAGATTTGCGTTTAGTACAACAAATTCCGAATCATTGGATATAGAGAGCATTATATATATATATATATATATATATATATATATATATATATATATATATATATATATATATATATATATAATGTCTGTCATTGCCACTGCGTATGAACAAACATTCACTTAGCACATTATAGTGTGTGGTTGGAGAGAGAGAGAGAGAGAGAGAGAGAGAGAGAGAGAGAGAGAAAGGCTGTCCATAAATCCAAGGAGTTGTTTATGAAAAGTAATGGTGACACTTAAATTGCATCATATTTTTCTGGAAATTTCTGTTGAACACTTGCTCTCATTTTAACCGAAACAATAAAAAAGAATTTTGGGACACTGCCGGGTATGTAAATGTTCTGTATACATAAACACACACACACACTATATACATGTATATGTATATATATACAGTGTATATATATGTATATTGTAAATTATAAATATATATATATATATATATATATATATATATATATATATATATATATATATATATATATATATATATGTATATTTCATGTTTCAAGTTATAGAATATCCCAGATAGAAAGAATGCTGGAATCTCCTATACTAATGATTCATTTCAGAAACAGCTGAGTGTAGATATAAGTAAGAGAGTATCCTATTTCTAGAGTAAATACACCCTGTGGTCCAACGCCTTTCTCCAATTGACATACTCGTATGTTAACATACAGAATGTGTGAATCTGGTAATTTTCATGTGGTTCCTTTTACTGTTATTAATTCAACTCAATAAGATGTAAGATAATCCCTAGGCGCATGGATACATAAATTTCGCCATAGAAAAATTATTATCCATGTCTAATTTCACTCATTATTGGCGTCTGTTACCATGAACTTTTAAAATCTTGACAGACAGATACCTTGAAAGCATTCATATTTAAAAGGTACTGATAAAATAATTTTTTTATCATACATAGTGGCAGTGAACAGTTCACTTAAAATTTTCATTTCATGAACTGAAAATGAGCTCCATACATAACTGCGGGAATTCGCAATGGAAGTCTCTAACCCATCATTACGGATTTCGCGAGCGTAGAATAAAGTATAATTCTATTATCCTACATTCCTCTACCATGAATGAGTCTGGAATCGTGCATATATTTCATTTTATTTCTGTGGTGAATTGATGTACAAAATGCCACTTGATATAAAAATGCAAATGCAGGTAGGGTTCATTTTGGGTATGATTTTCCGACGAGGGATGGTTAAAGTTTGTTCATATATGATGATAGGGAACGTTTGACTGTTATGACTGTATATAGATATTACGGAATTTAGGGTTTTATATTGATTTACAATGCATAGACACACGTAGCCGAGTTTTTCTGATCTTGAGGCATGCAAATACGTACATACATTATATATATATATATATATATATATATATATATATATATATATATATATATATATATATATATATACACATGTATACATTATACATATATATATAATATATATATACATATATATATATATATACAGTATATATATATATATATATATATAAAGACAAAAGTAAAGGACTACAAGTCGAAAGGCCTTGCAGCACTCCACTGTTTCTCTTTCCTCGTGGATTTTGTCTGTATTTTATATTCATCACGTTCCATATTTTCGTGATTCAGTTATACAAACGTACGCACACTCACACACTAATATATATACATACATACATACACACATGAGGATAAAGATTAATTAGCATTCAATTTATCTTCCGGTGAGATTTTCCCAAGGTTACTAATAGCATCGGCGACAAAGCCAAAAAACTCCGCCAAAACACACGCGCTTGACTTCACACAACCAATTAGTGACTCGTGCTGTGACAGATGGCCACAATAAGTTAGGTTTCGTAACAATTTGCGAAGAAGAAGAAGAAGAAGAAGAAGGTAGTTTGTAATTTAAAAAAAAGCTTTGTCTGTTATTGGCTATTAGATCATGCGGTGAGTTAATGCTTCTCTCTCTCTCTCTCTCTCTCTCTCTCTCTCTCTCTCTCTCTCTCTCTCTCTCTCTCTCTAGATTGTTGTTCATTTATTCTTCAGTAGTGTTGACATTCCGTGTCCTGTTGTTCCTCTCCTGTTATCTACACCAACGAAGGTCAATTTTACTAATTATAATGAAACTGAACCTTTAATTAAAGTTTTTTTCCCTCTGGAATTAAGAGAACCTCTTCTAAGCTGAATAATTCTCGACACATTTGGGATAATTTCAGTCCCTGTTGTGAAGCTTTACATTTCATGACTTCGATTATCAAAAAAGTCAAATAAAATGACACTCAAGTATCTCTCCCCATTCCCCCGTTTCCCAGAGTTTTAAAAATAGACCAGTGTGTTCCAGATCGCGTTTCCGTACCGAGAACGCAAATTTATACAATGTTGGTAATCTGTTCAATTATGTTGTTTCTCAGAGTGAAGCTTAAGCGACCGGAGATTAGGAGCGCTATCCACTCTTATGATTCGCAAGAAGTAACCAATTTGATTATTATAGTATTGAATGACTTGTTCTGCTTCCAGGAGAATGTTGTGGGTTTGTGTGCCGTTATAGTAGTTTGGACATTACCTTTGTTATAGGTTTTGGGTGCGATGTCTTCATACCATTCGAATTTTTAAGAGTTCTTAGAACTTATGTAGTTCCTGGAGTGAAAGTCCTTTCTGGGTAAACGAAGATGATCTTCTTTTTGTAGAAGTCTTTGCATTCTCTTTTAGCAATGTGGTATCTTTTGACATTTTGGTGGTTTGAAATAATATGCAGTTAAAATTTGTGCTTCGTGTTCATGAAGAAGTATCTCGTGAAAGGGATAATGTTCTTTCTACGCTGACAGTTGTTTTATAAACACGTAGCATAATGTCTCGAAGTTCTTGATCATTTGTGAAATTAGTGGGTTAAGTTAAATGATAAAAAAGGAAGGCCTTTGTTATTTAGAAAACTTTCTTTCATTCACTGCAGTCACTACTATAAATAGGTAAAAAATGCGCCGAAGTTTCTTCGGCGCAGTCTAGTTTTCTGTACAGCGTATCATCAAGGCCACCGAAAACAGATCTATCTTTCGGTGGTCTTGGTATAATGCTGTATGGGCCGCGGCCCATGAAACTTTCAGCCACGACCCGGTGGTGGCCTGTCCTATAGCATTGCCAGACGCACGATCATGGCTAAATTTAACGTTAAACAAAATAAAAACTATCGAGGCTAGAGGGCTGCAATTTAGTATGTTTGATGATTGGAGGGTGGATGATCAACATGCCAATTTACAGCCCTCTAGCCTCAGTAGTTTTTAAGATCTGAGGGCGGACAGAAAAAGTGCGGACGGACAGACAAAGCCGGCACAATAGGTTTAACCGAAACGCCACCAGATCAGTCTGTCCCTGTCAGGAATCGACTCTGGTCGTTTCCCTAAAATTCAATGTTCCCTTGACGATCTCAGCGGCGAATAACGTGCATTATTCATGCATTATTCATGCATTATGTGCATTATGTTGCCAGCTGCCTGTAGTGGGTTGCAGCAAATGGGAGAGAGATGGAGAAAGCTCTCTCTCTCTCTCTCTCTCTCTCTCTCTCTCTCTCTCTCTCTCTCTCTCTCTCTCTCTTACTTGAGACCATCTCAGGTCACATCGAGTTCCGGGAGCCTTGGTAATCTTCTACAAGTATGTCAGATGCGATGAAACTAGTCTTAGCCAAGTTTGAATCAAATCGTGACGGCTAAGATCATACCCATTAAAATCAGTTCGCTTGTATATCTTACCTACAACAACAGGCAAATATTTTTCTGTAACTGATATAGATAATGCATTGCTTCATTTCCAGGTTCCTTTTATGTACAGTAAGTACAATTTTTTATACATTTTGTTATTTTTCACTCGTTTATTCAGTTACCCATTCATTCCGTTATTCATATGTTTATTAATGTACAAACGTATTCGAATAAACGCAGCCGTATTGCATGAATAACGCTATGAATTTTGACGAATGTAAAAATAGGCCGTGAAATAATAAAATTGGGATTATTCCTTTCAATTTTGCGTTCTGTCATTCCAGTGATATGTTTTCTATGTGACACATTATCGTACATTCCGTTCTCAATTTTACCTGGTCTATATTATGTAATGTGACAAAATAATGCATTTGGTTTTCGATATTGCAATATTTCTGATGGTTGTATGTTCACAATTATTTTTTTTTTTACATTCACATTATCTAAATTTTTATAATTATTTTCTCATCATTTGTATAGATATTACAAAATTCTCAGTTATTTTACAATTATAGCTCATATTCATATAATTATTAACAAAATCAGTCGTCTAAATGGCGATATGAGAATAGCAGTATAGTATCAGGAACGAGGAATGGATTATTCAGAAATTTCCTCTCTGTGAATTTTGATTAAATTGCGTCGGTTCTGTATAATATACATTCATCATCATGAATAGATAGTAATTCTGGTTACTTTGGAATTTAACCTAAAAAAAATAATAAATTATTATTTTTTTTAGGTTATTAATAATTGTCTGTAGAGTTTCGTAGAGTTTGTAAATGATAATGGATTGTCAGAGGTCTCATTCCAATATGAAACAAGTAAAAAATGCGCCGAAGTTTCCTCGGCGTAATCGAGTTTTCTGTACATCGTAAAATCAAGGCCACCGAAAATAGATCTATCTTTCGGGGGTCTCGGTATAATGCTGTATGAGCCGCGGCCCATTAATCTTTAACCACGGCCCAGTGGTGGCCTGGTCTGTATTGTTGCCAGGCGCACGATTATGGCTAACTTTAACCTTAAATAAGATAAAAACTACTGAGGCTAGAGGGCTGTAATTTGGTATGTTTGATGAATGGAAGGTGGATGATAAACATAACAATTTGCAGGCCTCTAGCCTCAGTAGTTTTTAAGATCTGAGGGCGGAAAAAGCCGGCACAATAGTTTTCTTTTCAGAAAACTAAAACGGAGTGTTAGTGCGCTTGCGATGAGTTTTTCTTGTGTGTACTAATTTGATTTGCGTTAACATTTTAATGTAGATGCCGGGAACTGTCGAACTTCTGGTGGATTTTCTTAGTACATAAATTTAGATTCCGTTGGAAAACAATGTTGGAGTTCTGATGATTACTTTTACAACTCTAAAATGTTTTATTGTATTTATTTATCTATTTACTTTTGTGTTTATACCTCACCCGTTTCAGTTCTTTTTCTTAGTATATTATATTACCGTACATTATTATTAATACAGTATTTGAGTATATATTATATTTTCCGCAATTCTTCCACTACGTGTTACTTTTCACACGGAGTAAAGAGCGACTTGAGAACCGCAATTCTTCCACTACGTGTTACTTTTCACACGGAGTAAAGAGCGACTTGAGAAAACCCCATTACATAATCACCAAACCTCCCACCCCCAAATCCCCAATACGGTCGTAGCCAAGAAAGCTTGGTTATACCAAAGAGGAAAAAAATTGTGCTCCTCTGATAATTTTTTTTTTACTGAATTAACTTTTTTTGTCTGGTAATTATTTTTGAATGTGTTAACTTTTTCATCAACCACTCATATAAGCTTCCCTCTACTAAAAATAGATAAATTAATCGAGATTCCACTTATGTATTGATCAACAAGTCATTTTTGATCCGAGAGTCGGATTCTCACAAACCACTTGAGGCTTTCAAGAAGTTCGGCATCCGGTTGGTCGCCATGGAGACGGGAATCATCTGTAAGGAAATAACTCCGCCGCCGCCAATGCGCACTTGTCCCCGATCACACACTCGAGAGTAACTGTAATCAAAGTCCTTGAAGAGGTGATAAGTCCTCGCTAATACCAGACGCCTCTCTGTATCTAGGGCTCTCGCGTCCCCGGTATCAAAAGCTGTCTGTGAATGTTGGAGGAGTTGTCCCGCAGGATTTACGAGCTTATATCTGCGTCCTTGTCAACGAGTTCAGTGATGCGCTGCTCATTCGTTCTATTGTGATTAGAGGTGGACTAGGACCCTTGTTTATTTATTGATAGATTGCCCTCTACACTTTTGCACACAACACAACGAAAACTGTCTTTGAATGTTGCAAGAGTTATACCACAGGATTTACGAGCTTATATCTGCGTCCTTGTCAACGAGTTCAGTGATGCGCTGCTGATTCGTTCTATTGTGATTGGAGATGGACTAGGACCCTTGTTTATTTATTGATAGATTGCCCTCTATACTTTTGCACACAACACAACGATTCCACAACTACATGCATACCGTAATCATGTGCAAGATTGCAATTCTTTACCAGTTGTAATCTCTGATACAAAGACTGTAGGAAGTTCACTTGATATGTTGCTAATTTCTTTTATTATGATTAGAGGTTAGCTAGGACCTTTGTTGATCTATTGATAGATTTATCTCTGTACTTTTGCACATAACACGACGATCTCACAACTCCATACGTAATCACTCGAAAATTGCAATTTTTTTCCAGTTGTAATCTCTGACGTAAGGACAGCAACAAGTTCATTTGATATGTTGCTAATTTATTCTATTGTGATTAGAGATTAAGTAGGACCTTTGTTAATTTATTGACAGATTTATCTCTATACTTTTGAAAGCAGCACTACGATCCCACAACTCCCACATAATCGTATGCAAAATAGCAACTTTATACCGGTTATAATCTCTGACGTAAGGCCACCCACGAGAACTCTTAACGATCGGTTATTCCCGCAAAACGACCTTTTGATGGTTGCCGTTGGAGAGAGAGAGAGAGAGAGAGAGAGAGAGAGAGAGAGAGAGAGAGAGAGAGTATATTCACTGATTGCAAGCTTAGATTTCACGTTGCGTTTGGTCGCAGTCCGTGCAAGAGATCGGTTAGACAAATTGATGCTTCTCTCAGGGTTCATCTCGCTTAAGCCATCTGTGGGGAGGCCGCGATGTTTTAAGTAGGAGACGTTTCTGCGTCCTTCTGAAACGTACTCGTATTATTTTGCGAGGGGAATTTTTTTTTGCTGTCAGGAGTTGAGAGAAATGGACGTAAAAAAAAAAAAGACATAGCTTTTGTTCTTAAGTAGGAGATGATGAGGTGATAAAGTATCGGAATGTGTAAATGATAATAATGGTATGACTGGTATGTTGTCTATTCATGTTTCATAGTGACATATGGCATATTTCGTTTGTGCTGTATTATTTTATAAAAATGGATGGTTCTATATGTAGCAATGCCGCTAGTGTTGTGAAAGTTTTATGCACAAGAATTCATCCACGATTTAGGAACCAAAATCAAGGCTAAAGGCTTATCTATTATATATACTATATATATATATATATATATATATATATATATATATATATATATATATATATATATATATATATATATATATATATATGTGTGTGTGTGTGTGTGTGTGTGTGTGTGTGTGAGGATGGAGGCAGACGATCCTTTGAAAGCTTGGAAGTAAAGAATCTCCTTCCTTGAATCTTCCTCATCATTGAGGTCCTCTGTGAAAGTAATAGCTTAATGCACAGTGAATTTGTGTTATTGCAGTATATATATATATATATATATATATATATATATATATATATATATATATATATATATATATATATATATATATATATATGTATACACAGAAACACACATAAGTGTGTGTATTACACAACAGGTAATAAATGCGTATTTTGATACGAACGCGTTTAGCACTAAGTCGGATCGTCGTGAAGCAGAGGAAAAATATCCTTTAATTTTCCTCTTTCATGTTTCCAGATGAAAGAGACTCTAACGTTATCTAACTAGATCGTGTCTAAGTAGGTACTCTGCGGCTCATTCAAAGGTGCTTCGAATATGCTTGGATAAACCAACAATTATTCAGATACAAAACCATAGGTTAATTAGTCTTGGTGCGAATATGATATATATATATATATATATATATATATATATATATATATATATATATATATATATATATATATATATATATATATATGTATATATATATATATATATATATATATAGATATATTATTATTATTATTATTATTATTATTGCATATGTCAAACCGTAAACATTTTGTTGTTTATTATTGTTTCCTTTTCGTGTCAAGGAAATTATTATATATGCAGACTTAGACGTTATTACCAATTAGTTTGGTAAGAATTTAGTTGTAATATAAAATACGTTGCAGCTACCTCAATTAATGGTATTTTAAATAAGTTCCATTTTTTTCACGTTGCAACACTCTCCCCATTCATTAATTTTCCTTATTTCTTATTAAACTGTTTATGGTTGGAATCCTAAAATCTTATTTAGCTTTTGAGAATAACTTACTGAGTCGCAAACTAATCATTTTTTTTGGTAAATGTGTGTTTTCATCTGTTTATAAGTTACAGTGACATAAATTAAAAGTTTAGAAATTTTGTTAATTTTCCTTCATTATGTTTCTTAATTAATTTTCTTTAAATCAGCTCTCAGATGTGCTTCCCGAAAGATAGCGAAAGTTTTTTTTTAATGGTTTCATGTTTTGTGAAAGAGTGTGTGTGTTGTATAACTACTTAAAATATTAAACCTAAGTGCACTGTGAACAAGAAGTTTGAGATTATTGAAATGTCAGATTTTGAAACCAATTAAAACACAAGTTTTCCATATAAGAATTAATTTAGGTTTTTCCTTTTTTTTGGGCGATATTTTCAGCCTGGGCTGGTTATTTGATGTGCTGTTATATTGACAGTATTTAAGTCATTATTTTCACTCTAGAGGCGTTATTTTAATTTTAGAGGCAGTAGAGGGTTGTAGGTTAAATTATATTTTATCCCTGGAAACTTGTTAGTGAACTTTTATTTGATTCTCACTCGGAATGTTACTACTGATTAGTCTTCTAAACAGTCGGGAAAAATTACAGATAATCGACAAAACTGCCAAAGTGTGTCTTTAGTGTTACTTAATGCTGTTATGAAAATACACATCAGAGTAAAAGTTCTGTATCCAGTTTAGAAATATGATAAACGTTGCACGTAAAATTAACAACAAAACACTAAGTAAATAAAACGTATTCCCCTTGACCCATTCCTGCATCACTATCGTGCCAGAGAGAAAAAAATGAGAAAATAATTAAAGGCCTGCTTTTGCAAATTAAAGTTCCCCTTTGCTGTCAGATGCATCTCCGTGCTTAAAATCGAGTTTGCTATTTAGCTGGAAACTCTCTGGTTAAAAGGGGGGAAATGGATTCCGTAAAGATTTTAGAGCAGCCTTCGAGTTTTTTTAATTATTTACCGATCTGTTTTAGTCGTGATTCCAAGGGCGTCTTCGCTAATGTCAGACAGAAAAAGTTACGTTTTCAATAAGTATTTTCGTTCTTTTAATAATGCGTCGTTTCTTTTTCCTTAAGTGGTCTTGTATTTTACCCAAAGTCAGGCTGAGAGTGAGGTTCTTTGCTATTTAAAATTCCTGATAGAAAAAAAGTT
>NC_089780.1:10932665-10950165 GCF_040412425.1 Macrobrachium rosenbergii | reverse complement strand
TTAGATTTGAGTGCGTTCTGTCGGCAACCGAGTCTATAAATATCTTCCGTAGGATATTTTTCCCTGTTCACAGGTAACTGTATAAATATCCTCCGTAGGGTATTTGTCTCCTCGCCTACCGAGGGACTGTACTGTACCCCAAATTGTGGTTACTTCTTCGTAGGGTATGCAAGGGTTGCCCATATTGCATTATTCCTGTTCTTACATTTTTTATAAATAAAAACTATAGCCTAAGCTAATTTGATAGCAGATTTTAACTGATTTTTATCAGTACTCGTCCTATGCATTCAGTCATTTTAAATTCAAAGATTTTTACTGATTTTTATCAGTACTCGTCGTATGCATTCAGTTATGTTAATTTCAAAGACTTTTACTGATTTTTATCAGTACTCGTCCTATGCATTTAGTCATTTTAAATTCACAGATTTTGACTGATTTTTGTCAGTACTCGTCGTATGCATTTAGTCATTTTAAAATCAAATTATTATCGACTGAAAACAATGCAAAAAAGCGAGAGAGAAACAGCTTTCAGTTTTGAATAATACAATGCAGAAATATTCGTGCGACCGAAAATTTGATACCATATAAATGATGACATTTGGGACAGTAACTGTGTCTTCCGGTCAAAGAGAGAGAGAGAGAGAGAGAGAGAGAGAGAGAGAGAGAGAGAGAGAGAGAGTAGGAAAAGTCAGAGACAGGGAGACGCGCAAAGAGAAATGGAGACAGAAGGAATAGGAAAAGTAAGAGAGAGAGAGAGAATTGGAAAATTAAAAGAAGTAAGAAATTGGAATTCACTAAATGGAAAGTCTTTATGAAAACTAAGAGTTCGTTGGATACCTTGAATTGAGAGAGAGAGAGAGAGAGAGAGAGAGAGAGAGAGAGAGAGAGAGAGAGAATCGTGCCTCTTGAAATGCAGTTCAACGACCTATTAAAACTGCTCTTCTGTTCACAAGATGTCATAACTGATTTGTAAAGACATCCAATAGATAATCTGTGATTTTGGAATTAAAATATCCTCGTTGTGATTATCAAATGGCGCTTTCGCAAAGTGAAATATATATTAGAGAAAAATGGTTGAGCCAAAACAGCTAAATTGAATATACTTACCGCCATTACATAAAAAAAAAATAAATAAACAAGGGCATTTGGGAGACTCCAGGACCCATTGCACAGTCCTGGCCCTTGCATGAATTACGAGGGAGAAATATTTTATACATCCATTTGTTGTCTGCGTGAAGGGGCTCCGAATTTTCATCGAAGTGAAGTTTCCTGGGAGATAGCCTTGTCATAGAGACGAACAAATGGAAACGGTTGGATGAATTTGATGTTCGGAACGAAGATAAAAGTCTTGAGAAGGTAGAAAATCAAATAGGTAATGAAGATTTGGTAAACGGACCTTTGCGGCTATTTGAGATAATGTCAGTTTACAGAGTGTTCTAAAATGACAAACAAACAAATTTTTATTTAAAGGCTTATGGGTCAAAATTAATGGGAATTAGGAATGCGAGAGATGACTAACCTACTAAAATATATTGAGGACATAAAGCCCCTGTTTATATATTCATGTTAATGAATGATGAAGCTCGGATAGATTTTATGCAGATATAAAAACAATAATAAAGAGGAAGTCTTGGACGATCAGCTCTCTTGAACGTTTTAGCGATTTCATCCTGTCATTATTGTCTCTCAGCTGTCGTGTTTGTCATCTGGAGTCAATCAACTTGAATTGCATTTCATTTCCTGACACAATTCTCGTTTATGCTGGGCTTAAATTTTGCTGTTGCTGTAACTTATCATTCTCTTAAGATTTCCATCAAAAGATGTGTTATATATTATGGGAGGAGTTGCGTAAACCGGGAATAAAAACAGAACTTTTGTTAGATAAGCTGATTGTTTCTTTAACGTTCATATGTCAGGTGACTATGTTTCTGTCAGTCAGTCTCTCTCTCTCAGATAATCACGTACAGATTTTTTTTGTTTCGTTTTACTCATAGCTCATTCCTTTTACTCATAGCTTTGTAAGTTTAATATTTTTTTCTGTATAGATTACCTTTTTTTACTCTATCTTTTACCGGTTCGTAATTCTATCAAAGTTAACATATTTGTGCATCGTATTTTATTTTTTTTTGTATTAAGTGAGGGTATATATTATAAATTCTAAATGAGTTACCATTTGCTCCACGAAGCCAGAGAGAGAGAGAGAGAGAGAGAGAGAGAGAGAGAGAGAGAGAGAGAGAGAGAGAGATTACCTGTAGATATCTCTGTAGGTTAGTTTCACCGGACAGGGAAGGATTACATAGTCGAGGCCCACCCCGAAAATTTGAGATGCACCCAAAACTGAGAGAGAGAGAGAGAGAGAGAGAGAGAGAGAGAGAGAGAGAGAGAGAGAGAGAGAAACCATTCACACATAAACATTCACACAAACACACTTTCATTCTCTCATAAAAGCTCCTTTTCCAAATATTGTAATTCCATATTTTCATTTCCCAGCGTAACATATTGCGTCTGTGTCCCCCCGTCATGACAGTTTCATTATCGCACTCTCAAATTTATAACGACCGCTGTGTCACCTCCTTGGGAGACGAGTTTCTGTTTGCGCAGGTCGCGAGAGAGAGAGATATATACTCCTTTGAATAATGGGATTAGACAAGGGCACAGGACGGGCTCACACGATAGCTCAAATATAAACTCGCTTTGTGTGCTTACAAAGCGGCTGCGTCACTTCGAGGTATCTCGCACGCGGTGAATTCCCGAGATAGATGCGGCTTCCCAACTCCGAAGCCGGGAGTCGCTAGGCGAAGTACTAATTATATACTTGGACAGTCTTAATGATGGTTAGTAGTTTAAGTTCTGTTTGAGCATGGTGACGTTGTAAACTGGCTTATACTTTGTCCTTAGTTGGCTGAACTGTATATGATATAAACTCAGATTGTGTTGGGTAATTTTAGCAAAACATAAATTATCAAGTTATGTGAAAGTTTCATTTAATTCTTTCACTTTTAATTTCCTATTTATTTCTGTTATAAAACTAATGTAAGTCGGGATGATGCTAATATATAACATTAATATATAAGGTTGCAAGTGAGATGTTCTGAATCTCACAAGTCTTTTATGCCTAATACATTACCAGTATCCTGTAACATATAAATTTTTCTTGCTGGAAAACATCTAGTAAAAACTATCAATTTGAAACAGGGTTAAAGCAGCTTAAGATTCGATTAAGATCTCGTCGAGTTGAGTATTCACCGTATTAAGGACAGAAGGGTAAGCTGCCTGATTATACACTGGTGGTAGTCGCATTGAACTCCTAAGTGTTTATCACAAATATTAAAAATTATCATACTCAATGCCTCATGTAAGTTTGATCCAAATCAGCTTTTTAGCTTCTAAAAAAATTAGTTTTTTGAGCTGGTGATTATTGATGGGACATTCCCAATTCCATATACATACAATTTATTGATGTCCATGGAAAGGATCATTTTTATGCCAAAATCTTTTGGCTTTTCTTTTTAAATCGTCAGTGTAAGTGACTTGGGTTCCTATGGTAGCTAAAATCTATTGTGTTCCTATGGTAGCTAAAATCTATTGGGTTCCTATGGTAGCTAAAATCTATTGGGTTCCTAAGGTAGCTAAAATCTATTGGGTTCCTAAGATAGCTAAAATCTATTGGGTTCCTAAGGTAGCCAAAATCTATTTGGTTCCTAAGTTAGCTAAAATCTATTGGGTTCCTATGGTAGCTAAAATCTATTGAGTTCCTATGGTAGCTAAAATCTATTGGGTTCCTATGGTAGCTAAAATCTATTGGGTTCCTATGGTAGCTAAAATCTATTGAGTTCTTATGGTAGCTAAAATCTATTGGGTTCCTGTGGTAGCTAAAATCTATTAGGTACCTAAGGTAGCTAAAATCTGTTGGGTTCGTATGGTAGCTAAAATCTGTTGGGTTCCTATGGTAGCTAAAATCTGTTGGGTTCCTATGGTAGCTAAAATCTATTGGGTTCCTATGGTAGCTAAAATCTACTGGTAAAAGGAATCCAGGTGACACTACCACTGTACAAAATGAAATTTATTGTCACTGTGAGCATTCTCTTGAACTAAACTGATCACGCAAATTTGCCAATAACACCTGCTACCTTACCCATAGGGGCGAATATTAATTCATCAACACTACAGTATCAGGAGGGAGTCAAAAAGAAAGTAAAAATTCTAAATCATTTCGCCATCTGTGTTGAAATTACTTTTCCATTCCTCTGATCGCTGTGGAGCAGTCCTTGTGAAGACGTGGCAACGCCTGCCACGATTGCAGGTCGCCCTTTTGGCAGTCCCTTGGGTAATGGGGATGGCGCCCTATCGTCGACCTCAGCCAGCCCTTTGAACCGGTTCCCACGTCAGTCCCCGCTCCAGTTCCCATTCCAAATGGGAACAGTCGAGACTCCGTCTGGGAAGGAGAGACTTTCCCTGGCATCCATCACCTTGATGGAACCATACTTTCCTTGTTCGATTTATTCTGAGTCGAGAACGTTTCTGTAATTTGCGTGGGGTATTTTTTTTTTTTGGGGTGGTGGGGGAGGGTTTGTTGGGTATCGTTCTGCTACTGCTAATATATATACAGTATATATATATATATATATATATATATATATATATATATATATATATATATATATATATATATATATATATATATATATATATATATATAAATTTATATATATAATGTATATATATGCATATACATATATATATATATATATAAAATGTATCCACACAAACACACTTACACACACACATATATATTTATATATATCCGTCTTTATATGAATGTAAATTTAGTCAGTGTTTATATGACAAGTTAATTGTCTCATGAAGCGGACTCACTCCAAAGTTAATTAAGTTGATTGCAACACAAAAATTATGCTGGAGAATTATTTATTTTTTTATTATTCTTTTATGTATGCATTTTCCGGCTTTGATTTTATCTGGGCTTATTTGAGAAGGCTCTTATTAATTGTCAGGCGTCCAATTAAACTTTTGTTTATTTATATCGTATCATTTCCGTAACTGAATCCTAATTGACCCAATAATATAGCGCCGTAATATTTTGGCTCGTGCATAACGGAAAAATTATTTTTGTTTTTATTTTCCGTCGCTCGCTCATTTGAACTCCTGGATAACTTCTTTTACTTTTGATTGTTTTTTTTTTACAATTTATATTTTAAATAAATGGTTTTCAAAAGACGAATTGCTTATAATGTAGTTTGTTAAACTTATTTTTTTCGTGTGTGGATGTCGAGAAAAGTTTATATATATATATACATATATATATATATATACATACATGCGTGTGTATTTATGTATGTATATACATGTATATATATACGTATATTTATATACACTCATATATGTATTTATATGTATGTAAATATATATGAACTATTATCAGTGTGTGCACAAAAAACTGGGTTTTGAAAAGTAATATATATATATATATATATATATATATATATATATATATATATATATATATATATATATATATATATATATATTTATATATATGTATATATATATATATATATATACATATATATCAAGTTTACTATTCAACTTAATGAATAACAATTAATATCTCAATCCCGGTTGGTGGAGCTTTACGCTAGCCTTATATCTCTCCAGGTAGAGCAGCCTGTTGTTCAGAATAAAGCAAAACGTAATGAAGGAAGTCCAGGTTTCATTTCAATTAGCAAGCGTTTGAAAAGCAAATGTTACCACAGTGTTTCAGTTCTGTTAGTAGCGTATTACCATTTTAATTACCCGCGCCAGGTGGATTGTGATTTTGATTCAGTTTTTTTTTGTTTTGTTTGTTTGTTAGGGTATCTGTTAGTCAGGAAACTTGCATGAAAACCAAGAAATGGATTCTAATGAAACCTGGCGAGATTATTCATTTGATGGTAGCCTCCAGTGGATTAACTTTTGGGGGGAATTGATCAAGATTTGAACTTTTCTTTTTTTGTCACTGAAAGCTTGTAAGTTTAAGTTTTATTTTGTCACAGAAAGCTTGTAACTTTTCTTTATTGTCGCAGAAAGCTTGTAACTTTTTTTATTGTCGCAGAAAGCTTGTAACTTTTCTTTTTTTGTCACAGAAAGCTTGTAACTTTTCTTTTTTTGTCGCAGAAAGCTTGTAACTTTTTTTTTTTTTGTCACAGAAAGCTTGTAACTTTTCTTTATTTGTCACAGAAAGCTTGTAACTTTTCTTTTTTTGTCACAGAAAGCTTGTAACTTTTTTTTTTGTCCAAGAAGGCTTGTAACTTTTCTTTTTTTGTCGCAGAAAGCTTGTAATTTTCTTTTTTTGTCGCAGAGAGTTTGTTTGTCTCTTGGCTCGATTTTGTCATGATTAAATGAAAGACTTTGATGACACTTGAATAAAAATATTTGGTTGTTTTTACAGACATTAGTTTCTGGTAAGTATCAATTAAGACTCAGTGCTTTTCCGTCGCAGAAACTACACCAAAGCTTCAGAAATGTCTGCCAAAAGAGTACCATCATGTTTCCTTTGCTTTTCAGAATTGATATGCCCAATCCAGAAGTATAATGATTTTATTTATATCGGAGATTCCCCGAAAAGTTATAAGTCAGTTTGAATTAACACATTGTGAAGTTAAAAGCCAAGGAAAAAAGGGCTAGTTTTGAATAAGGTCCGATTTCGATTAATAATAAAATGTTTATCAAATCCTTGGTTTAGAAGGGCACATTACTTTTGATGTACTTAAATTTTTATTACTTTCATGGGCCGTGGCTGAAGCCACCACCGGACCGTGGTTGAGTTTCATGGGCCGCGGGTGAGAGTTTCATGGTTGAAAGTTTCATAAGGCATTGTGCGCTGTACAGAAAACTCGATTGCGCCGAAGGAACGTCAGCGCATTTTTTACTTGTTTAATGTTGTGTCGTGTTGCAACTTTCATATGAAAGAATAAAAAAAAAGAAAAGAAAACGGAACCACGTTTTTCTCGATTTTTTTTTTATCAGTGAAATTAATGGTGGTGTCTGATGACTTTAGTAAATCCAGGAATTACTCAGACTTATCTTTAGAGGATTAGTTTTTGTTCTAACTCAACAATCTCTGGAATAGATAAAACGTCGAAATGTTATATGTATATATATATATATATATATTATAAATATATATGTATATATAATATATATAATATATATATATATATATATATATATATATATATATATATATATATATATATATATATATATATATATATACATACACACACACACACACACTTACACAAAATTCTAATTATATAGGGAAATCACGAACTCACGGCTATGTGGGAACTTTGCCTATTAATGAAATTACTTAAACTGGAAAACAATTTCCCACATACAGCTTAGCTCCTGAAAAATTCCCTGCTGGGGAAAAGAACATTTTAATTTGTTCTTCACCCTTTTCTAAGCTACACCAATTCGCCAAGTTATCAGAGATGATTATTTATTCGAGTTTATGTACTGAAGCTTTCCGTCCTATCGTCCTTAGCATAGGTAACCGTAGCTGTTGATGAACAAGCATAGAAATAATACCCAAACCATTCCTTTTTACTCATTTCATTCTCTCTGAAGGTGGAACGTGATGTTTTTATAGCATGATATGAATTTTAGAAGTTAAGCTTCAGAAATCTGTTTTTAAAGCCCCTTTGACTTCATTCTTCACTCAAAAGTGATACTTTCTTTTGATACCTGATTTTCTTTTCATGCCTGAACCATTTCTTTGTACTCGTTTCATTCTCTCTGAAGGTGGAACGTGAGTTTCTTATGGTATGATTTAATGTTTACCAGTAAATCTTTAAAAATGTATCTGTAAATGCATTTTTTAACATTTAAATTTTTTATCCTGAGTCGTCATCATTCGTTGAAAAATGATTCTTCCATACCTGAACCATTTCTTTGTACTCGTTTCATCCTCTCAGAAGGTTCAACATAATAATTATAGTACGACATAAATTTCATAAAAAAAATCTTCAAAAATCTAATTTTTTAACTGCCATTTTTACCCTGCCTTTTTTTTTTTTTTATTTTTTTCACACCTGGCTCGCCATCATTTTCATCTAAAATTCTTTTTTAAAATCTGATTTTTAACTGGCCATTTTTTTTTTTTTTCCTGACCTGCCCCGATGAAAGAAGATTTTCCACGTCCCTCCATTATTAGACGTCTCTCATACCACTTCCCAGCCCTCCTCAATGACGCAACCATTGCGAAACCTTTGCATCGTAAAATGACTTTCCACAGACGCCATTATGGACATTAATTGCGTTCGCTGGAGTCTCCTTCATAACTGTATATGCTTTGGTGATCGCCGCAATGACGGGTTTTCCAGCTAATCGTCGTGTCATAAATAGGTGGGATGGATGCGCCTAATGGATGTTGGCTGAGTTTGAGCTACCGGATGGCGAATGTTTGATGGATTCCTGATACACTGCTGATTGAAATTCAAATGGTGGCGGTTTGCTCTTTCTGATGACCTCCTGAGCGCTGTTTAACAATGTCAGGAGCCAGCTGGTGTCCAGTTTGTTTCTATGTATTTTTTTCTGTATCTTATTATTTTCTTGTCGTTTTTTTTTTAATTATAGTTATTTTGAATTGTTCAGTGTTTAAGTTCAAAACTGTAATTTTCCCGAGATGTAACCGAGTACTGGGACCTTTCCCTGAAGAAAGCGGGACGCTATATCATAAAAACTAACCATAGAATTTTCTTGAAAATAATCTCATTATGTTTCCCACACCCCAATCAGCAGAGAGGGTTTAATCTAACCTAATGTAGCCCAACCTAACCTAACTTAGGGGCATGGCAAACAACCGGGGCTGGTGCGACACTAGCATACATCTCAGTAATTTGCCCCCGGGCCATAGTGTGAGCTGCCCTTTGCATTCTAAATCTTATTCCTTTAATTTAGTTATATGTATGTATATATATATATATATATATATATATATATATATATATATATATATATATATATATATATATACACACATATATATATTGTTACGTATTTGGATGGGTATTGCTATTGAAATAAATGGTTAGATTGAACTGTGGCCTCAGGGGCACTTACCCACAACCAGACACGTATTTAAATGTAACACAAACAAGTTACTTACCCAGTACGTTACATTTAAAACAAAAGAAGGTCGCCATTGAAAGCTAGTTGTAAATGGGTTATTTAAAATTACTTTATTTACACAGTAAGCAAGGAGATAAATGAGGGCTGGGATTCAATCCAGCCTGGCAGTTTCAATGGTAACAATCAACAACAATCTGGAAAACACAACATAAGATGTCTGGGGCTTAGCAAGGAATTTACAGGAATCAGATACACAATGGAATAATTGCTGACTGGTGTGCAAACCAGTAGGACAATTAGTAACTAAATAATTGCCAGTACAGGGCAATTAAATAGCTATCAATAAAATATTCAAACTGAATATGAATCGTACATGGGGAGCCACGACTCTAGATTGATAAGCTTGAAATGGATAACAGGAGCTGATAGCTTGAAAGGTATCAAGGGAATTAATGCCTCTCAGGGCAAGATCTCACAGGCAGTGGTTGCAGAACAATGAGGGGGGCGAGGCAACAGGTATCTGGAAATAGATTTAATCCGGACAAGGCTTTGTGCGTAAAGGCTTCTCTCAGTTGAAATAATGTAGCACAATGGAAGGATGATTAACTCTGTGTCACTGAATTCAAGGGATTATTACATCAATAGACTTAATTCCTACGAGCAACACACAGAATAGTAGCAACGGAAATCGACAAGGAAATTATTTTGTGAGATGAAATATGTGGAAAGAAAATGAGAGATTTGGTGAGGGGAAAATCTTCCGGCAGTCAAATGCTAATTTCGGACCTACCGGGCAATCCAACTTGCAAGTGCACTTTGCAAACTAGGTAGATGATCCACTGTGTCTTCAGGTAACAAAATGAAAGGATGGCTTGTGGTCCGGGTTGCTTGTAACCCATGTACCAGTCGATGGCAGCGTGCCAAAGTAGGTAGGGCCCGAAATTCAGGACTTTTCTGGACAGATGTCTTGTATGCTGTGTGGCTGAGCTGTGACTGACGTCGGCCACTTTCTCCCTGGATGGTTTTCTGTCCGTAGGCCGTCAGGCGGAGGAAGTGGCCTCTTCGACGTAGGGAGTGCCCGACATTCCTGAAAGACATTTGAGAACCAGCAAAAGGGAGGGCACAGGGAAATAGTTCTTATGACAAAGCGATAGGGCTACTACTAGAATGCCTATTCCCCACAGAATCACTAATCCGGGTACCTGAGGTGACCTTTCTCGAGGAACACTATCTTCGACTACCAAGTTGTAGCTCGGTGTGTGGGGCTATCCCTTCCCCCTGGTCTCCCTGCCCTATTTAAGGGAAATTCATCTCCATGGATTCTTGGCATAGAGGCTGTGGTGGCTTAAAATTTATAACAATATATATATATATATATATATATATATATATATATATATATATATATATATATATATATATATATATATATATGTGTGTGTGTGTGTGTGTGTGTGTGTTTTTCCATCTTAAGAAGATCTGCGCCATAATTATTCATTCTCAATAATTAACCATAATTTGACGCACACGCATCGAATTACCTCTGTAATTCTTAATACTCGCACCCATTGAAAATCAAGAACCGTTTTATAACTCTTACGTCATTAGATTCTCAAGCAAACCTCGCGGCCCCTCTACCAGAACCGAAGGTCATTCAAGTGTTAATGATGTTTGTCGCGAATCAAGGATATGTTTGGAATGGGAGGTTGTTCTTGGCGATTGAGGTCAGGCATCCAATTCCCGGGAATGGATGGACTTGGAAGGAAAGGAGATAGGACAGCATGGAGATGATTAAAGGTATGAGGAATTTTTGTCTAATGTATTTGTACGCGTGACCTTTATGCATGTATGTATGCATAAAAATATATTTATATATATATATGCATATATATATATTTATATATACATATAAAATGTATATACTTCTTGCCTTGGTTGGTCTTTATAAAATTCCCTGTCACGATAGGATTCTGAAATTGGTTTTGTTCTACAGCTTAATAGTATTGAACTTGATCATTTTATATTGAAAAAGCAAAACAGTATAAAAGAATGTCAAAATGATTAGGCGGAGTTAACCTCTGTTAACACCTCAACCAACTAAGGATAGAGAATGCGGAAAACTGCTCACAATATATTCCTACACACACACACACACACACACACAAACACACACACACCACGAAAATGCTATCAATCGCAGATAGTTCTAAAGTCCCTCTTGCATTTTTTTTACTCTTTTTTCGGGGAACAAGTTAGACTGGGCGGTGAAAGTTTCCATCTATAAACAGCAGAGTTCCAGGATTCAATCTGGAATCCAGGGCAAGAAAAGGGTGAAACCTTTCCCCTTCCATTTATCAGATTTAAGAGTGAGACTTACACAGTCAGCAATCCTGAAGTCATCCCAATAGCAACAGTTTTTACAATGAATGTTTCACTTGCAGTTTCCAAACTTCATCTAACCACTCTAAAGAATTTTTTTTTTCAGATCTGTAAATGGATCTTGCTGTTTATTTTGTAATATCTGATGAGACAGGGACAGTTATTTATATGTTAAAAAAAGACATTCAACGAAGTTAGCTTATTATTTTTAACATGACCATGTTGAAAGGAATAAATTGAATGGCAAATAAATTAAAAGGAATAAATTGAATGGAAAATTTCATCATGAGTGGGTGTTGAAAGGTCTGAATTTAAACTGAAAACATGAATTATTAAGAAAATCATCCAGTTTGGTCAATCACATAAAATACAGAGAAGTGTATATCATGCCAAAGATGTTTACTGAATTTTAAACCAATACGAAAGTAAATCGATACAAGAGACGACGATTACAGGGCTTTGAGAGAATTCAGAAGTGTGTAAATAAAACAAAGATCCACAACAGTCATTCACAGCTCACTGACATTTTCAGTCATTCACATCTCAGTGACATTTTCCGTCATTCACAGCTGAGCGACATTTTCAGCCATTCACAACTGAGTGACATTTTCAGTCATTCACAGCTGAGTGACATTTTCACTCACTCACAGCCTAGTGACATTTTCAGTCATTCACAGCTCAGTGACATTTTCAGTCATTCACAGCTCAGTGACATTTTCGGTCATTCACAGCTCACTGACATTTTCAGTCATTCACAGCTGACTGACATTTTCAGTCATTCACATCTCAGTGACATTTTCAGTCATTCACAGCTCAATGACATTTTCAGTCATTCACATCTCAGTGACATTTTCAGTCATTCACAGCTCAGTGACATTTTCAGTCATTCACAGCTCAGTGACATTTTCAGTCATTCACAGCTGACTGACATTTTCAGTCATTCACAGCTCTGTGACATTTTCAGTCATTCACAGCTCAATGACATTTTCAGTCATTCACAGCTCAATGACATTTTTGGAAAATGGATCTCAGTTTTCATATATGCCAGATAGTTGAAGTACTCAAAAAAGTAGAAATGAATAACATCTTAGCTACGATTTCGGTATATTGCAACACTTCAGTTATGTGACTTTAGTAAAGAATTGCCTCTTTTGCAGACTGCAGCTATCATGAAATATCCCCACAGGCAGTGCAGAAATGAACCAGTTCTTCCTTAAGGCAACAAATGTGAAGCACAGACATCGAGGAACTGGCTCCTCGTAGCATCTGTAAACCCGAGGTGATATTCTCTGAATTCACAAGCATAGCGATTGTACCCGGATTCAGTGATATTCGTAGAAATAATAAAAATAAAATTAAAGTGAAGCCAAATAGATAAAAATAACAGTAATTAAATTAAAATAAAAATGAATAAAAATGACAATAATTAAATTAATATAAAATAAATAAATAAATAAAATAAAATAAATTAGACATAATATAGCAAGTTGACGCGTTGAAACGAAGTGGACTGATGTAATAATTCCGCCTTGCTTAGTTTCCTAAAGCCGAATAGTGTGTAGACATTTACCACAGTACTAAAGGATATTAAAAGCACAAAAAAAAAAAAATGTAGTATATCTTACTCAATAAATAAAAAGGAATTACACACTTGGGTAAAAAAATCAGTTTCCATAAAACTCTTTCAGATTACCAATTCAAGAGCAATGAAAACGCATGTGTTATTAACTGACACTAGGAAAGAAAAGTTCGCGAAAACTCGGTACTTAGCACGTGTACAGTATTTCAGTGGGTTTCTAGACTCCTTTTCAGGTATAGGACGTGTTAAGTCAATTTCATACTTTTCACTCAGGAAGCATCGTAAATGAGCCAAGTGCGCATGCCCAGGGAACTGAGCCGGGTCTATTCAAACGCCAAAAATTAGAGTTTCCTGATACACAAGGCGATGCTGTTCAGTCGGCTTAATTGCAGCAGGCCGCACAGCAACCCACTTGCAGCAAGACCTAATCTGTGACCCAGATTGGCTTAATTTGGTAGATTAAGCTTGTGCCATCGCTGGCTGTTTTTGATTTGAGCCGACTGTAAGTGGAAGATATTCCCGTGGGAGAGTAAGCTTAAGTGGTTACGAGAGAGAGAGAGAGAGAGAGAGAGAGAGAGAGAGAGAGAGAGAGAGAGAGAGAGAGAGGTTCAGAAACTGCTTTTTACTTTACAGTGCCCATTTCGAAGTTGAAGACATAGTATGGCAGGAAATTTATCATGGCTAGTGGACACCAGACTAGAGAGAGAGAGAGAGAGAGAGAGAGAGAGAGAGAGAGAGGATGTAGGGTCAGAAACTGCTTTGTACTTTAGTGTCCTTTTCGAAGCTGAAGACAATAAGGCAGGAAATTTATCTTGGCTAGTGGACACCAAATCATAGAGAGAGAGAGAGAGAGAGAGAGAGAGAGAGAGAGAGAGAGAGAGAGAGAAGGATGTAGGATCAGAAACTGCTTTGTACCTTACAGTGTCCATTTCGAAGTTGAAGACATAATTTGGCTGGAAATTTATCTTGGCTAGAAATAGCTTTTTTTTTCCAGCTCTACACTGGCCACTCTCAGTAGTCTAGCTGTTATATGCAATCTCGTGCGTTTGGCCGTTAAATGCGTCATCTCTGGTCATCATATTATGTAAACAAAGTGATGAAATTGATTTCCAGGACGAACCTAGGTGTCTGACGTATGACCTTGTGGTGGATTCCAGCTTCCTGGGTCGTGATGTGTGTCCGTTCCAGCTTCCAGATGAGTCTGAGAAATAAGAGATTAACTTTATTTTTATGTAACCAGATATGTATGTCATACCTGAGATTTATATCTGTATTACTTACAAAGTTGTCTAGAAACTGTTTAAGTTTATTGGTCTATTTTAAAGGACAGTTGCCTTATCACATTCTAACCATATATTATCATAATCCATTTTTTTTAATTGAGAGAGCGGTTCCAGAGAGGGTTAACCTTCTAGTTTTTATTTTTGGGATGAGGTTGTTAGACTTGTACCCTTTCCTTGCCTTAGCTACAACTCATCAGAGACGACAAACCACTGTTTACATTAGTAACTGCTTAGGATACAAAAATAACTTCCAGGAATTACCATAGTCATATATATATATATATATATATATATATATATATATATATATATATATATATATATATGAAGAGAGAGAGAGTTTAAGATGTATTTTCTCAATTGCGTTTGCACAGCTTATGACGGATTGGTCTCGGAAATAGATTGACGCGACGAATAAGATATATTTTGCACGCCAATCACCACCGAATATTTTTCACCCCCCTGTGCCATTTTTATGATTAAACCATCGCCAGATTCTTGTCTTGAAGTCACAGGTATTTGAGGAATTTTGTTCTCTCTCTCTCTCTCTCTCTCTCTCTCTCTCTCTCTCTCTCTCTCTCTCTCTCTCTCTCTCTCTCTCTCTCTCAACAAGATTGGAAGGGCAATTAATTAAGAATAATATTCGTAGTGATGAATACTTGAAGTATAATGCGCTCTCTCTCTCTCTCTCTCTCTCTCTCTCTCTCTCTCTCTCTCTCTCTCTCTCTCTCTCTCTCTCTCTCTCTCTCTCTCTCTCTTTTCATATATATATAGAAACAAGATGGGAAGTGCAATTAATAATAATATTCGCAATCATGGATACTTGAAGTGCTTCTCTCTCTCTCTCTCTCTCTCTCTCTCTCTCTCTCTCTCTCTCTCTCTCTCTCTCTCAACAAGATTGGAAGGGCAATTAATTAAGAATAATATTCGTAGTGATGAATACTTGAAGTATTATGCGCTCTCTCTCTCTCTCTCTCTCTCTCTCTCTCTCTCTCTCTCTCTCTCTCTCTCTCTCTCTCTCTATTTTCATATATATATAGAAACAAGATGGGAAGTGCAATTAATAATAATATTCGCAATCATGGATACTTGAAGTGCTTCTCTCTCTCTCTCTCTCTCTCTCTCTCTCTCTCTCTCTCTCTCTCTGGCAAAAAAAAAAAAAAAGAGATGAATTCCATGTAAAAGATTACATTACATTACATTGGCGACCACAAAAATAACGGCATCAACGTATGTCGATTGCAAACCGTTAGATATCTGAAACATTTGCCTGCATGGAATCAGAACGGGAACCATACGGTGATGAATTGGTATAGGGGGGGAAAATTGCGACGGAATATATCAGCACAATTAAACGAACGCGTAAAAATATGAAATAATCCGAATATTTTCGTCTCCATAATCCCTTTAATCCATGCTTAAATGACTGACGTTTTAATCAGAATCTCTGTGAATGATTGTTTTAATATATATTTTTTTTTCATCATCGTTTAATCTCGAACAGAATGGCGTTCGTGTAATTTTTGCATCGGAATGGAAAGTGTGTTGCAACATTATGTGTATTTATATATTTGTTATCATGGGAGTGATATTTTTTTTATTAATGTTGCAAATAATGTCCTTTAGAAATCTTTAACTTTTAACGCGTTCTGTTTAATTTTTGTTTCAGCTTCGCTGATGACGTTTTCGTTTAATAATCCTTGTGATTATTTATTTACACACACACACACACACACACACACACACACATATATATATATATATATATATATATATATATATATATATATATATATATATATATATATATATATATATATATATATATATATATATATATATATAATATATACATACATACATACACATATATACAACTAAATATGTATAATAATATGTGTATATATATATATTAAATATATTACAAAAGAAATTAAGAATGTACTTATAAAAGAATATATATATATATATATATATATATATATATATATATATATATATGTGTGTGTGTGTGTGTGTGTGTATATGTATATATGTATATATATACATAATCCTAATACACATTTTTTGTATACCAGCTCCCATGTGATTCTTGTGATAACCATTACATTGGTCAAACGGCAGATCATTGGTGAAGATAAACAGCATAAAAGATTTATAAGAAATACTCGGGTTGAACAGTGGAATAAGGGAAGCAGGAATCTCTGATAATATGTAAAATTTGACCTGTCATTAATAAGGCTATGACCCTGCCTGCAAACATCTGTCAGGTGCAAACACTTGTTTCCCAGCCGTTTGTGCTTTCGTATGTACTGGCCTGCTAGCATATATATATATTATGAATTTCTACCACGTTGTAATTCTCAGAAGATATCTTAGCAATAAAACCGACGGCTGTCATGATCTTGAACCGTGTTTCATCTCTCCCTTGTGGTGTAAATGATATAGGTTATATGTGTATGTAGGAATACATATGCATACAAATATACTATATATACATATATATATATATATATGTATATATATATATATATATATATATATATATATATATATATATATATATATATATATATATATATATATATACCGTATGTATGTATGTATATGTATATAATGAATACTACTTTTCAGAGTTGCGATAAGCGTTTAACTATCATCGTATCAATACTTCCCCTAAACTTCTCTTCCTCTAATTAACACTAATTCATCGATAAATACAACTGTTTTGAAGTACCTGGCACCGACGGGAAGCTAAGCAAATTCCAGTTGCAAAAAAAAAAAAAAAAAAAAAAAAAATGTTCGAGCAAAAGGTACGTGTGAACACAGAACCGGCCAGTGTTTTCGGGATGTTTTTATTTTATTTGTATATATATATTTTTGGGGCGGTTTTTCATGTTATTGTGGCCCGCCCGCTCTTACTCATCTCTCTCTCTCTCTCTCTCTCTCTCTCTCTCTCTCTCTCTCTCTCTCTCTCTCTCTCTCTCTCTCTCTCTCCATGACAATGTTGGGATGAAATAGTTGGGCTAAAAAAGATTCCGAGTAACGCGAGCAACTCTGGTCGGTTATTTTACTCCAAATGTTGGCTGGCAATTGTGTTTCATACACTCATTTGTTTGTTTATTGT
>NC_089780.1:10920165-10927665 GCF_040412425.1 Macrobrachium rosenbergii | reverse complement strand
ATTATAAATTGGAAAAGGGATCATTTTAATTATTCTTTTTGGCACATTTTTCTGAACATAGTTTTGTTTTCAAAGTAACCGTGCTGACATCTCCTCTGTACGGAGGGTCATTCTTTTTAGTTTTCTGTAAAAGAAACTATTGAGATGGCTTTCTCTGTCCGTCCGCACTTTTTCTGTCCGCCCTCAGATCTTAAAAACTACTGAGGCTAGAGGGCTGCAAATTGGCGTGTTGATCATCCATCCTCCAATCATCAAACATACCAAATTGCAGCCCTCTAGCCTTAGTAGTTTTTATTTAGTTAATGTTAAAGTTAACCATGATCGTGCATCTGGCACCGCTATAGGTGCCAACAACGCAGACCACCACCGGGCTGTGGCTGAAAGTTTCTTGGGAAGCGACTGAGAGTTTCATGGGCCATGGCTGAGAGGTTTCATACAGTATTATATGCTGTACAAAAAACTCGATTTTTTACTTGTTTCTTTTTGATGATGAACACCATTTTTTTAAGCATTTTATTCACCATCCATTTAAACAGTCCGTTTTCCATTTTTTCATCACTAGGCCTGACACCAATTCCTTCTTCGTGCACAGTTCTTATATAAAAACAAAAGCACCTTGTGAGATGGTGTTGGGTAAATACTCTTCAGTAATTAATAATACTCTCCAATAATTAATAATTCTTATTAAGTCAGGAAGTTGAATGATATCCAACCCCTATTGGCCCACTGGGTTAATAAACAAATAGAATTACAGACTAAATTGGCCTTTATTTTCAAATTTATGCTTCCTGTATTTTTTCGTTTTCACCTCAAGCACTAAATCTTCACCTGTTTTGTTCACTTTTCACCTCAAGCACTATATCTTCACCTAATCTGTGGTCGTGTGTAGGATTATTACCGCTTTCATTAAGGAGTCAATGTATCACTGACCTCTGAAGCAATTCTTTTACATTTTTTATGTAAAGTGGACACCCAACACTCCATCCGCAAACCAAACTGAGACAAAGCTGTGGTAACTGAGATAGATAAATAACACAAAGTTGTAGCCACATGGCTTAAGATAAGACTGCTCTATGCTTGTTAAGATAACGGGATCAAGAGGCCCTTGGGTCACCTTCCTTTGCTTTCAAGCACATGATTAAGATTTTCCCTACTTATTCGTTCTTAAACATTGGACCCTTATGAGCCTATCTTGGCCTCGTCCAGATATTCTCATGTAGAAATTTACAGACTATGCACCCCCTTTAGTTGCCTCATTTTCTAGCCAGCTTAAATCAACTTAATTATTCACTACATGAGGAAGCCTTCATCGAAACATTTTCATTTAGGTATTTCGGATTTTGACGCTGAACTGAGCAATATTTTTTTTATCATGCTCAGTGCAGTGGCTGTTTGTTCCTGTGTCCTTCGAAAGTTATGGCGAAACTCCAGTCCATTTTGCTGTTTATGTAGCTGATGATCGAGAAACATTTCACCCAAATTGCTCTGACGAAAAGACAGTTGTATTCATTGCTCTGAAAATTATTTCTTGCAAAACCCCTTAAGGTACAAGTGATCGTAAAGACAACGAAAATTTCTCGTGATTTACTTTACAAAAATGATTGAAGGAAACCTGGCAGATTATATGGACTGTGTTCAACAATCAGGACAAGAAATTAGAGTTATCACAGAATCATCGTTCGTGTAGGAGAATAGAGACGACAGGTAAATTCATGGCTCGTTGATCGAAGCAATCGAGATGGCGAAATTCCATAATTCCATGAACTCGCTGACGTCAGGTTACACAAAGCTTGCAATAGATGTTAGCGTTCCTTTTCCTTATAAGTTCTCTAGAGAGCCTCCACTCCAATTAAACTAATTTAAAGGCCATTGAAATGGCCAGGGTGAGTTTCTGACTTATAAGGAATTCACGTATCAAACATTCCGCTGCATTATGACATAATATTATGTATTCCACTGCATTATGACATATGTATATTACGTATGTATTCCACTGCATTACGACATATGTATATTGATTTACAGAGGGATTCAAAGTAATAATCTTGATTAGAAAGGTGAAGTGTATTTGTAAGAATATATACAGAGCTTATAGCTTTCGCCCACCCTTTTGTGGACTTGATCACGAAGGAGAGGACATAGCTTTCAAAGTCGATATGGTTTAAGACTTAGCTGGATGGACGAAAGCTATAATTATAAGCTCTTTGCATGCTTTTACAAATACTTTCCGTCTTTCTAATCAAAATTATTACTGTGGATTCTTCTGTAGATAAACTGAGAAGCACGATACGGTGATTTTATACGTCATGTATATGCAGAGGAATCACAATCGCGTGACATCAGATTTACAGGTTCGTCACAAGGAGGAAAACGAAAAGCTAGGCAAGATTGTTTTCCTGTTACTCTTAATTGCAGTTTTGCTTTTAAGCGACACTCATCTTTTTCTTAAGTCAAGTTTTCCTATGTACAAAAATTCTCCTACTTTGTTCACTGTACCTTAAAAATGTGCAGCAATTACACGAAAATACTCAGTACTTAGTTTTTCATTTTCTCACCCTTTTGGCGAACCTACAAACGTCATGCATATGCTTATTGTAAAATAGTTTAAGAATATTTTCTGTTTTTCTCCTTTCCACAACTTTTCTTCAAGTGTTGTGTAATTCTGTAGTTCGAAGAACCGTCAATATCCAATACAGCGAGCAATATCCAGCGACCTCCGGATCTTGGAGCTCACGCTGATTAGTTTCTGTTAACCGGAATGTGCTCTCTGATCTGTTCTGTTTCTCAGTCAGTGGATGCTGCTGTTTCTCAGTCAGTGGGTGCTGCTGTTTCTCAGTCAGTGGGCACTGCTGTTTCTCAGTCAGTGGGTGCTGTTGTTTCTCAGTCAGTGGGATGCTAGTACATAAAGATAAAATCGGTATTGTAAGTAATATCTATGAAATCAACTGATGCAAAGAGCGGTGTACCTTAATAAAGTGAGTCAGTTATTTTTTCATATATCCAATATGAATAAAGAGAGAGAGAGAGAGAGAGAGAGAGAGAGAGAGAGAGAGAGAGAGAGAGAGAGAGAGAGAGAGAGAGAGAGAGAGAACTATATGCATTCAAACAAAATGACCAGTTTATATTTAGTTATATTGTTATTTGCAGAAGTTGCGATATTTTCGTCATCAGTTTACAATAACTTATACTGTATATATATATATATATATATATATATATATATATATATATATATATATATATATATATATATATATATATATATATATGTATGTATGTATGTATGTATATATATATATAATGTATATGAACAAATGAAAGAAAATAAATTAGCAGAATTAACATTTTATCATCTTTCCCTTACAATTACTTTTTCACGTCATTCATTAAATAAGACCTGGACTTATGATAGCTGTACGGAAATATGAAAATAATGTATTATATTCCTTTTCGAATTGCTGTGCCGGCTTATATTCTAAATAAGCTGGGCACACGCCTCGATTTCGAAATGACTATATTTTTGGCGTTCCTTTAATATTTACTAGTGACAGTTTTATTGTAATTTTTTTTTTTTACTCCAGCGACCGAAAGCGACGAAGAACTGTTAAAAACTGTTTCTTCATGACTGTCAAAGGGTCTATTTTAGCCCCAGTCGAAAAGAGGAGTTTCAATCCACGCTAGAGAGGCGGTAGTTATGTACCCATTTATAAAGACGGATTGCAGTGCAATGGAGAACTCATGGCTTTCCGTACACTTTTCCGGGGAGATTGGTTATCGATCCGCCGTGTGGGAAATAGCCATCAGTTCCTGACTGTTAAAAAAAAAAATTGCAATCCACCTCAGGAGAAAAGTGGGGATTTTATTCCGGAATTGAAAAGACCCATTTCGCTCCTGGCTGCGGAAATTCAAGAGTGAAAATATGGATTGCAGTCGTAGATTCGGAAATCAAAACAAGACGCGAAATCATGTTGGATTTGCAGACTTTGATGGGACTGTTAATTGCAAATATAGCAAAGAAATTATACAATATAGTTCTGGAATAAGGAATAGTGAGGTGATGCCATTCCAAGAATCGTAATGTAAATCTGATTTTTTTTCGCCATATGATAGGAAAACATTTTGTTGAAATTCTCTGATTTATTGCGAATTTATTATTGATTACGTAATAATTTAGTATTTATTAGGTCTGTGTGGATGAATGTAAATTAACCACTTACAAATGAGCTGGTCAGTAAAAAATGAGAAATGGGAACACAGAGGAAACTAAAGAATTGAAGGGGCTTGCTGTATAGTATAATAGAAAAACAACCACAATAAATGAATGCTGTATGGATGCACCTTACAATTCTCTCTCTCTCTCTCTCTCTCTCTCTCTCTCTCTCTCTCTCTCTCTCTCTCTCTCTCTCTCTACGTATGCATATTTCATATACTGATAGGGAGCACGGTGGCAACCCAAGCTGAGTTGTATCGTTATCGTAATCAGTCGCTTTTAGATGCTAGTGTTGCTTGCATTATGTCCGCCTATATATACCACCATTCTTTAATCGAAATTAGAATAAACCAAACGTCTCGAACTTCATATCCAGGTGACTAGAGACACATTTCTTCGCGAGTTCCAAGATCCCGGAAATCTCCGGTTACTGCTGCGGGCTGAATTGAACGCTCTTCAAGACCGTCGTAGCGTTGGCGCACCTGGGGTGTACCTGGACCGTACCACGTCCAATTTGCCGTTGCTCTTTAGCGTGCTGCCATATCGTAATGCATTTTGCATATCCGGTCTGATCTTGTTATCCGAATGGGACTGTTGTGATGCTAGCGTTGCTGTCTTGGTAGTTTACGTTGCAGACGAACGAGCTGGATTGCTTGTGCGAATATGTATGTTGAGTTTTCTGCGATTTTGATTTTATATAATGTGCTGACGTCGTTATATTTCAGTTCCGGTTGGTTCCACGTAAGCTGCAGGGGGTTCAGTCAAATGGGTTATTGCGTTATTCTTTAATATTTGTATTTCGTATAGGGTTTCTCAGCCTACTTTTACTTTTTATTGACACTTGAGCGTTTCGTTATCCGTTCTGATTAGCTAATCCATATTTATGTTTTTTGCAATAATACATACTGAACTTAGGTCTTAGCTGTTTAATTAAAAATTCATTGAAAGACACTTATTTTACAGATATAAAAAATATACAATGTATTGAATTCCAAACTGGTCTGCACAGTCTTCAAGTAATACTGTCCGTTACATCTTTTCTAGTTTCCATCAAAACAGTATTCCCCATTCATGTCTTTTAACTCGCCATCCGTAACATATTTAGTAATACAGCTTTTCTACCTCCCCGCTACGTTAACTTTCGCCTGAATAAATGAAGTAATTAAATGCTAATGGGAGTATTTCGCACGTAGCCGAAACGACGACTTTGAACCCACGTTCTAGAAGCGAGAGTTATACAGTTATACACCCATTTCAGAAGACTGATTGGAGTAACTGGAGAGGTAGTGAATTCCCAGTCTCTCTCTCCTGGGAGATAGATTTTCGATCCGCTGTTTAGAAATTGCCATCAATCCCCGCCGGGAGAAAAAAAAGACAGTTCCCAATCCGCCGAGGAATAAAAAGGTGGATTTAATTCTTGGATTGCAGAGACACATTCCGCCTCTCTCTCTCTCTCTCTCTCTCTCTCTCTCTCTCTCTCTCTCTCTCTCTCTCTCTCTCTCTCTCTCTCTCTCTCTCTCGGGGGAAAAATATGAATGGCAATCCAAGATTGAAAAGTAAACAGACTGCGGAGTCCATGATGGAATTTCAGAATTAGGGTTTATTGTTACTTGGTAAATATTGGGAAGAAATGTGGATTACAGTTAGAAGCAGGAAAATAGTGGGTTGGTTGCATATCCTCGTATTGCGTGCTAGAATAAAGTTCAGCTCTTTTGTTTATTGCGAACTTCTTTTGTTGTTCCTTCGTGGTTCTTTGGCAAACGCGTGTATGCGAAGTAGTGATAAACAGAGGAGGTCAGGAACAAATGAGAATGTGAGGTCAAGAAAATGCATAAGAATGAAAGGTTCGTACGCAGCTACAATCTTCGTTGCATATTTTGAGACGCCTTGCGTGTTTTTACAAAAGGTCACGTCGATGGTCAAAAACGTTTTGAAATACAGTTATCTACTACTACTACTACTAATAATAATACTACCTACCTACCTACCTTATACCGTTGTCTTTGTAGCAGGAGAAATCCCGCGTTTAAGTGTTTATTCCTGAATGAATTGTGATCACTTGTGAATATGATTTTCACTCCACCTTCAGTTTAATGCAAGTAAACATCATCAAATTTTGAATTGGAAATGGTGGATAACTTTTCTGGAATCACGTTCCCTCTCTTTCTCCACCAACTTGGGAATTTATTTCTGGTCATAGAAATTCATTTCTCGGCATAATGTGGTTCGGATTCCACAATAAGCTGTAGGTCCGACTTTCTAGGTAACCAGTTGGTTCTTAGCCACGTAAAATAAATCTAATCCTTCGGGCCAGCCCTAGGAGAGCTGTTAATCAGCTCAGTGGTCTGGTTGAACTAAGGTATTTTTAACTTTTCTAGTTAAGTGCAGTAATTGAAATATACCTTTTACTCTCGGATATTCCAGTTGCTCTCTTCAAGTCAGACATTTTCAAGTTATAATGAGCTTCTTCTCGGCTGGGTCTGATCGCCTGTCCCGTCTCTCCAACCCCTGGTATGTGGACGCTTTTGATAGTGTTGTTACGTTGGTATGACTTCCGTGTGATTTCCAGTTGACTTGTGTGATTTCCAGTTTTGATTTCTGTGTCGTTTCCAGTTGACTCCGTGTGATTTCCAGTTGATTTCCGTGTGATTTCCAATTGACTCCCGTGTGATTTCCAATTGACTCCCGTGTTATTTCCGGCTCATTTCCGTATGATTTCCGGTTGACTTCTGTGTGATTTCCAGTTGACTTACGTGTGATTTCCAGTTGACTTTCGTGTGATTTCCAGTTGACTTCCGAGTGATTTCCAGTTGACTCCCGTGTGATTTCCAGTTGACTTTCGAGTGATTTCCAGTTGACTCCCGTGTGATTTCCAGTTGACTCCCGTGTGATTTCCAGTTGACTCCCGTGTGATTTCCAGTTGACTTCTGTGTGATTTCCAGTTGACTTCCGAGCGATTTCCAGTTGACTTCCGTATGATTTCCAGTTGACTTCCGAGCGATTTCCAGTTGACTTCCGTATGATTTCCAGTTGACTTTCGTGTGATTTCCACTTGACTCCCGTGTGATTTCCAGTTGCCTTTCGTGAAGAGCTCGCGAGACCGTGGACGAAAATAAGGTCACGTTGTTAAACTATAAGAAATTGAACGGAGAATATCTGGCTAAATTAGGAGTGGGGTTAATTTTATCTTCCCGAATTCGTATAGTATCATAGCAACATTTGATGAAAGTCTGTTACTTAGGACCACGTTTTAATGACAACATTACCATGGGGCACAGTGCCGTTAGTTT